>NC_069385.1:111827424-112130454 GCF_027475565.1 Acinonyx jubatus | reverse complement strand
TCTGAAGAGCTAAGAACTTTAGAATAAAAAGTCCTTAATTAAAATCAGGGTTCTGCCTCTCATTGAGTGGATGGCTTGGCCACATTATTTAATCTACCTGAGACTCTGTTTCCTCATCTACAAAATGAGGAAAATGACATCAACCTTGCAGGATTCTCCTGAGAATCTGAGATAATGTAGACAAAACACCTGAGTGGTGAGAACCACCATGCTCTTTCTCGGGAGAAAAAAACCGGGTTTTGAAGCATTTAAGAAACACACCAAACATCCCTGCTCATGGCAAGGGCAATGACTTAACCTTCTCCATACCTCTGAGTTTAGCACACTAGAGGAAGCACCTAGTAAATGCTCAGTTAACGTTTTCAGAATGAAGAGTGTATGTGTATTCTTTGTTTAGGGATGCAAAAATATCTACATCTGCAATAAGTATACGTCACAGGTTCATGTTTGTGTTGCACAATGCAATGTAGTTAGGCAACAAATTCCTAAGGGTCCACTGTGAGCAGGGCCACAGAGATATGTTTTTGGTGTGTATCTACCTACATTATCTGTAACATCTCAGACATGTATGGACACGCATCTCTTGCTGACACGTTCTGCCCCGGTGAGAAACATACGTTTGGGCGCATCTTTGCGTAGAGTATACAGAGCTGCGTCACCGCTCCCAGGAAAGGTGCGATAAGGCCGCCGGTTGAGGCAAGGTCCCTGTGTGCGCGCACGAACGCGCACACGCACTCGTTGGCCCTGCGTGAATATACATGCCCAGGGGCCCGTAGGGGGTCTGTGCACGGCATCCGCGCCCGAGGTGGGGGGGGGGGGGTGCTCTGCTGGGCGAGAGTGACCTGGGTGTCTACCCTGACAGCGGGACACTGGTGTCTGCTTGGCTGCCCGGGCGCCTCGGCAGAGTGTGCAGGACTCTTGAGCCGACCCCCCGCCCCAGCCTAGCGCCCCGCGTGCCGTCCCTCCCCTGCCTGGGAGGCCCCGCCGCGCCGGCGCCCTCGCTGCCCGTACCCCTTGTTGCTGCTTCCGGACAGTAGGCTTCACCCTCGCGAAAATCTGGATGGTCTGCTTCACCATCTCCTCCAGGCTCTGCACTGACCCTTGACCTCTCTCGGGCTCAGGGTCCCAAAACTTCTGAATCCCACCACTTCCGGCGAGCGGGAGCCTTAGCAACAGTAACTATGGACACTACCCAAGGAGCACCGCGTCAACCGGGACCGCCTCCTCTCCCTAATTGGTTGCTGACCGTAGAGGGGCCTGTAGAGAAGTACTGAGGGGCGGGGTTGGGGCGGGGCCGAGCGGAGAGCGCTGCGCACGCGCCGGGTCAAGTTCTGGGCACCAGGTTTAGCTCCACAGCTGGCCTACAGAGTGGTTAATGGGGTGACAACCACCATGCCTCGCCCGGTTCCTTAATCCATTCTTTCTCTGTGCCAACACCTCTTTTTAACACTGAAGTCATTCTGTTTTTTATTATTCATTCATTGAAGAAATGTCACTTGATCTGTGACAAGCAATATGTTGGCTGGGGATGATTCTGAGCTGAGCAAAACTGCCTCTGCCCACTTAGAGATGAGGGTCTGATGAAGGAGGCAGCTTTTCAGCAGGAAGTTACAAGTTACCCGGGGTTGAGCATGGGATTCTGTGGAAGGCACCTCTTCTATCTCTGTTTGGGAAGAGGCCAAGCCTGGAAGAGAGAGGGACTATTTCCTATGCAATGGCCCTGTCAAGAATGGATGGGCTTCCATGTGCACTGTTAGTGGGAATGTAAATTTGTGCAGCCACTATGGAAAACAGGATGGAGGTTTCTCAAAAAATTAAAAATAGAACTGCCATATGATCCAGCAACTCCTCCTCTGGAAATATATCCAAAAGATTTGAAATCTGGTTGCCAAAGAGATCATTGCACTCCCACATTCTCTGCAGCATTAGCCAAGACATGGAAACAACTTATGTATTCATCAGTGGATGAATGGATAAAGAAAATGTGACGTGTATGTATGATTTTTATATATTATTTATCTTCTACATGTAATGGAATATGTACATATACAATAGAATATTTTTCTGCCATAAAAAAGTAACAAAGAAATCCTACCATTTGCAACTACACAGAGGAAACTGGAGGGCATTGTGCTAAGTGAAATAACTTAAAAGGGAGAAAGGCAAATAGTGTATGATCTCACTTATCTGTAAATCTAAACGAACTGAACTCACAGAAACAGAGACTAGAATAGGTTTCCAGAGGCTGGGGGTAGGGATAATGAGGAGATAGTGGTCAGAGGGCACAAACTTCCAGTCATAAGACAAATAAGTTCCGGGAATCTAATGTACAGCACAGTGACTATAGTTAACAATATTGTATTATATACTTGAAAATTACATAGACAGTAAATCTTAAGTATTCTCACCAGAAAAATAAATGGCAATTATGTAAAGGGATGGAGGTGTTAACTAACCTTATTGTGATAACCACTTCATAATACAGATGGTCCCTGACTTATGATGGTTTGACCAATAATTTTTCAACTTTATGGTGGTGCAAAAGCAATATGCATTCAGTAGAAAACTGTACTTAGAATTCTGAATGTTGATCTTTTCCCAGGCTGACAATATGCAATATCATACTATCTTATAATGCTGGGCAGTAGCAGGGAACCACAGCTCCCAATCATCCATGTGATCACAAGGTTAAATAATCTACACACTCACCCAGACAACCATTCAGTATTCAATAAGTTACATGAGTTGGTCAGTACTTTATTATAAAATAGGCTTTGTGTTAGGTGATTTTTCCCAACTCTACGCATACTATGTAAGTGTTCTGAGCACATTTAAGATAGGCTAGGCTAACCTGTGGTTGATTGGTAGGTTAAGTGTATTGACTGCATTTTCAATGTGATACTTTCAACTCAAGATAGGTTTATTGAGACATAACCCAATCATTAGTTGAGAACGGTCTTCATATACGTGGATCAAATTATCAATTGTACACCTTAAACTCATATATCAATTATATCTCAATAAATATGGAAAATACATACATACATAAGGAAGGATGAGTACCTCAGAAGACACTGTTAGCACATGAAAAGATGTTCAACATCATTATCCACCAGGAAAATACACATTAAAACCACAATGGGATGTCACCACACGTCTATCAGAATGGCTAAAATAAAAAAATAGCAACAAAACCAGGTGCTGACTGGGGTACAGAGAAACTGAATCACTCATATATTACTAGTGAGAATATATAATGTGAAACGTATCATGGATAGTGGTATTCTAGAAAACAGTTTGGCAGGTTTTTTTTTACAAAACTAACGATGCAACTACTATAAGATCCAGCAATTATGCTCATGGGCATTTATCCCAGAGAAATGAAAACTTGTGCTCACACACACAAAAAATCTGTACTTAAATGTACATAGCAGCTTTGTTTGTAATAGCTCCAAGCTGAAAATAACCCAGATGTCCTTGAACTGCTGAATGGATTAAAAAAAAAAAAACAACTGTGGAATAGTATTCAGCAATAAAAATGAAAAGGATTACTAGTACATATAACAACTTGGATGAATTTCCAGGGAATTGTGCTAAGTGAAAGAAGCCAGACTCGAAATCAAATACTGTATGATTCCCTTTATATAACATTCTTGAAATGACAAAATTATAGAGATGAAGAGGAGATTAGTGGTTTCCAGGGGTTAGGGAGGAAGGGAGGGGGTGAGGTGGCTATGGCTATAAAAGGATCATGGTGATGATGGACTATTTGTATCTTGACTATGGCAGTGGTCACAGAAATCTACACATGTGATAGAATTGCATAGAACAAAACACATGCACACACACACACACACACACACACACACACACACACAAATGAATGCATATAAAGCTGGTGGAAGTTGAATAAGAGTAAATAAGATGGATAGATTGTATCAATGTCCATTCCTTGGTTGTGATGTTGCACTATAGTTACACAACATGTTACCATTGGGGAACACTGGGGGAAGGGAAAGCAAAACTCTCCGTATTATTTCTTATAACTGCGTGTGAATCTACAATTATCTCAAAACACAAAGTTTTTAAAAAGAAACTCCTAGAGAATAAAAAGACAAGCCGCAAACTGTGAGAACAGTTTTGCAAAAACACGTATCTGGTAAAGGACTTGTATCTAGAACACCTAAAAACTCTTAAAACCCAATAAAAAATAGGAAAACAACTCAATTTATTTTTTAAAGAGGGGGATCAAAGATTTGAACAGACACATCCCACTATATGGATGGCAAATAAGCACGTTTAACATAAGATGTTAACATAGGGCGCCTGGGTGGCTCAGTTAGTTAAGTGTCCGACATCAGCTCAGGTCATGATCTCACGGGTTCGTGTGGTCGAGCCTCACGTCGGGCTCTGTGCTGATAGCTGGAGCCTGGAGCCTACTTCTGATTTTGTGTCTCTTCTCTCTCAGACCCTCCCCCGCTCACACTCTGTCTCTCTCTCTCTCTCTCTCTCTCTCAAAAATAAATAAACATTTAAAAAAATTAACATAAAATGTTAACATAATTTTTAACACAATCATTAACAAAATGCAAATTAAAACCACAATGAGATACTACTACACACCTCTTAGAATGGCTAAAAATAAGAAAATGAGACTGGCAATACCAAAAGCTGGCACAGATAGAGAGCATTTTGAACTCTCAAACATGCGCAGAGATGGACCAGTCACTTTGAAAAACAGTGTCATCATTGCTTATTATATAAAGTTATACATACACTTACCATATCACCCAGCAATCCCACTCCTCCATGTACCCAGTGCAATGAAAACTAATGTTCCCCCAAAGAGGTACACATGAACGACTGTTGTGGGTTTATTCACACTTGCCCCTAAACTAGAAACAAGGTAAGTGTTCTTCAACAGGACAGATAAACAACAGTTTATCATATACACGATAAAAAGGAATAGACAGCTGATGCCTGCAAGAATATAGTTGAATCTCAAATTTATTATTTGAAAGATGCCAGACTCAAAGTTACACGCAGTGTAATTCCATTTCTATGACATTCTAGAAAAGACGAAACTATACAGAGAGAAAAACAGATCAGTGGTTGCCAGGGCTGAGGATAGGGAAAGAGCTGACCGCAAATGGGCATGGGAGAGTTTGAGGACGTGATAGGGCTGTTTCACATCTACATTGTAGTTGTGGCTATGTGACTATATGCATTTGTCAAAACCCATTGAACTATCTGCATGCTTACAAGTGTGAATTACACTGTATGCACATTATACTATTCTAAGAAAGGTCAAAAAAAAAAAAAAGAGGTTGGGGTATGAACAGATGTTACAGTAGCAAGTATAAAGAAGGGGGGAGAACCAGGCACTTATGAAACAGACTTTAAGGGCCTTTTCACCTGGCCCTGGGTGGTGAGGAAGAGATGATTTAAGGTCAGCCAATATCCAGGGGTGCCTGGGTGGCTCAGTCGGTTAAGTAGCCGACTTTAACTCAGGTCATGATCTTGCGGTCCATGAGTTTGAGCCCCACGTCAGGCTCTGCGCTGATGGTTCAGAGCCTGGAGCCTGCTTTGGATTCTGTCTCTCCCTCTCTCTCTGACCCTCCCTTGCTCTCACTCTGTCCCTCTCTCTCCCTCTCAAAAATAAATAAGTAGATATTAATTTTAAAAATATATATATATATCGGGCAATATCCGTTCCTTGGCTATTGTGAATAATGGTGTAGTGAATGTGGGAGTGCAGAAATCTCTTCAAGATACCAATCTCTTCTCCCTCAGAAGTGAGACAACATGTCTATGGATGAATGGATAAAGAAAATGTGGAATATGTATATATATATTCCCATATATATATTCCCATATATATATATATATATATATATATACTCCCATACACACACACACACACACACACACACACACTAGTATTCAGCCATAAAAAGAAGAAAATCTTGCCATTTGTGACAATATAGATGTACCTTTAGGCCATTATGTTAAGTGACATAAGTTAGAAGAAAAATGCTGTGGATCTCACTCATGGGTAGAATCAAGGGAGAAAAAAGTCAAGCTTATAGAAAGAGTGGAGTGGTGGTTGCCAGGGACTGGGGAGTGGAGCAAAATGGGGAAATGTTCATGAAAGCGTGCAAATGTTCAGTTATGAGACAATACATTCTGAGGACCTAAAGTACAGCATGCAGACTATAGTTAATAATACTGTATTGTATTTGACAGCTGCCAGGAGAGTCAATCTTAAGTGTTCTCACCACAAAAAAATGTAAAAGGTAACTACGTGAGGTAATGCATGTGTTAATTAGCCTGACTGTGGTAAATATTTCACAATGTATGTGTATATTAGGTCATCTCACTGTACACTTTAAATATATACAATTTTATTTTTCAATTAAAGCTGGGCGGGGGGAAGATTGGGCAGTTGGGCATACGGTGGAGATATTTACTCCGATAGGTAAATATTATACCAAGAGTGGAGAGGTGAGAAACAAGGAGCTGGGGACACGTTAGATGTCACGTGCCTATGGGTCTCCGGTGGGTAGTTGGATAAAGCTTAGGAGAAAGCTCTGGCTGAAAATGCGGATCTGGGGGTCATCAGAGAGTTTTTTTCCCCAAAAAGTGATCAAGTCCCTGATGAGGAATGAGCCCTCAGTCCTAGTGCTGATGTTTGGAGCTGGAGGAGAAGCAGCAAAAGGGACAAAAAGAGGAACAGCTGGAGAGGTTGGAGGGAGGAAGGAGAATGCCGTTGTCATAGAAGCCAAGGGAAAGGGACCATTGGAGAAGGAGGAAGTGGTGGGTTAGTAGAGGTGCAAAGAAGCAAAATGCAGGGTAAAAGCTTGAGGAGCCCAGGGTAAGGAAGGGTCTTTTGTTCATACCTAAGGGGAGGCTGAAGGTACAGCAAAGAGAAAAGAGAATGTATGTGTGTCTCAAACGATCGTCATTATATCAAGAGAATGCAATGGGGAAGGCAAAAGACCACGGGTCTTCGCAAAAGACCATTTTACGTGTTGCATCATGAGGTCCAGGCTGCCTAACCATGCAGGCCTTTGACATGCAGGTGTGGTGTGAGGTTAGGAGGGAAATCTGTGGGGCCTGGATATGGGAACTTTATACTTCCTGTCTTAAGCCCCAGGTTATATGATCAAAGGCATTCAGGGGGTGGAAATGTGGTTTCAAATCCTGTTTGTATCACACCTGAAGGTGTGACCTTGGGCAAGTCATGGGAAGGATAATAGGCAGCAGCTACCTCATAATGTTTGCGTGCAGGTTATCTGCAGACATGCATGTAAAAATGTTACCCTGCTGTCTGGTGAATAAGAGATACTCCGTATCCAAAGGGTTCTGCTCTCTGGACTGTATTCTTTTGCCTCTAAACACCTCCTCAGAGGCAGAAACTATGGCATGCATATGTATACAAGACATACTGAAGATTACAAACTCAAATATTTCCTGGGGCCAGACTTATGGTGTAAGTGTGTCAAACTTACACCAGGTCTATGACAATAGGGAGTTGTCACACTGTGAACTGGAGACTGCGTGTCCTTAACTAAAAGCATTCACATTCGAAACAGTTAAAGCACAAGGCTGCCTAAATAAAGCACACTTGTGAGCCCCGGTTTACAACCTCTGTTTCTGTTCCTGGTAAAGCCGACTTCAGTAACTCCCAGGCCAATGCCTCTGACAGGTTTACCTAAATCTCAAACAGATGGCCCTAATGGGTAGTAAATAAGTACTGAGATTAAATCTCTAAGTTACAATGTCTTTCCCACAACTGGATATATATTCAGTATTATTATTTACGCCTTATCTACTTGCTTAAGTGCGGGACTTAAGATGCCTTTAAATTGTTGAAAGGATTCTTGAGCTCTGTAGTTGCCAAAATAATGTATAATTGTACCCCACAAATTAGCCAGGGTTTATAAGGCCTCAAGTCTGAAAGAAATTAAGCTGTGCCTGAAGTGAATTAGTCTATAGGCAAGTTAGTTGGGTTTTGTTTGCATGTTTTTAAAGAAATATTGAAACCGTGCTCCAGTACTAGTCTTCTGTTACCTCTTTAGCTGTTGGTGCTACAACTATAAAATGCATATTTTTTTCTTTGTAAGTCTGACGGGACCAGTTAAATTTTATGGGCTGGTAATTTTGATATTATAGAATATGTACATAAAATTACCTAATTGCAGTATATTTCCCCTCCCCTATTTTATCCTTGGCTTTGGAGGATTTATGATAGTTTGTTCTAAAATCTTTCATTGCTATAACATGACACTCCCGCCCCCCACCTTATTATCAGGTGAACAAGTGTGTTCAGACAGGGGTGATAGACCCCTCACTAATAGGACAGAAAGCGTTTGATTGCAGTCTTCTCCAGTTGGTTTACTCCAAGAAGCAAGACCTGTAACCAGAACTCTGCTGCTTATTGGCAAATAGCAATATTAGTAGAATAAAAATCAACTGATAGAAACTGTCTCTGCACTCTCATGAAAGCTGTTCTGATCCACAGTAAGAATATGGGGATAATCAATAGGACATCAGGCAGGACTCCTAAATGTCCCTGATTGAGGATTTTTTTTTTCATGTTTATTTATTTTGAGAGAAAGAGAGAAGGAGAGAGCATATGAGCAGGGGAAGGGCAGAGAGAAAGAGCGGGAGAGAGAGAATCCCAACCAGTCTCCATGCTGTCAGCGTGGAGCCCCATGTGGGACTCAATCCCCAAACTGCAAGATCATGACCTAAGCCGAAATCAACAGCCAGACATTCAACTGACTGAGCCATCCAGGCGCCCACCTGATTGAGGATTTTAAAAAATGAGGACGATGACTTCCTTGGGAATCCCCTTCTCATCTGAGTCCCTTTTCATCAGTTTTATGAGTGGTCAGTACCAGAGGGATCCCCTTATTCCTGTCAGTTAACAAAAAAAACCACACTTATTCCATTGTTTCTGAATTGAGTGGAGAATACACAGAGCATTTTCTGGTACTCATTAAATGCTAAATAATAACAACATTCTGTTAAATTGCAAAGCAAGGGTACCACAAAATCTGTAATGTATAATTTCAGCAAAGAATTTTCTTTTGAGAGCACGTTCAGCTAATTTAAAGCATAATTTCATTAACATAACCATCTTTGCACACATAGCAGAGTGGAATTCATACAACTTTACCAGCGTTTGGGTTTACAGGATCACAGTGGGAACCAATGGTTTTGGTAAACTCACGCTACCTCCCATTTTCCTATCAGAGGGTGGATGCAGATTTGGCACGCCACACCGGGTTCTCTCTCCTTTGGGTTCATCCCGTCTTTGGCTGAGAGGCAGGGGCTCCTTCCTTCTTGCTTTGTCTGAACCTCTTCCTGCAGCCCTCCTGGGCCTCCTCGTGAATAGCAACATCAAAGTCATTTATGGCTGGAAGCTGGTGGCCAGCCATATGGAATTACAGCCCAGGCTCTCGCCGGATTACAGAGTGTAGCATATGAATCAAATGACAGTGCCATGGCAAAGAGGGAAGGCTGGTAAGGCCTCCAGTTTTGAATGGAAAATATGACTCTTTGTGTATTTATACACAGGCTCCTCATAAACAACCTGAATGTTTCACCAACATCCCAATGAAGCAAGGGAGGGGCTGAGTTAAAAATAGATCCGGAGTGCCTCTCTTCTAAGTAAATTACCCACCCTGTCCTATCTTCTCTGGGTGTTTAATGTGTTTCCCTGCATATTTCACAATTACAGGAAACGCTTACCAACAAATAGCATAACTTAAGACATAAAAGAAAACGGCTCACGTAGCGGAGTCCCCTTATCTAACTCATTATTATTGCCGCAAAATCCAACCACATCGTAGCCAACCTGAATCCGGCTACTCAGCAACCAGACTCTTCCTCAACTTCTGTTCCCTTCTCAACCTCCCGCAGTCCGGCTTTTGTCTCCCACACTCCATGGAACCTGTTTAAGCTTTGCACCTCCAGAGTGATACCTTCTGTCTGGATGCCCTGGAATAACATCATGATCGACCCAGTCGTCCAGGCTTGACCTCACAGCTGCCCCCTTGCTACCTCCTGCCCCTTAGATAGCTGTGTTCAGTTTCCAAGTCCCGAGGATCTCGTCTCCCAAATAGTTTTTGTCTCTTCCCCATCAACTGTATGCCCAGTGCTTATTGCCGGAGTCTGGCTTTTCATGTCTGCCAGCACTAACAAACATCTCCTGACTGCTTTCCTTTCCTCTTAGCTGGTCCTTCCCTTTACCTCATCTTTTACACCTGTTTCTTGATTACTTTAGGCAGTGCAAATCAGTTTATGTCACTCCTTGTTTGAGAACCTCCAAAACATCCCCCATTACAAATAGAATCTAGTCCAAAGAGCCTTCACAACCTGGTCCCAAACTGTCTTTACATCAGTTTCATAGCCGTTATCACATTCTCCACCCTACCTTTCCTGAGCCTGTACTCCAGCCCCTGGTTTTCTGCAGTTCCTACACATGCCATGCGTTTGCACGTCTCGATGCCTTTGTCCGTGCTGTTCTTTATGTGTTCAGTGCCATTTTCCACGTTGTCCATTAGGAAATTCAACCCACCTTTCAAGATCCAAATCAAACGTCACTTGTTCTGAAAAGACCGTAAACCCCATGTCCCCTAGTCAGAGTTAGCGATTCCTCTCTGCAACTACATCTTACATGTTCGTTTGTAATAGCACTTACTGTCCTGTTAGTGTTTCCTGTATGCATCTGTCTCCCCACCAGGCCGTCACTTATTTAAGGTCTTTGGCTCTTTCCTGTTTATCTCTCTGTATTCCCAGGGACTAACAAGGTTTGGGGGCTCATACCAGAGATTTCTACATGTCTGGTGAATGACTGAGTGGGTTCATAACTCATTGCGAGAAATCAATGAAGTATGTGAGGTTCTTATTTCCATGGTGAAAATTCTTTTCTCCTCTGGCCCAAGAGAACAAAGATCATTTAGACTGAGTAGACAGGAACAAGAGAAAGAGTTGGAAACAAATACAGCATCATTGTTTCAATTTTTGAACTCTCTTTCTTTAGGCAGGAAAAGATGGCTACAAATTTCCCAGGATGATAGAGTGAGCCCCACCTTAACATTTGTATCAGTGGAAGATAACAGAAACAGAATAAGTATAGAGGCAAAGGGGCCCATTGTTAAGTTAGTGAGTTGCATCCAGGATGTCTGGGACCCATTTAATGAATCTAGGAATGAACTTGTTTTTCACTTAAAAAGAATGCACCATTTACAACCGACCAATTAAATGTTACTCACCTTCTTTTGTTTCACGTTATAAAAGGCTTTTTCCCCCGAGTTTGACAAAGCAGTCTTTGGTACAGCAATCAACTGTTCTTCCTCCTCTTCCATGATTTTTATTCCCCCAAACACTAAAAGAATGTTTCCTAAATTATACAGCCTGTTGCACTTTACTCCATCCTCTCTCCCCAGTCCTTGCTCATTGTTCAGGCCCCAGGGGAAATCTCTTTCTCTGAGAAGCCTCTCCCGATCTTCTCAGACTACATCCAGAGCTCTAGCTCCACGTTCCTTAGCACCATGCCCACCCCTATTGTATACATACACCACTTTATCATTGTTGCTTACAACAGACTCTACTTACTCACCATCTGATTGTCAGTCTATGTACATAGCCAGTGCTTACTAAATCCATAGCTGATAAAAAGTGATGTATTTATAGAATTGATGAAAAGATGCCTTGGCAGGGGAAAGGAATCAACATGGTCTTAGACCTGCCTTCACCTCTCAGACTGTGAGACGAGGATTTGAGTGTAAGAGGTTCATTTGAGAAGGGAGGAAAACCAATGGCAAGTGCATTTATGGGTGGATTGTCACCACTAGGGCACAATGTCACCCAGGACCTTCTGAAAGGCTGTGCATAACACAAGGCAGGCTTGTTCCCCTGAGGGGTGAGGTAGCTGGAGTATTTATCCTGCAGCTCTTGTTCCTATTCTGGCGGGGCTGCTCTGCTATTAATGTTTTTCTTCTAAATTTCATTTTTTAAAATGCATATTAGAAGATTACCAAACACGTCCATACAGTTCTAAATCTCACATAATTACCTACCACCAAGTAATGGGATCTACTCCTAAAAGCACAGTATACCCTTGGATTGCAAGTAACTTGTTCTGCGAGTGTTCCACAAGACGAGCAAACATTTCTAATAAATTCTTACTTGATAAACGAGAGATGTCTTGCAATATGAGTAGTACGTGACACCGAACGTCACATAATCACAACTGAGCCAATGGTTCTCTCTCTCTCTCCCTCTCTCTCTCTCTCTCTCTCTCTCGTTGTGGGATTGTGGGTGATCGTCTCCCATGCTCTGATGATGCTCAGTCTCAGGCCATGGTGTTTGGCAGAAATCAGTGATTTTCCAGAATATTTGGAAGGTGCCCACAACTGGCACTAGTGTATGTTTCGTCTCTTCAAAGCACCTATGGACAGTCCTTTGCTCTTCCATACAAGAGTAAGCTTAGGAATGCTTTGTTTCATTCCAGATCAGGCTGCCTACAGATATAGACCCTTCCTCTGCTGCCTGATCACCAGTGACATTAAATACACTATATGACAAGAGTTTATCAACACTGTACTATAGTCAACATCCGTGCAAGCATATACAATGACCCCTGAGCAGAGAAAGATTCCACTGAGCCAACAGATAGCAGTGATTCTATTAGTGATAATGAAAGTCATCCTGCACAATAACCCTTCTCTCTTTTGTCTCCCTCAAAGGTTTTCAAAGGTAAGTGCAGGTTAATTTGTTTATTTTTCATTATATTTTGTATTTCCTTTACTATGTTGTATTATATTACAGTATTGTAATCATTTTTATATGAATATTTTTGGGTGGTGGAATGAATGATTTGAGTTTCCATTATTTCTTGTGGGGAAATTAACTTTGATATACACACAAGTGCTTTGGATTACAATCATGTTTCCAGAATGAATTATGTTCACAAACCAAGGTATTACTGTATATATAGTATCTTACAGAGTCACAGGAGACCACATGAGATTGATCTTATATAGGAACACATGATGTCCAATCTTTAAATAGATGCTTATAGGTCACCTTTACCAACCAATCATACCCTTGGTATTACTCACCTACTTGATAATCTCTGGTCTTTGTCTGCACCTGTTTTATAAGTCAATATACACTTAGGCTAATATTCAATGGTTTTGTATGCTAAACATCTGTGCTACACATTTTTTCTATGGATCAGTTGCTAAATCAAGTGTCTTTTAACAAAAAGCTAACCTTTCCCTTCCAAGCACCAGGCTGGTATTCCATCTATACAGTATACATTTTAAGTGCCCCATGGTCAAACAATCTGAGGAAATTGTATGCTGAAGTCAAGCCCTCTAAAAAGGTTTCGATGGTTTTCCGTCTATTGAATTAAGAACATGTTACCAAGCCATTCAAGACATCCCATAAATTAGCTCCAACACTTGCCACTTTTTCTCCACGCTGAGTCATTCACTGTTCCCTCCACACAGCCTGCTTACCTACCTACACCCATGCTTTTGTGCTTCCTGCTGACCTGACCTCTCTTCTAACCCATCTCTGACCCCTGTCTGCTAAAAGGTGCTTGTATTCTAAGGTCCATCTTAATTTCCCTAAGTTTTCATTTCTCACCATGTCTACAAAGTGCTATCTCCACTTTCCTGCGTTGAAGCACCTTGTCCCTGTGTGTACTTCTCTTGAAGCTCTTTATATGGCCCTCTCTCTAGCACAGTTCTTAGTGACAATGTGTCGTTCTCTACCCTAGCCTGAAGTTCTTGCTATTCAATATTTAAGTTCCCTCCAGGACAGGAGCTCAGACTCTCTCTCTCGGATCCTATACTACCTTAGCAGAGTCACTTGCACATAATACTCAAACATTAAATGTTTCTTGAACTGAATTTTTAAAATTTATTTTTATTTTATTTTTTTAATCTTATTTATTTATTTGTTTTTGAGAGAGAGAGACAGGATGTGGGCAGGGGAGGGGCAGAGAGAGAGGAAGACACAGAATCTGAAGCAGGCTCCAGGCTCCAAGCTGTCAGCACAGAGCCTGACGCAGGGCTAGAACTCGTGAACTGTGAGATCAGGACCTGAGCTGAAGTTGGCTGCTCAACTGACTGAGCCACCCAGGCGCCCCTGTAACTTATCTTCTCATTCTCTGAACAGTGATCTTTCACATGGCAAAAGTTTTCGAGATGTTAATGAAGTCAAATTTATCATGTTTTTCCTTTATGTCTCATGCTTTTGGTGTTATAGCCAAGAACTCTCTCTAATTCATGGTCGTGAAGACTTTTCTCCTGTTTTTTTCTGACAAGTTTTATAGTTTTACATCAATAGCTTTATGTTTAAGCCTATCATGCGTTCTGATACACTTAAATGCATTTTTATATAAGGTGTGAAGTACATTGAATTGAATTGGGTGCCTTTGGAGACATTTGCCTTTACCTTAGAACACCCTGCTTTCAGTTCGACCAGTGCAAGCCTTAAAATGTATTTTCTCACATCAAGGTTATAACTGTAGGAGGATCTTTGAGTCTGGGCAACTTTGAACTGAAGAAAGTTTAATTTTAATCAGACAAGCTGACTACAACAAGTCTTAATATAAAAGAGTAAACAGCAAAGATACTGAGATATCTAGTCCTTGCTTTGGTAAGAATGGGTTGGCAAAATCAACATACTGTATGTGCGTTTATATGTATGCATCAATTAATTCACACACACACACACACACACACACACACACACATCTATGCAGTCTCAAATATTTCTGAGGCATTGCTTCTCCCTAGAGCTTTAAGCCATAATTTTACTTATCCAGTAATTCCAGCTACTCTTTTCCCAGAGGCAGGAGATTTTGGTTAGTGGCTTTAGAGTTTGTCACAAGCTGTGACAAACATTATTCAGTTTATAAAATGTCCTTGACTTGGGTAGACCAAAGATGGGTTTTCCATTACATCACTCAGAAATGGATAGGTCTTTCCATAAACACACTTCGACATTTTATCCCAACTTACCCTTGTTTCATATTTCACTTCCATTTTTTAATGGCACTTTTGCTGGCAATCAGCACATCTCTTTTGAGCTGCTGGCAGTGTTAAGAAGCTTGAGTGCAATTGCCCTGCCCTGAACCAGCCAGAATGACAGTGTGACTTCTCTGCTAAGCCTGCCGAGTTTTGAGGCCTGAGGCATCCCCATCACCTCTGTACATTATGAGAGCTTCACATAGAGCTGGGAGCATTTTAAATTTCTTGGGTTTAGGACTAATGACTTTCTCACCATTGTCAATTCTTTAGTGTTTAAGGGCTCACTTAATATAATACTGTCAGGATTTAGCCTAAAATGCTATCTTTGTGTTAAAAAAGCAGTTATCTAGGGGCTCCTGGGTGACTCTGTCGGTTAAGGGTCCGACTTCAGTTCAGGTCATGATCTCATGGTTTGTGAGTTCGAGCCCTGCATTGGGCTCTGTGCTGCCAGCTCAGAGCCTGGAGCCTGCGTCTCTGTGTCTCTGTCTCTCTCTGTGCCCCTGCCCCACTCATGCTCTGTCTGTCTCTCTTGCTCTCAAAAATAAATAAACATTTTTTTAAAAAGCAGTTATCTAGGCCAGCTTTTATAAAAATACGCCAAACAGACAGACACACACGCACGCACACACACACACACACACACACTCTGGAGGATTGGACTATTTGTTCCAACTCTTTACCCTCCTGCAATAGGATTATACATCTACAGCCTACCGCCTTGCATCTTGGCACTGCCCCCACCCAGGACAATGCAGCAGTGGAGGGAGTTCCCTCCAAACTCCACTTTGTTGGCAATTGACTTGACCAATGGAATGGAGTGGAAATGACATGACCAGAGGTTTTATGGGTGCCTCCGTGGATTGGATCACATGCTTGCACTCCTGTGATAACCATAGGAAGAGCAGGGCCCAGCTAGCTTCTAATCCTTCAGTTTGGGCCCAGAATGTAACACATTAAGTTGCCCGAAACCTAACCTACACTAGCCAAAATGCAAATAAAGCAGAGCTGTCCTGGCCAGTCCAAGACCAGTGAGTAAGAAAAAATAAAATGCTTATTGTTTATAAGCCACTGAGTTTTGTTACACGACGTATTACAGCAATGGCTGGCCGATAAAGTTACCCATCTTTCAGTCACGTTTCCCATGGATAGTAGAGTCAGTGTAAAACCCAGCACAAATTGTTAATTTGCTAAGATGAACACATAAAGGAATGTTTACAGCCATGGATCAGACAGGTTACCATCTTCTCATGGATTTTTTCCAGCTTAGTCCATTCTTCAAGCATCTGCTCTGAGCTGATTTTCTGAGTATCCTTCAATAGGATCAGTCTGTATAGAATTATAGAATATAAAGCTTATCATTTCTTAGTTGTCCTCACCAGTGCAAAGTCCCAACAACTGCAGTGTCTATCAAGTTGTTATGTTATGATTTATGCATGAGTGATGGCATGGTTTTTGAGCTGTAACAGCCAAGTTCCTTGGCAACAGGAAAAGCCATTAAAATTCAGCATTTCCCCAAGAACATTAACAATCTCTGATCGTTAGTTATTGTTAAAGTGCCCATTGCAGTGCTCAGTGGGCATCGACATGAAATGGCAGGCTATCCATTGTTTTACCTATATCCCCAAAGAAACTCATTTTCTGTAATTCCTTGCTCCATGGATACTGGTACATTTTGCAGTTATATTACTGGGGTTGACCAGGCCTCACAAGTATATTTCTTTACACCTAGATATTTAGCTATATAATTTTAATTGAAATATTTTATTATAGTGTGCTGTTTCAAAATTTAAGGCCATAGATTGATACTCCCTTTAGAAGCATAGCTCAGAATAAGATGCCATCATCTTCCCAGCAGAAAGTTTGTAGGCCACCTTGAACCCCAGATTTGTATCTTTGCCACATGGCCAAAAATAGTCTTCCTACTTTTAAAAGGAGCCCTGAATTTTCAAAAAAATTTGCCAAGAACATAAACGTTACATTTAGCATGATAGGACATGTGTTGGCTTCATTCATTTTCTCAAAGTTCACCTCCCCCTCTCTGCCTTGACCTTTTCTGCTTCTCATCCCACCATTCTTTCTCATCGCCTCCCTTCCTTGGATCAGATTGTTTCTTTTCTGACTAGCCAAACACATGCAGAATTGGGCAAGGCTTAATTGCATGAGAGATGTTTAGCCTTTTACAAAAGTAAATACTAAAGGGGGACATCAGAGTCACCTTATAATATTTGGTGGTCTGTCATGTGGAAGAGAGTGTGCTCATCCTGTGTTGCCTTAGAAAGAACAGGGGTACACAAATAAGGACAAGTCGTAAGAGGGAAATTTGGGCTTAATTACAAATCTTTCAGACAATTGCTAATGCCCAGTAATAAAACAGAAAGCAGTGACTTCCTTGTCAGTAGATGTGTTCAAGTTTCTCAGGCATCATGAAGATACAATACTTATGTTTCTGAGTGATTTCCAACTCTAAAATACCCTGATTTGATCTATTTGATTCTCTGCACTTCATTAATAATGAGTGTTTGTACAGTGTGGGATAACATGGGCCATAACATTTTTATGATTCTATGGTCAAATGGAAAAGACAAGCAGATTTGTAGTCTTGAATCCAGTACGTCCTTCAGAACACCCCTACCTTCTGTGGACTCCAAATTAAAAGATAATATTTAAGATAGAAAGCATTCCACTTCTTTGCATTCTGTTGGCTAATTTTTCATTACACTCACAGCCTGATCTACACTGTCTAGAGACAAACATATGTATGTCTTTACAGCTGAGATGTTAATGTACTAATTCCCATAGCGATCCTGAAAGGTGCTTGATATTTCCTTTTCTATCGTCTGACCACAGCAACTTTTGGGTTAAATTTCCTTTAATCTAATATTATTAACATACAGAGTGTACTAAGAGAAATACTTTCTGTATAGGCTTCTTAAATCAGGAATAAAATCAAGAGGAACAAAAATGTCATATAGTGAAAAATTCCCCCTCCTTCTCTTCCTAAAAAAACTAGAGATCAGATTAAAAGACTATATTTAAAATTTAACTTGACCATTCAGATTATTTAGTTTGAAATTTTGGATTATTTCCTTCCATCTACAGATAAACTTTAGAAAATCCTTCACTGTAATCAATTAGTGATGACATATCTTAATGTTTGCAAGAAAATATCTTTCCTGAAGAATATTTTTCTTGGTGAAAAACTCTAGGTTAGCAGTTACTTATTTTTTTCAGCACACCAGTGACATCAACCCATTGGCTTCTGGCTTCCATTGCTGCTGTTGAGAAGTCAGATGTCAGTCTAATTAGAACTCATTTGAAGGTAATCTCTGGCTAGTTTTAAGATTATATATATATATATATACATATATATATATATACACACACACACATATATATATATATATACACATTTATATATATTATATATATTTGTCTTGGTTTTCCATAGTTTCCCCTAATTAACTCCTGTGTGAATTTCCTTTATTTACCTTATTCTTGATTCAGTAAGCTCCTTGAATGGAGCATCTGTAAGAGGGGATAGTCCCACCTCTTGGAACAGCTGCCTGGCTGTTCCATAACAATGATAGTTATCTCACAGAGTGGACCCTAAGTAATTAAATCTGTCCTCCTGCATCTTTGCAATGATTTTAACTTTAAAAAATAATGTTGTGTGTAGATGGGTTCTTGAACAAAACATGGAAAAATGAAATAAATTGATAGGGTATTGGCATTGTGTGTGTTTAAATTTTCTATTTATATTGAAATATATTTGTGCCTTAAATATAAATCACAAAAAATAAAATGAAGCATTAAGGTAAAGCTAAAATGGTAATAGCTAATATATTTTTAAGTTTATTTATTTATTTTGAGAGAGAGAGAGAGCATGCACAAGCAGGTGAGGGTCAGAGAGAGAGGGAGGGAGACAATCCCAAGCAGGCTCTGTGCTGTCAGTGCAGAGCCCCACATAGGACTTGATCTCATGAGCTGTGAGATCATGACTTGAGTTGAAATCAAGAGTGAGATGCTGAACTTACTGAGCCATACAGGCACCCCAATGATAGCTAATATTTTAATGAGCTCTTACTATGTACCAGGTCCCATTCTAAGCTCTTTAAATGTATTAGTTCATTTAGTTATCTCAGCAACCCTCTTTGATAGGTATATTTATCATTACTATTTTGTAGATGAGAAAGTTGAGATACAAAGTGTTAAATAACTTTTCTATGGTCACAATTAATAAGGCACATGGACAGGATTCTAACACAAGCAGTGTAGCTCCAGCCTTCACTTTCTTGACTATTGCTTTATGAAAAAAAGGAAGCAGGAAAGAAAAATAAAACAAAAGTATCAAGAAGTATACCTCTACCAGTCTTACTATCACATCTTTCTTGATGTTCCCAGTGCCATTCTCTACTAACATTAGAGGACTAGGAGAAGAAAGATGGGAAGAGAAAAAGAAGGTGTTCTAGGTACTATGGATGTATAACAAATCATCTAAGGCTTATTGGCATAAACCAATCATTTATTTGCTCGTGGATTCTGTGAATCAGGAATTCAGAGAGGGTAGAGTGAGCTTTTCTCTGTTTCATGTTGTCTAGGATCTCAGTGGGCTAACTTGGAGCTGGAGATAGAAATCATGTAATCAGCTGAAGGCTACTTTTTTCTCTTTCATCCACATGTCTAGCCATTGATGATGACCATTAGCTGGGAGTCTCAGCAACTCTCCATGAGGACCTCCCTGTGAGACTTTCCTCATAGGGTACTTTGAGCTTTCTCATAGCCAAGAGTTGGCTTCCTCCAGAGCCAACACTTTTAGAGAGAGAGAGAGAGAGAGAGAGAGAGAGAGAGAGAGACAGAGAGAGAGAGAGAGAAAGGTAAAGAGATAGAGAGTAAGAATAAGGCTGAAACGATTACAACCTAGCTGAGAAGTCCTATAGCATCTTTTCTGCCATATTTCTGTTAATTGAAGCAATAACAAGATCCCATGCAGGTTCAAAGGAGGGACAGTCACATCGTAAGAAAACAATACAAGATGGAATATATGCTGGAAAATATAATATGCCTCAGAAGGAACATACAAAAGTTCATTTCTGTGTTGCACTGAAGCCAATAGAAATAAAAGTGATGATTTAGGCACTCATATAATGTGAATGATATTCTTTTTTAACTTAAAAATACAGTTAACAAAAATATGCATCTTCACCTAGAGAAATAGCAAATAAATATATTAATTTACATAAGTGCAAATGGCTGAAAACTAACAATCCTTATGAATATATCTTGAATAATTTATAAAATGCATTCCGATATGTTATAGTAAGACACTCATTCTGAAGGAAGAAAAAAATGTGATTTTACATGTAATGACTGATCTTGCCACCCAAGCACCAAACAGAGTGCAGTTGTGGGACAATGTTTTTCATCAAGCAGGCAGATTATTTGATATCAAGGGCATATGTTCAGTGGCAATATGGTCCTCAAGTGTAAATTATGACACAGACAGGCACTTTGGAAAACATAAAATGGGTCTTTAGTGTCATTGAAAAGCAATGGGCAACAAAAGATGACATTTAAAAGAAACAAATATGATCTTTCAACAAAAGTGGTCAATAAGACCAGGTAAGGTGTTTTATTTATGAGATGAAACTAACACCTATAACAAACCAACAGATTATGACATATTGTGGCTTTTCGGTATGGCATCGAAAAAGCCTGAAATATCAAAGAATATTCTGTGTTTGCTGGCTTTCCTTAGGATTCTGGTTTTAAGGTCAAATGTAAAGCCTGAATGGCTAAAACGAAGCTGGTCTGTGAATCTCCACCGTATCTCAGAAGGTGATGCCACCACTTTTAGATCATCTCTGTCTTATTATGCATCTGATAAGATGGTACAAATTTTGAAAAACCAAACAGGCTCAAGAAGCGTTTTTTTAGGAAGAAAATCAATACATATTAAAAAATAAAACCCAAGTCCTCAGGTGTACAAAAGCACTTGTGAGCCACTAGCAAGATTTTTCTTGAAGAAAACGATCATAATTATAGAATTCAGAGGTATCAAATCCAGACATAGACACAAGAATGTAAAGTCTGATCCAGAGCAGGTAACTATGTGGGTGGGGCTGAATGCTTTATGGGAGCCTCAGTAGATGTACAACTTAGAGAGTGGGAGGGAGGACCAGGAAGACTTGGGACCTCTTGCTGGATCCCTGCTCACGTCAACCCAAGCCCTAGTGTGAGCTCCTTCACCTCACACCAAGTTTTTTTTTTTTTGCCTTTTATATCATGGTTGCAATACCTTTAAGAACAATAACAATGACAATACTGATGTAGTGATTACAATAACTATGTAAGAATCTCTGTGTGTCCCTGTTATTTCTCCAAGATTTAGGCAAGATTATACAATGATCATCTGCCTATTTTTTGAAGTCATGTAGGTTTTCTTTTATGGTGGGAGAAGTCCATTAAAGATTTGTAAGCATTAAAGAAATTCTGAGAATATAATTTAATAAAGCTTGTGTAAGCCAGAAGTAAATTCAAATTTACATGTGAGTAAAAAGAAAACAATAGAGGGTAACTATATAAAATTTTTCCTCTTGAAAGTGATTTTAAATAATTTAAAAATATAGCTTAAGCTGAAAAACTTGGATTTGGAAGAAAACCCCCACATTTTTCACGCAAAAGGAAAAAGAAACTTCCAAAGGATGCTTATACATTTTGCTGTTTTACAATGATATTCAATTGCCAGAGACATTTCAGAGATGTATCTAGCTTAATGGGGCATTGGGCCTGGGTCCCACTGCAGCACAAGCTGTGGATACTGATGTGGTTTCATGTTCTTTACTCCAGGTCATCCTGGAGGTCTTGGCTGATACTCAATTGGAGAACAGCAGGGACATGCTATTCTTTGGAAGAAAGCTCGATGACTTTTATTTCAAGCTTACACAGAGTTGACATGGACCGAACACAGTATGTGGGTTCCTTCTCTTGTCTGACAGTGAAACCAATGCTCCATACCCGCCCTCTGTCACCTGGCCGTAGTGGGTCATTGTGAGCATGACTGAAGCTGTCCACATAATGTACTGCAGGGGAATGCTACCCAAAGTTGTCAGAACATATTCTCTCTCTGTGTTCCCACTTCTTAATGGCTGCTTCTTTTTTTCCCTCCTCAATGGCTTTCAGAGGCTACATTACCCATTTGTCAATCTCAGCCAATAAGCTCCTTCCCTCTGGCTAGAGTTTTATAGAGCTGCCTTTCTCTTTCATAACTCAACTCACTTGTCAGACTCAGCTCAAGCTCCTGAATCTGTCTTTCCATGTAGGAAGGTTGTTTATGAAAGGGCCAAGGCCCCATTTTCCCATTGTCTGGAACACACCCATTTTGCAAGGAATTGCACAACATATTAATGGCTTCTGAAAATAATGCTTACCATGCCTCTTGGAAAATCAGGATAAAATTCACTTCAAATAAAATGACCAATGTGAGCTTAAAAAAGAAACCCACAAGAACTGACTTTTTTGAAACAAAACAGAAGCCCTTTTGGCCTGAGCAACTTCCTCAAATTTACATCCAGTCAAGGCTGATTTTAGAGACAAACAACCCAACAGATCCTTGTAGACTTTTCCTTATCCTAGTAGGGCAATGAGTTCTCCAGTCCCTTTTCCACCATTCCCTGCCCAACCTAGGATCCACACCCTGAAATAGTGTAGAATCTACAGGACCAGACTGTAAACCTGAGATTAGCTTCTGAGACTTAAATTCCCTTACAATGCTTAGAGTGTTTAGTCCGTTTTCATGCAGATGCTAAATCCTCAGATACTGTTAATTTGCTATAGTTCAGTTTCTAGTGATGTGACATAAGATAAATATTTGACAACACAGGCTGGATTAAATTACCTCTGCATAATAATTCTGACATTCAGAAGCCGAATTTCCAAGGTCTTGAGCTACCAGAAAAATATATGAAATACAGGGAAATTCCTTCCTATCAGCACATAACTAGTAAAACACTCTCTGGGGAAACCAACCTTCATTGGACTACTCATAATTAGTTGAAAATGTATTTCAGTTGAACTAGGATCCCTCACACCAAACATTCTCCCTATATGGTCTCAGCCACTCATACAGCTTCAGCCACCCCCTAAAAGCATATGATTCTCAAATCACTATGCAACTCCCTTTCATGACCTTTTCACCACTCATTCCAACTCTTTATTGGAAATCTCCACTTGAGTGTTCAACAGCCAGCTCAAAATTAGTATGTACAAAGCTAAATTCCAAATCTGCTCCTCCCTATATTCCAAATATTATTTTATAACTTTATCCTTTCTTCTGGACTTTAGCCAATGAACTCTTGTCATTGTTCATGACATTTCTTTCAATCTTACTCTCCAGTGATTCAATCAATTCCCAAATCCCATCTTGTTTGCCTTCCTAGCTCTTTTTATTTTTAAGTTATTTGAGATTTAATTTACATTCCATAAAATTCACTCATGTTAAATATGTTCTTCAAGGTGTCTTAAATGTATACAGTTGTGCTACCATCATCACAATCCAGTATTACAATACTCTCATTACACCAAAAAAGTCTTTATACCTTTTTGCACTCCCACTCTGGCCTCAAATAATCATTTACTTGTTTCTACAGTTTTGCTTTTCTAGAAATTTCCTATATGTGGAATCATATAATATGAAGTCTTTCATGTCTGGCTTCTTTCATTTACCATGATGTTTTTCGGATTCATCCATCTTGTATGTATCAATGGTTAGTTTCTTTTTATAGTTGATAGTATTCCATCATATGAGTATACCACACTTGGCTTATCTATGGATATTTGGGTTGCCTTTCCAGTTTTTGGCTGTTATGACTCATTTTGCTATGAACATTCTCATACAAACCTTGTGTGGATATAGGTTTTCATTTCTCTTGAGTAGGCACCTAAGCCTGGAATTGCTGGTTTACATGCTAAGTGGGTCCAATTTTTTAAGAAACTGTCAAACTGTTTTGCAAATGAAAGGTTATCTTTTATATTCTGACCAGCAGTGTATTTAGGTTCCAGGTTTTATACATTCTCATCAACACTTGGCATAGTCTAGCTTTTAATAGTAGCCATTCTAATAGGAATAATGGGGCATTTCATTATGGAATTTGTATTTCTCTAATGACTAATGACGTTGATTATCTTTTCAAGATATTTGCCATCCATTTATCTTTTTTGATGTGGTATCTATTTGATAATTTTTTTCTTTTTTTGTTGAGTTGTTTGTTTCTAATCACAGAGTTGTAAGAGTTACATTTTCTGGGTATAATTATCAGGTATACATGTTTTGCAATATTTTTTCACAGTCTCTGACTTGCCTTTTCATCTTCAGAATATTGTCTTTTGAAGAGTCAAAATTTTTAAACTTCTTAGCTTTTTTGGATCTAGCTCATGCCTCCCTTCCCACAGTCACTTCAAGTTCAGCTCTTTTTCGTTCTCGGCTGGATTCCTACAGTAGCCTACTGACTAGTCTCTTTATCTCCACAGTGCATTTTCTAAGATGCCCTTTGCTTGAATGATTACACATAAATTTCTTAGCCATGCATATGTGACATCTTTGGAGGGGCACCCTCAGATCTCTTCCCAAAGAACCTGCTGCAGAGAACATATCTGGCTGAGAGCCTCTAGCTACCACAGCTGTGGGTCAACCATAGTACTCACTCCAAGGCCGCTGTTGCTCCAGACTGCATCTAGGCAATGACTGAGCATGGTGGCAAGACTAGAGCCAAGCCAGCCCACACAGTGCAGGAAACCTTTGCTCCGGAACTCCTAATGAGCCTTTCCAAGTCTTTCTTCGGACTTTGTTGCAGTCAGAAGCCTTTCCGACCCAATCTCTCCTCCCTCTTTCCTTTCACGGGTGTCAAACCTACATTACAATCCACGGGCTCCCCTAGCCTTTGCCTACGTCCTTTCCCTTTATCCGTACAGGCGCTTTACCCAATAAATCTCTGCATGTCTAATCTTATGTCTACATCTGCTTCTCAGAAGACCCTAACTGGCACAAAAGGTAGGAGCCATTCTTGATCCAGCCCCCACTGCAATCTTGCTGACTCCTCAGTTGTCAGTTATCCGTGTCTACCCTTTCCAAATACTATGGCCATGAAGGGAAAAGGGCTTCCTCTGCTTCATCCAAGAGTCCCCCTCTTTTGCTCAAGCTCCTGAGGCAGCAGAGGAAAGATCAATCTGCAATATTGGAAAGGCTATAATAATGTGCCAAGAAAGCCTTGTGTGAGTAGGAAGAACAGAGACTCTAAGGAAAACTCAGTCCCTTCCCTTATCTATACCCCCAGCACCTTCTTTGAGCCATGAGTGTTGGAAGGAAAAAAAATGACCTTTTTTTTCCACATGGAAGTTATTCTCCCCATACCCTTAAATAAATTCACTCTTCCTTGCAAAAATGATGCTTCTGTCAGTGCTCAACTGTGCCGTTGGAGGGGTTTCTTCAGCACTGAGAGACAGTAGAGGGAAGTGAAGTGTTTATTATTGTAAGAATCTCATGGGGCTCTTCTTTATTTTAAGGTTTATTTCTTTATTTTGAGAGAGAGAGAGCATGCACATGAGTGCAGGGGGAGGGGCAGAGAAGGAGAGAGAGAGACTCCCAAGAAGGCCCCATGCTGTAAGTGTGGAGCCCCACTTGGAGCTTGATCCCACGAACCAGGAGATCATGACCTGAGCCGAAACAAAGAGTCAGATGCTTAACCAACTGAGTCACCCAGGCACCTTAAATCTCATGGGATTCTTAAATTATAAGGCTCTGAAGCCCAAATCAAACCTTCTAGACTACACTTTTCAGAGAAAGGCACTGGGGAAAGTATGTTTAACAAGTGCTTCAAGTAATTCTTGAGATGTTTGAGAAACAATTTTAGAATGATTAAGAACATGGATGTGTACAAAGTCAGCCTAATTCAATTTGAGTTTTGATTCTGACCTTTGCTAGCTGTGTAGTCTTGGGCAAGTTCCTTAGCATTTCTGTGCATTAGTTTTCTTACCTATAAAATGCAATAATGAATATTACCTCCTGCATAGGTGACTATGAGCACCCAAACAGTTAATGGTTACAGAGTGTGTAGGACAGTGTCTGTCATGCAGTCAAACACTCATTAAATTTAACTTTTTATTATTGTTTTTATTGTCATCATCATTCTCATTAGTAACAGATTGAATTCAGCAAAGATCATGAGTACCTGCCAGTATTTTCGCGAGTTTCCAGTATAGAGAGACTGTGTTTTTGTGAGGGTAGGGCTAGGATATAGAAACAAACAAGACCTACCATCTGCTTACAACTCACGAGTTTTTTTCTTACCCATCCACTTTCTTCTATCTCATTTCCATCACCCAGGGCACACATTTGGCAGCAATCCACCAAGATTAAAAGTGGGGTCTGTGTTGGTGCAGAGACAAACTAATAGTCTTTGATCTTGGCTTCAGAGAGACTCTCATGTGTATAGGAAAGAGTGTCTGAGTCATCAGATCAGAGTTCAAATCCCAGGGTATCTCATTAGAGTAGGGAATGACCTTGAGCAAATTGTTTAAGCTCTCTGAGCTTTTGTTTCCTTAATTTCTGAATGTTTTCTACATGTCTGGGCTATTGTGAAGCTTAGCTGAGATGATGTCCGTACTTGAAGCACATGGTAGGGGCTGGAGAAATAGCTGTGCCACCTTGTTTTATTCTTTAAGCTAACCCACCCCCCAGAGCCTGGATGAGCCCAGCTGTACCTCTGTAAGGGCAGAGTTAAAAAAAAACCCAAAAGGCTTGCCCAAACTGCTAGATCTATAATTCAAATATCCATCTTCACTTCTGATGTTCCTATGGTACGTGGGACTTCCTACTCCTTATTCTTATATTGCCTTGTCATTTACTCCTACAATCTTGGGGTGGCAGTTCCAGGGCCATTTAAAAATACTGATAGAAATACATCTCAGCTCAACAGACCCAACTATTTCCCCAAACATTGGCTTTGGTTTCATCAACATGATTTTGAGTTCTTGCTCTCTGCCTCTATGTTGAGCACATATGGCCTTATAAACAAGTCTTCAAGGTGTTTTCAAAGTTTCCAAAGTGAACTTTGGAACAAGACAGTAAGGAATATTACCAAAGCAGCAGTCGTTGGTAAAATAATCTTTTTTAAGCAGGCTAATATGTTTTCGACTTTGATGTGTCCAAATTTCAAAGGAATGTATAAACTGGTTAGTGTAAGTTTTATTTTTTAAAAAATTAAAACATTTCTTAAAATAGTTGCCAAAGTGGTGCCTAATTTAGAATTGTTCTTTCCACCCTGGTTTTCAAGGGATTTGCTATGGGGTAAGGTTATATAACAGTGAATGCAAATCAAAATTTACATCATACAGACTTCTAAACTTAAAGAGAAAGAAGGTCCCTGAAAATGGATTGGAAAGTACTTGAAAGCTTGGTGAGGTGAAGGGCAGGATTATGCAGAGATAGCAATAGACAGTTCATAACCTTTCTGCAATTTTTTAAGTGTGATGGTGAACTCCTGCAAGTTAATAAAACATAGAAATAGAGATGTAACAAAAGCTCCTTGGCATAGAGAGTGAAAATGCTGGAATATTCTAAAAATTTGCTAGATAAGCAATTTATGGTCAAAGGTGAAATAAATCATACAAATTATATGATTGATTTATTTAAACATGAGTCTATACTTCAGGGAAAAATGATTTCTGGAGGAATAGAATGGAATTCTCAATGTGGTTGCCAAGACAACCCTTGAAGAAAAATTGCACCTAGTAGATGAAACTAGGATGGAGTAACACCCATAAGAGTGGAACACTCTTCCTAATTCCTAGGAAGCTTAGCAACAGCTGATTCTTGTGTCCTTTGTATAAAAAGAAGGGTCGGGCTGACAGGAAGAAACTTCTTTCTTGGATGAAATGCAGCCAGTAAGTAGAATCCTACCAAAAGGAGTTTAAGAAGTGCCAGTGGCTAAGGGCTAGTGCCGCAGCTAGCATAGCAGCGGCAAGACCTCTTCTTTCCTGGTGTGAGCTGGCAGGCTGTTGAACAGAATCCTGGCCAAATTAAGAGATAAAAGCACAGCCCCAAATGCAGCCTGGAACAGAGACATTTTTTAACCACAGACCGTGTTTTAGTTATTTATTGCTGCATAACAAATTATCCCAAAACTTAGTGACTAAAAACAACAATTTATTTTTCATGATTTTGGACTCACTTGAGCAGTGTTCTTCTCCATGTGGTGTGAGCTGGGATACTTAGCATCCAGCTGGTGCTTGGGCTGGCAGGTTTAGGAAAGCTATGCTCACAGGTCTGCTGAGTTGGTGCTCCTTCTGGTCACCTCTCCGTGTGCTTAGCTTGGTCTTCCCTGCAGCATGGTGGTCTCAGAGTAGTCCAGCTTCTAACATGGCTTTGGAAGGTCTCAGAAGTTACGACTCATCATTCCTGTTGCATTCTATTGGTCAAAGCAAGACAAAAGGCCAGCCCAAATTCAAAGGAAAGAGAAATAGATCCCTCATCTTGATGGAGTAGCATGTACATACAAGGAGGAAAGAATTGATGACAGCTCTTTTGGGAGAGTCTCTACCATAGTCTGGGAAGGTGGGCATGGCAGTGAAGAGTTTTTGGAGAGAGAATGAAATCAGGCTAAGCAGGGGAGAGCCCTATCTGGAGGCAAAGGTGGTGCGTGAATCTTTTTAAAGCTTGGGAAGTTTGGCACCGAACTTCAGGTAGAAGTTCAGAGGAATTCCAGGGGACCGGAGAAAGGGAGCCAGGAAAACTATACTAACTTGAATCAGATTTGCCATAAAACCGTGGCTTAAAAAAAAAGTTAAATGTCTATGTAAATGCAGGCCCTTTTGTATCATCTTTGTATCACCGACGACCCTCAGCTTGTGACTTTAGGCAAGGAACAGGGAGATGAGGCCAGAAAAGATGGGGCCAGAGAAGCAATCCGTTGCCTGGCCCTGTCCTGGTTGCAGTTGACCTCCTCATTGCTGCTTTTGAGCCTTCACATGAGGCAGCCAATTGTTCTCATCAGGAAGACATAAGTACCCTCCTAGGGAGTACTTGTAAATGTAGTCATCCTAAAGATGGTGGTGGTGGTGTAAGCATGCTACTGGCATTTGGTGGATAAGGGCCAGATATGCTTAACACACACTTGGGGAGAACTGTTCCAGCCAAAACGCCAGCAGCATCCCAGTTGAGAAACACTGACGTAGAGAACTGGGCTGATATGGAATAATTGGGTGGAAAATACGGGATTTGGAAGATGCAAGGACTGTGAGATCCCATTAGGCTGTTGTCTTCTGGTAAGACCAGAGTCAAGCATGATGCTAAATTATAAGAGGTATGGTGACTATGGAAGATACAAACTTTAGGTCACATACCAAAACATGCCACCATTGGAAACATGCATTTTCCCACTTGTTTCAACCCTTCTGAAATGTTAAATGGAGAATCAAGAAAGGTTCTAATTTTTTTATAGAAATAAGACTGTACCTGCCATAATCTTTTGAACACTTCCTTCTAGGGATTGGCTTCTCACCATTTGTGGAAATCATGGTGTCCTATTTTTGCTGTCTTGTTTAAAACCAAATATGTTCATTTTGCTGTGAAGAGAAGTTTCTGCAAAGTATGTATGGAAGCGCATTTTATTCTTCCCTGATGCGCTGGAGTTTTCCTCTATACCAATCAACTAGTTATGCATTGTCTGTCATATCCAATGTTTGATGGTAGTTGAACCTGACATATCAAAAACCTTACATGGGGTATAATGAGTTGGTTCTTCTCCAGAATGAAATTCACTCCATGCTGTAGAAACATACTCTTGCAGTGCTCTATCTAAGGAGTGAGCTGGAGTTTGGGAGTCCTAATCGGTCTACTCAGAAAACTGCCCCATCCCAACTTCAATCTCTTTCTTCTACTTTCTTTTTATGCTTTAATTCTTTTATGTGGCCATGACTAATGAAGAGATTTTCTCAGAGGCAGGGGAGCATTTCATGTGAAGCTTGGTATTGTCCATCCTGAGGCCTGGAAATGGCTTAAGAGTTTGCTGCTGTGTGGTCAGCAGATGGGAATCATAATGTAGTAGCAGCCAAAAGGAGAGAGTGTGTCTCACCCACTCTTAAGCTCAGAAAGTTTTAAATTTTAAAAGCTTTTTAACCTCTTCTAATTTGTCAATGGCTAATACAGATTAGGCACAAACAGCAGTGATTTAATTGGGTACATTGACATCTGCTTTTACAGACTGAAAGTTGTGCCTGAGTATTTTAGTTGAGTTCATGTTGACCATGAAGAGAGTCACTGAGAGGGGGAAGCTCTAACAGATGTAGGACAGATTTTTATTATCTGAACATTGAATTACCTGTGACAAATTTGAAATCCCCACTTTATTTCTTCTTCTACCTAGCACTTATCTGGATTCTTGCCCTTTGTGATTGGTTGATGTGTGCTCTGGGAACGCAAACTCATTTTAGTGCATTCTCTTTGATGGCTTGGAAGGCATTTGAGACCACGCAGAGCCCCAGGGTCATGATTATGAACAACAATTATTGTACTGGAGATTTACAGATGTGCTGGTTACTAGAGGGCTGTGGTTAATAGAATGTTAAACAACAAAGAGTTTATTGTATAACTGAGGAGGAAAAAGCTCCCCAACAGCAAAATACATAATCTCAGAAAGTCAGGGGATCTGGAGGAAAACACAAAGTTGAGTTTTTCCTTTATAAATTTTTTTTTGTTCCCCCAAATTAAATGGTTAGAGTTTTAAAAAGTCACCCTTTAGGAACTATGTTGCTTCAAAGGAGAAAGAGATCAAATGTTGATGCAACAAGCCAGCATCTCCCATATGTAAACTCTTTTCCACAATATGGTTAAGCATTTGGTGAAATCTGATTAACTCAGGTCACTAGGGAACTGTTTAGTGACTTTTTAGTTCATGGCACTGACTCAGTTCCCATGGACCTCCTACAGCACATGGAACATCATACCTGATCTTTCTGTGGCAAATTCAAATGCAGTTCAGGTATCATAACCCTTTGCACTGAATGCAGTGACCTGACACTACCTTTTAATACTGTCATTTGCCTTGGTAAGCAGATATCTAAATCGGGTCATGCTAAGAAGCTCACCAAAACTTAGGAAAACTCCACGGTGGTAATGCTAATGACATCGGGGTGGATGGGGTGTTTTCTGACCCATTTCCCAAGACCAGTGGAGGGATCTGTGTGATAGACCAAACCATACTGAGTTTATCTCCTGGCTATAGAGTGCCAGGCAGCTGGTGGTAGAATATATTTCTCTGTAGTGACTGCTCTGCATACCTTTAACTTTCCCCTTTACATCCATTCCCTACTCCCTTCCATTCTCCTCTATGCCCTGGGAGACTGATCTTAGATTTGCCCCATGCAGGGGCACCAGCACTGGGAGACTCAAAGCTAGGGAGATCAGATTTGCCCCTCCCACCCCTGGTTCCTACCCTGTGGTAGCCACTCCCCTTTACTGAAGTCTGCAGCTCACTCTGTCTTCTGGCTTCTTGTAACCACTCTCTGGCTTCAACCTTTCAGGCCAAGGAATTGTGATAGCTCCCTGCTGTGGCTAGCCCCCAGGATATAGCACTACCTTTTGTGGATTCTTCCACCCACTCACACCTTTGGAAGTAGCCTCTTCATGAAGCCAACCTTAAATAACTCGGTTTGAGTGTGATAACCTGTTTCCTGCTGGAACCCTGGCAAACACACAGACTTATCTCCATCTCTCTTTTTATTATTTTTACTATTTTTTTTATTTAAGTTCAAGTTAGTGAACATACAGTACAGTATTGGTTTCAGGAGCAGACCCCAGTGACTCATCACTTACATACAACACCCAGGGCTCATCCCAACAAGTGCCCTCCTTGATGCCCATCACCTATTTGGCCCATCCCCCCACCCACCTCCCGTCTGGCAGTCCTCAGTTTGTTCTCTGTAGTTAAGAGTCTCTAATGGTTTGCCTCCCTCTCTATTTTTATCTTACTTTTCCTTCCCTTCCCCTATGTTCATCTGTTGTGTTTCTTAAACTCCACATATGAGGGAAATCATATGATACTTGTCTTTCTCTGCCTGACTTATTTTGCTTAGCATAATACACTCTAGTTCCATCCATGTTGTTGCAAGAGGCACAATTTCATTCTTTTCGATCACTGAGTAATATTCCTGTGTGTGTGTGTGTGTGTGTGTGTGTGTGTGTGTGTGTATCTTCTTTATCCATTCACTAGTCAATGGACATTTGGGCTCTTTCCATAATTTGGCTATTGTTGATAGTGCTGCTGTAAACATTGGGGTGCATGTGCCCCTTTGAATCAGCATTTTTTTGCATCCTTCAGATAAACACCTAGTAGTGCAATTGCTGGGTCATAGGGTGGTTCCATTTTCAATTTTTTGAGGAACCTCCATACTGTTTTCCAGAATGGCTGCACCAGTTTGCATTCCCACCAGCAGTGCAACAGGGTTTTACTTTCTCCACATCCTCTTTATATGTAACTCCACATTTCCCAAGCTATAATAAGAGACACAAAAGACTATTTTCGTTTCCCCTCCCCAACGCTCCTTGCCCCAACAGCAAGTTCCCTTGATGTGACCCACTGGATGCACTACCTTCTTCCCTTCCTGCACCAGCTCAGTGTGCTGACAGCTCTAGCCACCTCAAAAGGCAGCAGTGCCAGCTGCAAATCCCTCATGGCTTCCCTAGTTCAGCTGCTGCAGAGTGTTTGGGCCAAGGTCCCTGGAAGGAAACTGAAAGCACCTCCACAATTAATACATAGCGACTTATAGACTGCAGCAGCCGGCACCAATCCAGGTCGCCACAGCCACGCTCTGCTCCTCACCCTCTCAGTGTTCCATGGAGATGATATTCTTTATCTTTATCAGAGCCCTTTTGGCCAAAGACTTCAGCATGAGCCCAGTAGAATGGCTCTGGGTTTAATCGGAGTGACAGATAATATACCAATCTTAGAATCAGGCTTCCCTTTGGTTCATTAGCCCCTTGTCCTTAAGCCAACTTCCCCACCTGTATTTATCCTTCCCCTGCAAAGTGTTCTTTCTCAGGAGTCAGGTTGCTCATGTAAACTGTGCCCTGTTTGGCTGTCCTGTTATCTGTTCTTCCAGACCTGCCTAGAAATGTCTGGATCCCAAGGGGAATATAGCTTAGATTCACTTGATACCGTTATATGCCAGCTAGTCTACCTTTGTCTCTAGAGACCCATGCTGCTCTTATCTGTCCCAATCTGAACCTGGGGAGACTGAACCCTGTGGACTCCAATACCTGGGCTTCCTTGCCCTCTGAAGGCCAGCTGGGCCTAGGCAATGAAAGGTAGTGACAGGACATCAGAGAGTGAGCAGAGAGAGATCTCAGGGTGCTTACTCCCACCCACCCCTGCTGGGGTGCAGTTTGGCAATAGTTGTTCACTCTACATATGGCCCCAGCTCCTATCTCTACCAGGGCTACAGTTTTTGCTGCATTCTGGTAACAGTGCCCTCCTTTAGCATTTTCAGTCCTAGGCGTGGTATGGTAGGCAGTCCCCCCAAAATGACCACACCCTAATTCCTGAGGTCTGTGAATATCTTACACTGACACAGCAAAAGGGGCTTTGCAGATGTGATTAGGGTCATGGCCCTTTAAAATGTTTGTTGGTATGTTTGTTTATTTATTGAAAGGAGAGAGTGAGCGAGCAGGGGAGGTGCAGAGAGAGGAAGTGTCAGTGCAGAGCCCATAATGGAGCTTGATCTCATGAACCATGAGATCACAACCTGAGCCAGAACCAAGAGTTGGATGCCTAACTGACTGAACCACCCAGGCACCCCAGTCATGGCCCTTTTAAAATGGAGTATCCAGGATTATCCAGGTGGCCCCAACCTAATGACCCCAATCTTTACCTTAAAAGCAAAGAACTTTCTCTAGCTGGAGTAAGATGCTGTGGTGGAATAAATCAGAGGGATTCCAAGTGTGAGAAGGACACAATACTGGTGCTGAGATGTCGGGTCCAGAGACGAAGAAGCTCTAAGCGCTAAGGGCAACCCGCAGCTAATGGTCAGTGAGGAAACAGGTCTCCATCCTACACCAATAAGGAACTGGATTCTGCCAACAACCTGCATGAGCTTAGAAGCAGACTCATTGCCAGAGCCTCTTAGAAGGAACATAGGCTTGGCAGCACATTAGTTTCAGCCTCGTGAGACTAAGAGGACCCAGCTGAATCACACTGCAAGTAGACTTTTGGCCTACGCAACTGTGGCGGAGCAAATGGGTGTCATTCTAAGCCACTAAATTTGCAGGAATTTGTTATGGCAGCAGTGGGAAACAAATGCAGGTGGTAATGGGGGCACCTGGCTGGCTCAGGTGAGCGACCAACTCTTGATTTTGGTTCATGTCATGATCTCATGGTTCATGGGTTTGAGCTCTGCATTGGGCTCTGTGCTGACAGCTCAGAGCCTGCTCGGAATTGTCTCTCTCCCTCTGTCTCTGCCCCTCACACCCTCAAAATAAATAAACTTAAAAAAATACAGTTGGTAATAGCTTTCCATTTTTGCTAATCTTTGAGTGCAGCACCACTCCTGGTTGTTCTCTTAACTGCCCAAATCATGTTTTTATACTCTTTTCAGTTACCCCATTTGGATAGCTGCCTCTTTCCTGCTGAGACCCTGACTGGAATACCATGCTCTGTTTAAAAGTCCCAAAGATACTCATCATTTGCTAAGTGGTCATGACATGTTTTGTTTTTCTATGTAGTTTCTTTTTTCTTTCTTTTTAAAAAATTTCAGTACAGTTGACATACACATTACATCAGTTTCAGGAGTACAATATAGTGATTGGACAAATTTATGCGTTATGCTATGTTCACCATATGTGTAGCTGCCCTCTCTCCTGATACGTCACTATCATACTATCATTGATGATACTATACTATACTATACTATACTATACTATATTCTTTATGCTGTGCCTTTTATTCCTGTGACTTATTCACTCTATAACTGGAAGTCTGTGTCTCTCACTCTCCTTCATTCATTTTTCCCAACCTCCCCTGCTCCCTGGCAACTGTCACTTTGTTCTCTATATTTATAGGTTTGATTCTGCTTTTTGTTTGTTTATTCACTCTTTTAAGATTCCACATATCAAGAAATGATATCATGTTTGTCTTTCTCAGTCTGACTTATTTCACTTAGCCTAATACCCTCTAGGTCCATCCATGTTGTCTTAACTGGTCAATATCATAGCTTTTTATGGGTGCATAATACTCCAGTGTGTGTGTGTGTGTGTGTGTGTGTGTGTGTATGCCAAATATTCCTTATACATTCATCTATCAATGAATAGCAACACTTAGGTTGTTTCTATATCTTGGCTATTGTAGATAATATTTCAGTAAACACAGAGGTGCATATATCTTTGAATTAGTTTCATTTTCTTTGTATAAATACACAGTGCTGGAATTATTGGCTCATACAGTATTTCTGTTTTAATTTTTTGAGAATCCTCCATTCTGTTTTCCATAGTGTCTGTGCCAATTTACATTCCCACCAACAGTGTGTTAGTGCTCCTTTTTCTTCACATCCTCACCAACACTTGTTGTTTCTTGTCTTCTTTTTAAAAAATGTTTATTTATTTTTGAGAGATAGAGACAGCACAAGCAGGGGAGGGGCAGAGAGAGAGAGACAGGGAGACACAGAATTGGAAACAGGCTCCGGGCTCTGAGCTATCAGCACAGAGCCCGACGCAGGGCTTGAACCCACGAACCAGGAGATCATGACCTGAGGCAAAGTCGGATGCCTAATCGACTGAGCCACCCAGGCGCCCCTCTTGTCTTCTTGATTTTAGCCATTCTGACAGGTATAAGGTGATATCTCATTGTGGTTTTGATTTGCATTTCCCTGATGATAAGCATTTTGTTGATGATGATCAGTGATGTTGAGCATCCTTTCATGTGCCTATTGGCCATCTGTATGTCTTCTTTGGAAAAAAAAAAAAAATATATATATATATATATATATATATATATCGTTTGTAAATATCTTCTTCTGTTCAGTAGTTGCCTTTCTGTTTTGTTGATGATTTCTTTCACTGTGAAAAAGCTTTTTACTTTGGTGTAATCCCAATAGTTTTTTTTCTTGTTTTGCTTTTGTTTCCCTTGTCTCAGGAGACATATCTAGAAAAATGTTGCTAAGGCCAATGCCAAAGAGATTCCTGCCTATGTTTGCTTCTAAGAATTTTATAGTTTCAGGTCTTTTAGGTCTTTAATCCATTGGAGTTTATTTTTGTGTATGTATAAGAAGGTGGTCCAGTTTCTTTCTTTTGCATGTAGCTGTCCATTTTTCCCTGCCCCATTTGTTGAAGAGACTATCTTTTTCCCATTGTATATTTGTGCCCCCCTATTGTAGATTAATTGACCATATAAGTCACTCTGGGCACTCTACTCTCTTCCATTGATCTGGGCACTCTACTCTCTTCCATTGATCTGGGCACTCTACTCTCTTCCATTGATCTGGGCACTCTACTCTCTTCCGTTGATCTGGGCACTCTACTCTCTTCTGTTGATCCATGTGTTTATTTTTGTGCCAGTACCATACCGTTTTGATCACTACAGCTTGTAGTGTATCTTGAAATCTGGACTTGTGATACCTTCAGTTTTGTTCTTCTTTCTCAAGATTGCTTTGGCTATTCAGGGTGTTTCGTGGTTCCATACAAATTTTAGGATTATTTGTTCTATTTTTGTAAAAACTAAATGCTGTTGCTATTTATTTAATGTTTTATTGATTTTTGAGAGAATATAAGTGGGGGAGGGGCAGAGAGAGAGGAACAGAGGATCTGAAGTGGGCTGACAGCAGCGAGCCCAATGTGGGGCTTGAACTCATGAACCATGAGATCATGACCTGAGCTGAAGTTGGACACTCAACTGACTGAGCCACCTAGATGCCCCTTCTGTTGGTATTTCGATAGGAATTGCATTGAATCTGTGATTGCTTTGGGTAATATGGACATTTTATCAATATTAATTCATCCAGGGGCTCCTGGGTGACTCTGTCGGTTAAGCGGCCGACTTCGGCTCAGGTCATCATCTCACGGTCAGTGGGTTCAAGCCCCGCGTCAGGCTCTGTGCTGACAGCTCAGAGCCTGGAGCCTGTTTCAGATTCTGTGTCTCCCTCTCTCTGACCCTCCCCCGTTCATGCTCTGTCTCTCTCTGTCTCAAAAATAAATAAACGTTAAAAAAATTAATTCTTCCAATCCAGCAGCATGGAATAGCTTTCCATCTGTTTGTGGGTCACAACATGTTCTTGATATACAAAGTATAACAGGTTTTACCGGTGTATAGTAAGACATGCATCTCACATGGCCAAACACATATTAACTGATGGGGGAATTTTGACACCAGCTGGAGCTTTTATGTGAGGGGTCTGTGATCTCTGAGAATTTTGCGTCTTTTACCTCCAGGATTTCTGAGGTCCTTCTGGGATAGAATGAGAACAAAAATCAGGAAGACGTGACATTGAGTGCCTCATAATGTACCCAAGAACTCAGCCACTCTGAGACCTATGTACCAAGTTGGGCTAGGCAGGTTGCTGCACCAAGTGTAAGACAGAGATCTGGGTCCAGAGTGTAGATGTTCCTATCTGCTCACGAGCATGATGGATGCCATCCATCTCACACATTGAGTTCCCTTCATGGCCCAGATGAGATGGTTTAAATTAATCCATGCTGCTTGTGAAAGACCTGCAGGTGGTGGGTTTTTCCCATCTGCCAAACACACTTAATCCTGAGATACTGTCCTGCTGTCTTTGCTACCCTGAGTTCACAAATACAACACAACATCATTGCCCAAGCTTTTGAGTGGCTCCCAATATACAGAGTTTTAAAAATCTGCTTCTGGTCCAAGAGAGCGAATTGAGACTGTGCTTTAGAGAAGCAATGTGGTAAGCATTGGAGACATGATGAAAAGACAAAAGACTGGCTTTCACTTTACTGTGAAGTGAAATTTGCCTTCATTTACATTCCCCAGGGGTCATTTGGGTGTTGGGCATTTTCACTGGGACCTGGACCATGCTTCCATTACAATAAGCCATGGATGTTGTGTCATAAAACTCTGCAGCTTAAACCAGAGCACAAACTAGACACTTCACAGAGCCTTTGTTTCCCTCACCAGTCACAACCAGTCCTAGACGTAATGGGTAATATGTCACTAATTATAAACAAGCAGACAATGGAGTTTGTTTTTTGCCCTGAGAATCTGCACTCGCTCCCAGTCAGATGTGAATGCATTTTCAAATGTAATAGAAACCAGAGCTAAGTGCTTTGGGGCTTTATTATGTGTGCAAAAAAACCAGAAGTAAATGGAAAACCCAATCCAAATTAAAAAAAAAAAAAAGCTGAGTACCCACTATGTGTGGATTGCTGTACATATATTTTCTCTAGTAAGTAAAATAATGCTGCAAATTTACTATGATCCCAATTATCCCTAGTTTATAGATTACAAAACGAAGGTTCAGCATGGTTATTTTCACTTGGGCAGGGCCACCCAGCTAACACATGTTGAAGTTGGGGTGAAACATTATGTCCATCTGGCTCCAAAGTCCAGGCATCATGCATTTTACCATGCTGCCCCGTAAACTAAGTTTTCCCCAGAATTTAGGGATATTTCACTTTCTTCTTGGGTAGGCATTACTGGGTTGGAGGGAAGCTCTTACCCCATCCATTCTTTTGCCTTCCCGTGAAACTACATCCACGCTACATACCATTTCTAGAACTTTCTCCTAATGGTTCTCACTGCCTAGAAGTCCTTTCTTATGTCTGACCCAAATATTCCTTGCTTTACTTAGAAGCCTTTTTTGCTACACTCTTACTATAGAGGGAGAACAGCTAAACATCAAATCACCTCTCAGATTTGCAGATCATGAAGTAGCTGCTTGCCGGCCCCTCCCCTCTGTGGAGGGGGAGAAGTCATCCTCTCAGACCAGACAACTGAGCAGTCAGGGAACATTCATCTTGCCTGTGGGAACTCAGAATGGGGTTTTAACCTTTCTCGGTCTCTCTCATCTGAAAATTCAACTTAGAATAAATCTGCAGTATTCTTAACAGTCTTCTCCACACTTTTACTTGTCTTCCTGCTCCCTGCCCTACCAGCTTATTCCCCACCATCCTTGAGATAAAATATAAGTAAAGAGACAGAAATGGGAAATTAGAGGAATTGAATTGGACACAAACAGCAATTGTTGTATTAAGCTTTTTTGTTGAAAATGTTCTTGTGGAGATCAAGCTGATAAGAGTATGGAAAGCCCGGAGAACTAAGGAGGCCTCCTCTCATGCCTAGAGCTTCAGTTACCATCAGACACACCTGGCTGAGTCTGTGAGCAGCGTGATGGAGCCCCTGGTGTGGTTGGAGGATCAAAGGAAAGTCCCCCCACAAGCTGGTCTCTTCAGAAAGAGCCTCAGGCTCATCTGGGAATGAGAACTCAGCCAAGGGAGGCTGCCCACCATGGATGGAGATCAGAGGGAGGGCTGGGCAGCGTGGTCAGTGGTTGGTAAGAGTATTCTAGTGTAGGACTAGCAAGGCTTTGAAAGTGATCCAAGGCACTAGATGGTAGGCCCCAGGCTTGGTTCAGAAGAACCACAAAGGGTACCAGGACACTGAAGATCTGGGAACTGATTCGCTTCCCAATGTTGGCATCTGACGCTTTGGATGTGCTGAGAGAAGGACAGGACCCCACATGAGCTGGGTTCTTGCCATGCTCCCTTCTGCTCTGTGAGACCTCCCTGAGTTGTTTCATCCCTTCCCAGGGCCTCGATTTCCAACTTGATCAAGATGGCCCCTCCACTTTGATTTCTATGTCCAGCCTGGAATGCAACACACTCCTGTTGTAACAACCACTGAACATATCTCCTTGGGGGCCATATGGACACCTGCAGTTTAATACCCTAAAGTGAGCCTCCCATTTTCTCTTCAAATATCCTTCTCCTTTATTTCCCCATGTTTGTCATTGGTGTGAGTCTTTCCACTTCCTTCATGCAGGAGAATTCAGAATCCTCTGATTGAGGGTCCTCTGATGCCCAGACCCTACCATCATCCACATCCTCTCTGTAGCTGTCTTAGCTCAGGTCTTGTTCATGTTCATGAAGGATTATAAAAACTCACCATTGGCTTCCCCACCACAGTCTTTATCCACCATTGAGCTCAGCCTCCACCTAACCTGAAGTGCCCTTCCTAAACCCTCTAGATAACAGACACACCCTGCTCTAAAGCTGTAGACACTTTCTTGTTGTCTTCAGGACACAGACCAGACTTGTTGGTCTTTCACATTGCAACCTACAACTTACCTCCCAAACCTCATAGTCCCTCAACCCTCCTCACAGTCCCTGCAGTCTGGGACCATCTTGCCAAGCATTGGATTCTGGCATCTTGGGCGAGGGTTTTGTTTGTTTTTAATTTTTTCTGAGGATTAAAGACTCTTGGGAGGCATCTGTCAATCTCTGCCACACCCACTGATAGACCTTCCAATACTGCTGGAGTGATATGTATGTATGTATACATACATACACACATAAATACATGTAAACATGTATACATATATGAAAGCATCTGAGAACCACTTACTGAGAGGGTAGGTATAGATCTAAATATGCACCTTATGCCTTACGTTCAGAGTTCCTTATGCACATTATTTATTCCTCACCAAGTCCTCTGAGGTAGCTATTATTATTAGCCTCAGTTTGCAGATGAGGAAATAAAAGCACAGAGAGGTTAAGAACCAGCTCAAAGTTGTGGAGTTAGGGAGCAGCAGAGCCTGGGTATGAACCTCTACTCTGGAACTCCAGAACCCACACTATTAACTGCAATGCCATCTTCCTGCCATAGCCTTATTCCCTCACAGTGTACCTTCTGGGTCTGGGAGAGCCCCTCTGTCTGGCCAACCCGGGGATTTTTTTTCACCATTAGCTCTTCTGTATTTTGGAACCCTGGAAAATCAAAATTGGGGTGGGGAGGGCTCTTGTTTCTGCTACACTTTCCCACTGTTCAGAGAAGGAAAGTGACTTATTCAGAATCACAGGAGCTCAGACAAGGAAGGCAAGGCCAAATATAGAACTTTCACACTGCTTTTGCATTGTGTTTCTGGACATTAAGTTCCCACTCATTCGTCCCCTGTTATCTCACTTCTGATTTGGGACTTCTGCAAGATCTACTGTATTTCAGAAAGAAAGGGGGAAATATGTGTAGGTGTATACATATAAACACTCAGTTATGTAAGTGAAGATATCTCCCTAGCTTCTCCATTGTGAGTTCTTTTTAAAATTTTTTTAATGTTTATTATTTTTTGAGAGAGAAAGAGAGAGAGAGAGCAAGTGGGAGAAGAGCAGAGAGAGAGGGAGACACAGAATCCAAAATAGGCTCCAGGCTCTGCGCTGTCAACATAGAGCCCAATGCAGGGCTTGAACTCATAAACCACGAGATCATGAGATCATGACCTGAGCCAAAGTCAGATGCTCAACCGACTGAGCCACCCAGGCACCCCTCTCCATTGTGAGTTCTTTATCCCCAGTTCTTTCCTCTCTCCCTGGGCTCCCAGCCATAGCATCCTTCCCCAGTTCTTGTTGATTTTATCTAGGCTAGAAATGTGGAAGCAACTACAGTGCCTCAAAGAGCTAAATACCTTACTATGACTGTGCTCATCTGTTACTAATGCCTGGCGAAGGCAAACAAGGACTAACAAAGACAGAGGGATAAACACATTTAAACCAGACCAATTTCCAGAGAAATAATTTAAAGACGGTTCAAACAAGCTCTTCGAGCACACAAGAATAATGATTTCCCCATGGATACATTGTGTGCTTGCTGGCACTATAACTTTGGCCTTACATGCAGAATCCCATAAAAAGTTAGGAGCAAGATAAAAAGAAACAAGTAGTGCACGATGGAGGGGAGCCATTTGTGTTGCAGCCGAATGTCCTGGCCCCAGATTACCCAGCCTGAGTCTGCTGCCTGGGGCTTCCAGACACCCGGAATGTAGCAAACCCAATGTTTATGGAAGTGTCATGTATGGCTGCTGGGGCACAGGAAGACAAAGACCCCTACCTGTTGCTTCCCTGTGATTTTTTTTTTGGAGTGAGCTTCTTAGCCTGCTCACAAGGTAGCTTTGCCCATGATTATTTGTCTCGTTTTGCAAAGCTGACATGTTGTTGGGTGTTGGGGAAATGGCCCAGAGCCACTGGGTGAGATCACAGGCTGATGCTGGTACAATCCATCCTTCTGCCCCTTCAAACCACTGGAAGCCACTGTAAAGGGGTTGTCCGACCCTGATCCCCAAAGACTCCTTTCAGGTATTCCCATCACCCTTACAGTAGCTCCTATTTTGGAAGGGGATATTCAGGGGAAATCAGTGTGACTGATTCTATCCACTTTGATTTGCTCCTAAGCCCCCTACTAAGGATACCATCAATGATGGCAACAACCTTGAAAAGGTCTACCCCAGTGCTTCCTTGCCTAGGGTTTCCAGGCTGTGGGGAGTCCATCAAAAGTGATGAGTTATTTTCAGTGTTTCAAGGAAACTCTCTTTTTTTTAAAGCCTATTTCTCCAGTAATAAGACTGTATATGTTGGCTAAAAAAATAGATTTCTTTGCTTATGGCTAGCATTATATTAACTCAATGTTATATGTCCTTCCCACAAGTGTTGATTATTACTGACGGCACTTTGGGACTTGCTGGGACTTTTTAGGGCATCAGATCTAGTTGTCAGAGCTGCTTCCCTTTTTTTTCTCCCAATGTACATCTTGTCCAATTCCTCACTGCTTGCTTAGGTTTCTGAGAGGCATAATACTTGCTCCACTCCTGAGTTCAGAGTTCCCAAATTCTGTTATCTTTCCCAAGGTTTGGTTCCCCATTTACCCCTACACACAGATGAGACACTAGAGAGAGCACAGGATAAGCACTCTCCTGGTCCTTTTCAAAGGTCTCATCAGCAAGGGAGTTGGTAGGGAACCTAACAGGGCTTTATTCTTCAGGGGCTTCAGTGTGGGTCCTGGATACAGACTGAGTCTCCTTACTGAGATGTTTAGTGCAAGGGGATAAGTTGTAGGGCCACTCAGGAAACCCAGTGCCCCAAGAGATCTCATCCATTGCTGGATCAGGTTAACTGATAGATGCATAAAGACAACCAAGATTGAACTGCCCAACACAAAGTGCCTCAGGAGACTCGCTGATGAAGTTGGAAAGTGTTATTTTACCCTGCAAAGGCTCTACCCACTGTCCCAGAATAGGGAGGCTTGCCCGACCCCTTAGGAGGGGCTCTCCCAGCCCCAGGACCCCATGTATCTCTGTTACAGGTTTGAAGATGCTAAAGAGTCAGAACCAAGGATTAGGATGCTGCGCACGCAACAGTCTTACTCCATCTGAAAGGATCAAATCCCAAAAGACAAAGTAGAGACTGAAATGCAGATTCAGTATGTGGCTGGAAGGAAAGGAATTCTAAGAGCAACATTAGCAGCTTCTCTTGCTGTGAGCTCTTGCTTTGACCCACGGTTTAGGGAGAATTCCGTAGGAGCATATCTGAGACAATGACTTATATATGAGTATTTTTTTTTTTTTTTTGCCCCGAGGATGCCCCTAGAGGAGCTGGGAGGCTGGATAGGGTAATGGGGGAGGGGAGCAAGGAACTATCTCAGGCAAAAGGTTACTGGGGGAAGGGTTCAGCCTGATTCAGCAGGAGACCACTGACCTGGAAGTTCTGTCTCAAAGTGGCCAAAATCTGAAGCAAATGACCTGGGCTTTTATGCTCTCCATGCCATAGTCATGGGTTAAGGGCCTCTGAGGGTGGGAAGAGGGTCATAAGACAACCCTCTCATATTTCTGTGTGAGAGGGCAAAGTGGCTCCAATAGCCAGAAGACAGGTCTCCCAAGATGAATTTCAGGTGCAGGTGATTGAAATCACACATACACAAAAAGTAGGGAGTAGACAGAGAAATGATAAAGAGGGATCCTAGGGGACTGCTTTGGAGCATTGACATTGTCTGCCACAGCCCAGCTTCCCTTCGTGGATTCTTCCCTTCGACCTGACTTCTCTGGCTTGGCCAGGCCCCAAGTCTCTGGTTTGGAACAGTCCACTCAGATTCTAACTTGAAAAGCCAATTCTTCTACTCCTTCAGTCACAGGTGCAACGGCTGATGGTCTGTTCCAGAAGGAGGATGAATTTCCTGCCATTTGGATCACATCCTTAATTCTACTGCAAAGACCAGCAAGAAATGCCCTGGGTCTATCTACACAGCAGATCTTGCACATGCTGAACAATCAAGTACTGATGACCTGCCAGTTAGGATTGCCCACACCACTCCTCCTTTTCACTATCCAGTTTATAGGGTTTTTCATCTATGTGCATGAGTTTATTTATTGCCTAGATTTATCAGACGAAAGCATAGAAAATAACATATTAATATTTGTGTGTGTGATTTTTGTCAAGTGAGGACATCCATACTCTTTAAAGAGCATTTATCAGTGCTATCCATTCTAGGGTTGTTCATGTTGATAATAATAATAAATATCATGATAACAATTATTATTACTCTAACAGCAGCAGTGTTTTTTTGTGCAGTGCGCTCTTTGTTCCTCACATGCATCATGTTGCTGTCATTTCATTCATTACCATTTTGCAGAGGAGAAAATCAAAGCACAGAGAGGGCAGGCAACATGATCATAGCCATACAGCTACTGTTCATACAGTGAACAGATTCAAATCCAGGTCTGGCAGCCTCCTGAAATCACCTTTTACTCATTCACATTGCTGTCTGATGTTGGTTACTGTTGCAGACATGAAGAAACACCAAGAAGTTTGATAAAACAAAGCCAGAAGAATTATGGACTCACCACTTCAGAAAGGGAGAAGGTGCCCGAGGACACTTAAGAATAACAATCAAGTGGAGAGAGGCCTGGCCCTTTGAGTGACTACATTCTGGCCTCATTCTAAGGCTGATGACAGTCGCATGTCCAACCTTAACATAAGCACAGACCGCTGAACAATGGACCAAAACTCTAAGAGTAGATAAATATGGCACCAGCTTAGCTTCAGCCCATGTTCGTATTTACTCTTCCCCAGTTTTATCCAATATGTATGCATTTTTCCTCAGCTTCAAAGGACAGTTGGAAAAGCAGAAGGAATAAAGAGAACTGGGAAGACCACTGACAGTGGCTTTGCAGTCTCTCCCATGTTCTGAGTGCACGCTTAGAATTCTCCCGTTGACATCTCTACACGTAGGGTCACGGTGTCCCTAACATTTAGCCTTCTGGTTATAAATAAAAAGGCATGGTCCAGAAGTGGATGGAGATGGTACTCTGTAGAGAAAGGGAAGAGCACTTTATGAAGTTCAGGTTTTATTTTTTTAAAGTGTTAACACAGAAAGATAATCTGACTTCTTTGAAAAGGCTTATTTTTAATCTAAAAATGACTGCTTTCTAGCATAAAGGGAGACTTAGGGGAAATAGAAATAGCTTTCTGTAGGTGATTTATAATGCAAGCTATTTGTGGGGATTAAGACTGTCTACCTGGGTTTGAGTAATTTGATTACTTAAAAACTTGAATGAGCACAAGGCAGTTAATTTGTCAGCTTTCTGGTTGACCTCTGTGTCATCATTTTCTCTCCAGAGGACTTCTGGGGTGGCCACTCAGTTGTGCTAGAGCCTGAAATAGCACTTAGTTCTTCTTCCTCCAGACAGACCCCTCCTCAGGGTCTTTCACAATGGTTGCCTTTGAGCCCAGAGATCCTCAGTCTTGTAGGCTTCTGTCTAATGTCTTTGAGGAAAATGCTGGAATCCCTCGGAACAGAGCAGAACTGGAGGGGAGAGGTCATTATCCCAGAGCTGACTAAATTGTGCTGTTTAGTCTGTAAAGCAATTAGGTCTGTGGAATGTAATGTGATACTTTAGGCTGGCTGGACTTTGTGGCCCTTGTCAATCTGTCAGTTATCCATGGGCACCAGCACTGAGCTTTTTGGGCCAGTACCTTGCTCTCCCTGACCCAAACAGATGCTCCAAAATAGACCAGTTTCCTCTTAGGAGTTGGGTAGCTGGGTGTACAAAGGGCCTGGATTTGGATCCTAAGGACTTGGGTTCAAATTTCAGCTTTGCTTCCTTCTTGGTGTTTAATCTGAAGGAGGGCCAGTCGCTGCAGCTTTCCTGAGCGAGTCTCAGTGGCATTAAGTGGGCCTCGTCTTCTCCAACAGACTTAACAGAATTATGCAGGGTTGGCATGGGCCTGGCATGTGGTTAGAGTGCTGTGTGTTCTCCTGAGTCATCCAGATCTCTCCCTGTGCATTGTGGCTCTCTGCTACTTGGTTGGCAGCAACCACGTTCAAAATATCTGCCATTGTTTCTATCTGCTTCTTGAGAATACTGGCTGGCCTGAAGACCTCCATGGATATCTCTTCCCTACCATTTCTATAGGTCTCTTCTCTTGCCTATTCTATACCACAGTATCCTGGCTGTTTCCTACATACCACTTAGCTATGGTTTTCCTTTTACTTGCTTAATTCTTATCTGTCTTCCCCACCTGATTGTAAACCTCGTAAGAGTGTGAACATAGTTGCTTTAGTCACACTATGCCCTATCGCCTAGCATAGTACCTGGTATATAGTAACTACTCAGTAAATATTTTGTAGCATGAATGGATGAAAAATAATACATGCCCAATAGGCAGACAATGGGCAGGTTGAGACAGATGCTCTCCTCTTTGCTGGCCTGATAAAGGCTCAAGGTCAGAATCACGTCCTTGGAAGGTCTGACAGGGCAGCCTCATTCCTGGGTACGCCTGGTTGCATTCTCACCTCCTTTATACCATGCACAGACTTGGACTCTCTACCTCTGGACTTCTTTTACATGAACAAAAAATAATCTTCTATTTCATTTATGCTGCTGTTATTTTGGATTTTCTGCTTTAAGCGGCCAAAATTTATTTAGGTGATACACCAGGGACTATTTTCAAGGGCAGCTCCACTGGGCTAGAGGCTGCTTTGGAAGAGCAAATAAAATAATGAGGGGGCCTTTGTGTACTTGTGAGGAGTGGGGGAGGTTTCACCAGAATCTTGGGTGTGTTTGGGGCAGGAAGGAGTCTCTTTTCCCTAGTGAAAGATAAAGCACTGGGAAGACTCTTCCTACACTGCACACTGAGGCAAGCCTACTTTGCTCTGTATTGACTCCGGCGCACATTTGTTTTAAATTATTCTCTAATTGCTTAAGTGTTTGTGGTGTCTTTGCTCTTAACTTGGGGGCCTGGGGAGTGGAGGGAGGGAATCTCATTGTCCCCATCCTGTTAACCCTAGGGTGGAGACCCTCATGGAAATTCCCCTTACTGGGCCTAGTGTGAGGGCAGTTGGTCAGAAAGCCAAGACCCCTGGATGTGGGGAATGGAATGACCACTGGACATCCCTTCTAATCCTTCAAATTCCAAATCCTAACTTGGTGCTGTGTTGGGAAATCTGGCTGTTTTTCTTTTGTGGCAATGCTAACATATACCTAATTAGTCTGTTTGTCTTAATATCCACCCACTCTTCAAAGGGAAAAGAAAATAGCTGGGGCTTAAAATAGTTCAGTTGTATATGTGGGAGCCATTGCCAGAGCTGTAATAAATACCAAAAACCTCTTTTTGGTCTCTGCTGGACTTGTTTCTGGGGCAAAAAGCTGCAGGGACCTGGATGATGCTCTCTCTGATGGGATCATGGGTGGGCTCTTTCGCTGCAGGGAGGGACACACATCTCACAGTGCTTAGGAGTCGCCACACTGTCACAGACTGTCATAGGTGGGAGAGACAAGGAAATCATAGAGATCAGTCCTACTGTTTACACCTGGGATTACAGAGGCCCAGAGATGGAGAATGACTTGCTCAAGATCTTATAGCTTGGAATGGCAGAGCACTAACTTGAATGTATCTGAGGTTCACTCCTCTTTCTTCATACCTAAAGTCACAGGCATATAGAATCCAACCTCCACATTTAATGGGCAGCCCTCCCATGAGCCTCACCTGTGATCTCTTCTTACCCAAATCCAGTGACTTCTAAATTCTATTCATCTGTAAGAACAGCTAGTCATTTGTTAAACCCTCACTCTGTGCCTCGGTTCTGTGCTTCACATATATGGTTCATCTTATCCTCACAACAACCTCATAAGGTTACATTAGATAACTATTATCACTATTAATAGTTATAACTTGTGGATAACTATTATTATCCCCTCTGAAGCTTGGAGAGGTGGTTACAAGTAACTTGTCCGAACTCACACATCTTGAAGTGATGGGTCTAGGTATTCTTGCAGTCTAACCCCAGAGTCCCTAGTCTTAACTCCTGTACTACACAGCCTTCTAGACTTTTAGTATCTTAGTTTTTCTGTGCAAGGAATCCAGTACTACTCACCAAACATCAAAAGACATGTCCCTGGAGTTCTTTGGTGAAGATAGAGTCACATGGACCTGTTCATAGTTTCTGGTCTGCTCTGCTTGGTGGCCATACTTGTGGCCCATGTTTAATGCATATAACTTACTTAACTTTTTTAAAACTCATACTTGCATGGTTTTAAATGGGACCCAAAATGAGAGAGGGCATTTCAACAGATCCAGGCTGCTGTTAAAGCTGCTTTGCCACGTGGGCTGTATGACCCAGCACATCCAAAGGTGCCTGAAATATCTGTGGCAGATTGGGATGCTTATGTGAAGCCTGTGGCAGACCTTAATTGGTGAATCACAGTGAAGATCATCAGCATTTTGAGCAGATATGTCATCTTATATGGATAACTAGTTTTCTCTGAGGAACAGATTTGGCTTGCTCCTGGGCCCTAGTCGAGGTTAAACACACTTAACTATGGGCCAACAAGTTACCGTGTGACTTCAGAGGCTCATTATGAACTGGGTGTTAGCTGTCTGATATGTTAAACCATCAAGCTGGGCATGCATGCACCATTCCATCATCAAATGGAAGTGTTATACATAAAATTGGGTTCAGACAAGTCTTAAAGCACAAGTAAGGTGCATGTTGCATGAACAAGTAGCCAAGATGCCATGGCCCATACTCCTGTTGAGGGTCAGCTTCATGTGCTTGCAACCTGGGTGTTCTCACAGGGCCCATATTCAGATTGGCCTCACATTTGGCTTAATGTTCTGCTGTCACTGTCTTAACATTCTTTTTTTTTTAATTTTTTTTTTAACGTTTATTTTTGAGACAGAGAGAGACAGAGCATGAACGGGGGAGGGGCAGAGAGAGAGGGAGACACAGAATCGGAAGCAGGCTCCAGGCTCTGAGCCATCAGCCCAGAGCCCGAAGCGGGGCTCAAACTCACGGACCGCGAGAACTTGACCTGAGCTGAAGTCGGACGCTCAACCGACTAAGCCACCCAGGCGCCCCTGTCTTAACATTCTTAATAACTTTTGAAAAAGGGGCTTTTCATATTCATTTTGTTCTGGGCTCCACAAGTTGTGTAGCCAGTCCTGTTCCTGCCACATTGCTTCCTCCCTCTTAACATGCATCTATAATTTCATGGGGGAGTTTTCAATGACCAGTTGACTAAAGAAGAAAAAAATTTGAGTTTGGTTTATGTATGATTCTTGCAAGATGCTGATATTACCTGAAGATAGATGGCTGCAAAACTATAGCCCTATTCCAGAGTGTCCCTGAAGTACAATGATGAACAAATATCGTTTCAGTGGACAGATCATTCATCTTTTCTAGAAGAAGAGATTACCAAAGGTTAGGATCTACACTGATTCATGCAGAGTGGATAATGGTTTGGTAAATGGTCAGGGACTTGGAAAACTGATGACAAGGAGGCCTGGAAAAGAGGTATACAGATATACTTACACATAATATAAAGATATTTGTATCTCTGCCCACCAAAGAATAACCTCAGCAAGAGGAGAAACTTAATAATCTGACAGACAAGATGACTCATTCTAGAGATCAGGCAGCCTCTTTCCCCAGTCACCTTTCCCTGACCAATTGGTTTATGAACAACATGGCCATGTGGCAGGAATAGAGGTTGTACATGGGCTCAGCAACATAGACTTCCCTTTACCAAGGCTAATTTGGCTATAGCCACTGCCGAGTGCCTAATATGCCAATAGTAGAAACTAACAGCGAGCACTTGATAGTACACCATTTCTTATGGGGAAACAACCAACCACTTGATGGTAGGTCAAATATAATAGATTGTTTCCATCATGGAAGGAGGCAGTGCTTTGTTCTTGCTGGAGTAAATACTTTCCTTGGACATAGAGTTGCCTTTCATGCTCACAGTGCTTCTGCCAAACCACTCCACATGGAATTACAGAGTGCCTTATTCACGATCATGGTATTCAATACAGTATTGCTTCTGACCAAGGAAATCATTTCACAGCCAATGAGGTATAGTGATGGGCTTGTGCTCATGGAGTTTCCTGATCTTACCCTGTTCTACATCAGCCTGAAGCAGCTGACCTGATAGAATAATGAAATGTTCTTTTTAAGACATAGTTATGGCACCATCTGGGTGGCAATACCCTTCAGAGCTGGGGCAATGTCCTATAGGATGAGGCATATGATCTAAATCAGTGACTAACATATAGTTGACCCTTGGACAACACAAGGATTCACCTAGGGGTACTGACCCCCACATGTTTGAAAATCTGATCTTTGAATTCTGCTAGACTTAACTGCTAGTAGCCTACTGTTAACTGGAAGCCTTACTGAAAACATAAATAGTTGATTAACCCATATTTCATATATTATATGCATTGTGTACTGTATTCTTACAATAAAGTAAGCTAGAGAAAAGGTTATAAGAAAATCACAAGGAAGAGAAAAATACATATACCGTAATTCACTGTATTTATTGAAGTGGACCAGTGCAATTCAAACTAGGTTGACCAAGGGTCAACTGTATAGTGCTTTTTATTTCATAGTCAGGATTCATGGGTTCTTGAATCAAGAAATGTGTTCTCTAACTATTACCACTAGCGATCTCACTAGTGAAGCTTTTGCTTTTGGTTCCTGAATATTTAGGCTCTTGTCTGCAGGTCTTTGTTTCCAAAAGAAATAGACATCCACCACAGCAATTATTCCATTAAATTGGAAGTTGGGACTGCCTCCTGACCTCTTTAAGTTCTTCATGCTAGGAAATCAACAGGCAAACAAGAACTACTGTGACAGCATAGGTGATTTACCTTATCAAGGGGAAATTTGCTGCTACTACACAATGAGGGTGAGGAGGAACACGCTCATAATGTCTGGAATGCAGGAGATCCCCTGGGGCATGTCTTAGTTCTCCAATGTCCTATGACAAAAATCAATGGTAAAATACAGCAACCTAATACAGGTTGGACTGCTAGTGGTCCAGAACCTTTAAGGATAAAGATTGGGTCACTCCCATTAGGTAAGAAATCTTGACTACCCGCAAATGCTTATTGGGGGCAAAGGGAATATTGAATGGGTAGTAGAAGAAGGTAGTTATACGGACCAGCTACAATCACATGATCAGTTGCAGAAATGGGGACTATAATACAGAAGTTCACTCTTATCTGTGATTTTGCTTTCCACAGTTTCAGTTGCCCACAGTCAACTGCCATCTAGAAGCAGATGATTCTATTGATGTATCATGAGAAGGCCAATAGTAGCCTAACACTGCATCACAGCGCCTATGTCACTCACCTCACTTCATCTCATCATACAGGCATTTTATCATTGCACATCATCACAAGAAGGGTAGGTGCAGTATAATAAGATATTTTGAGAAAGAGAGAGACCACATTCATAAAACCTTTACTACAGTGTGCTGTTGTGATTGCTCTATTTTATTAATGTTCAGTAAGATGCTCATATCTCACTGTGCCTAATTTATACATAACTTTATTATAGGTATGTATGTAGCGGAAAAGACATGGCATATATAGAATTTGGTACCATCTGAGGTTTCAGGCATTCACTGGTGGTCTTGGAACACATCCCCTATGGATAAAAGCAGACCACTGTAGTTATGAATATGTCTTCCTTATTTTTCCATGAATATATTAACCTATTTTCTCCCTTTCTTTCCCTCTCCCATTTATTTGCCTCTAACATAAGATGAGTTAACAGTGTTTAGCTTGCTATTTTAGTATTCAGCTTCTAAGATAGCCCCAGATGAATTTGACTCAGCTACAAGAGAAATGAACATCACCTGAAGGCAAGTAAAATAACTTCATATCTTCTTTTATAGAGAAAGTTACTGTGTTTTTGGTGGTTCTTAAAATAGTTGCACCATGAGGCGAAGTATTATCTTGTTATTGTCTTTATTTGGATGTTAAATGTGATTGAAAAAATAGGTATGGATGCCAAGTTGTCATGGGGTAGACTTTAAGGGCATTGTATTATGTCAATTTAACTAAGCTGAAATTATATTTCACAGAATTCTTTTCTCTGCATAGTTCCAGGGTAGGGTTGGCCACAAGAGAAATGTGCATACAATTTGAAAGGTAGAAGTTAAACTATGGTCATTTTCTTATATTCTGAAGGCTGTTGTAGGGCAGATGGTATTGCAACTCAAGTACCTTGTGATTGATATGCTGGCTTATGTTGTTGGTGAGAAGTAGAAGTGGGGCACATAGTTCTACCAGCTCCTACTGGATCCCTTCCTCCCTTCTCTTAATCCTGAGCTGGGCACATGTGAAGCTGTGTGGTAAAGGTGCCCCTAATCCTGCAGGCTGTTTGGGTCACTGAGAACAGAGGAGGTGAAATACAGACATGGTTCTAGTCTGATCTTCCAAGTTCCAGCTGAACCTTAGTTTTTCCATTTCACATCCATCTTCCCTTTATAACTTCTAGCTCTGCTGACTTTGGGCCCAACACAAGATATAGAAATAACAGCCTTAAACAGGCTGAAATACTGTCCTCCACTCTAGGTATCATTCCCATAATAAATCTCTTATTCTGTATCACTCTTCGTGGTTCATCTTCTCTGAGTGAACCCTGACTGATACACCTAGAATAAGAAGTCCTCTTTCAAATCCTTTTATATTCATTGTCTACTTAATCTTACGGCATCCTCTTGAGGTAGCTATTACTATTGTCATTTTGAAGATAAGAACTTTGAAATCAGAGAGATTAAGAAATATTCCTGAAGTCACATAGCTATTACACAGCCAAGCCAGGACTCCGAATCAGGCCTAATAGATTCTGAGTCCAAAATTCTTCTGTCTCCCACACACTTTGAATCTATAATTTTGAATATAACTTTGAATATATAATCATATATATATATATATATGAATTTGTGTTCTGTCACTCTGTCTCTGATCCTTGTGTCACCAGAGAAGAAACTAAAAATTAGTTTTCATGAAGGTGATCATGAAATCAACTTTACTTTTGTCTCCTGCTACCATTTCACACCTGCAGCTTGGAGGGTTTCCTTTCCCAGCCTCCATGTAAAATCTCAGGCCCAATGACTTTTTCTCTTCACTAGTAGACAATAGAACATTCTACAAACATGTTAGGGGGTAAAACATAGTCTTGTTTTAAAATACCCAATCCTGTATATTAATTGGCAATTCTTATTTATATTTAGAGTAAGACTCTTTTCTCTGACCCCCCCCCCCCATGCCCATCTCCTTCCAGATAAAATTGGCTGCAGTCTAACTGCCTACCTTTGAAGAAAGAATGTGGTTAGCATCCTTCTCTCTTTCTTGTCTGACTCTTCCCTGGCTCATACTCCCGTTAGGATTGGAGCTGGGAGGAGAGAAGAGAGACAGGAAAGTCATTTTTTAAACAGTTTTGCATATCATAGTTTATAAACCATAAAATTAATCTGTTGTAAGTGTGCAACTCAATGATTTTTAGTATATTTGTAGAGATATGCCACCATGTCTACGTTACTCCAAAAACTGTTCTCCACCCACATGCCGTTAAGCCTCATTTCTTTTTTCAGTCCAAGGGAACCACTGATCTGCTTTCTGTTTTTATAAATTTGCCTTTTCTGGATATTTCCTATAAATGGAATAATACACTATGTACTATTTTGTATCTGGATTCTTTCATTTATCATTGATTTTTTGATATTCATCCATATTGTGATACGAATCAGAGATATGTTCCTTTTTATTGCCAAATAGTATTCTATTGTATGGATATATCATGCTCTTTACTCATTCACCAGTTGATGAACATTTGGACTATTTTCAGTTTGGGGCTATTATGAACAATGCTGTTATGAACATTCACATGCATGTCTTTGTGTGGATATTTCTTTTTATCCTATTGGGTTTGCTTCTAGAAAAGGAATTTTTGAGTCTAACGGTAAATTTATATTTAAGTTTATAAGAAACATTCAGACTGTCTTCCAAAGAGGCTGCACCATTTTCCATTCCTATCAGCAATGTCTGATGATTCCAGTCTCTTCACATCCTCGCCAACACTTAGTGTTGTCTTTTTCTTTTGCTTTTAAGTTTTTTTTATTTTAATACTATTATAGTTAACATACAGTGTTATATTAGTTTTGAGTGTATGATATAGTATGTTGTCTTTTTGATTCTAGCCACTCTAGTGGATGTATAGAGGTATCTCACTGTGGTTTTAATTCTCATTTCCCTAATGACCAATGATATTGAGTGTCTCTTCATGTACTTATTAGCTACATATGTAACTCCTCTCCTAAAATATCTGTTCAAATATTTTGTCCATTTTAAAATTGGGTTGTTAGTCTTTTTCTTATTGAATAAAATTTACTTATATTTTTAGATATATGTCCTTTATCAGATACATGATTTGCAAGTAACTTCTCCATATATGGCTTGTCTTTTCATTCCCATGGTGTCTTTTGAAATGCAAAACTTTAAACTTTTGATCAAGTCCAGTTTGTCACTTTTTTTCTCTGATGGATTATACTTCTAGTGTCATATTTAAGTACGCTTTTCTAAATCCAAGGTCACAAAGGTCTTCTCCTATTTTTATTTTAAGAAGTTCTGTAGTTTTAGTTCTCTCACTTAAGTCTGCAATTTGAGTTAAAATTTTTTATGTATATCTCCAATTGCTTGACACTATTTGTTGAAAAAAAAATCCTTTCCCATTGAATTGTAGTTTTATTTTTGGACCTTCAATTCTGTCCCATTGATCTATAATATAGACTGTATGTAGATTCTATATGCCCATTCTTATGCCAACACTACGCTGTCTTGATTATTGTAAATTTCTAATAAATTTTGAGGTCAGGTAATGTAAATCCTCCAACTTTGTTCTTCATTTTCAATTTTCCTCTGGTTCTGGTGCCTTGCATTTTATATGAATTTTAAGATAAGCTTGCCAATTTTTTTTCTTTGCCAAAAACAAGCCCCCAAACTTTGGTAAGATTTTGATAGGGGTGCATTGAATCTATACATCAGTTTGGAGAGAAATGTCATTCAATAATACCGAGTCTTCCAATCCATAAACACTTAGGAGGAGCACAGGAGTGCCCTCTAATCTGTGGTTTCACTTTCCATGATTTCAGTTACCGTGGTCAATGGCAGATAATCCTCCTTCTAACATATTGTCAGAAGGTCAATAGTACCCTGACGTTATGTCATGATGCCTACGTCATTCACCTAACTTTGTTTCATCATAGATATTTTATCACCTCACCTTAGCATAAGAAGGGTGCGTATAGTACAGCCAATATTTTGAGAGAGAAACTACATGCACATAACTTTTATTACAGTAAACGGTTATACTTGTTCTATTTCATTATTAGTTGTTAATCTCTTACTATGCTTAATTTAGAAATTAGATATGTATGTTTAGGAAAAAACATAGTATATAGAGGGTTCAGTACTATTCGTGTTTTCAGGCATCCACTGGGCATCTTGGAACATATCCCTGAAGATAAGGGGGGTAGTACTGTGTGTTGTTTGATTCCCAAATATTTGGGAATTTCCCAGATTTCTTTTTGTTGATGTTTCATTATGTAATTCCTCTGTGGTCAGATATCATACTTGGTATGATTTCAATCCTTTCAAATGTATTGAAATTTATTATGCCCAGTTTATGGTCTTTGCTGTAGAAAGTTCCAGATATGCTCAACAGAAATACTATTAGAGTGGAACATGCTTCATAATGATAAAATTGTCACCCAATGGTTGCAGATTAGCAAGCATACTTGAAATATTCTTCCGGAAAGACCATACGCTAGGCCATAAAATAAGTCTCAATCAATTAAAAAAGATTGAAATTGCACAAAGCATGGTGTTTGACCACAAAGGAATTAAATTATAGTATCAGACAAAGTAGACTTTAAGACACATACACACATGTACATGCACATACATACAGATACGAATTATATCCAAGTTGGTTGATAGAGTTGTTCAAGTCTTCTGTATCCTTGCTGATTTACTGTCTAGTGTTTTGATCACTATTATAATTGAATTTTCTACTTCTTCCTTCAATTTTGTCACTTTTTACTTTATGACTTATGAGGTTCTGTTATTTTTATATCTTCCTGATATAGTGACTGTTTTATCATTAAGAAATATTCTTTGTGGGCGCCTGGGTGGCGCAGTCGGTTAAGCGTCCAACTTCAGCCAGGTCACAATCTCGCAGTCCGTGAGTTTGAGCCCCTCGTTGGGCTCTGGGCTGATGGCTCAGAGCCTGGAGCCTGTTTCCGATTCTGTGTCTCCCTCTCTCTCTGCCCCTCCCCCGTTCATGCTCTGTCTCTCTCTGTCCCAAAAATAAATACACGTTGAAAAAAAAAATTAAAAAAAAAAAGAAATATTCTTTGTTTATAACACTATTTCTGATTTTGAAGTATATGTTGCCTGACATCAATATTGTCACTCCAGATTTTTGTGGATGCTGTTTACACAGTATATTGTTTTTCTAACCTTTTACTTTCAACCTGTTTGTGTCTTTGACTCTAAGGTCTTTTCTTGCTGACAGCATATATTCGATTCTACATGTTCATTCACTATTAATGTGCTTATTTTTATGGTTGGATTTACATTTACCATTTGCTATTTTTTTCCTGTGTTTCCCGTTCCTCCTTGCCAGCTTTTTGTCTGTGTTAAATAAGTTTTTAAGGAGTATCATTTTAATTTCTTTTTACTTTAACTATGCTTGGGGATTATTTTTCCTAATTTTGAAGAACAGTTTTGCTGGATTTAGAATTTATTCATGAAGAATAAGAATATTTTTCTTTCCTCTGTTTAAATGTCATTTAACTGTCTTCCGGCCTCCACTGTTTCAGATGAGAAGTCAGCCATTGTCTTATTGCTACTCCTTATATGTAATGAATATTTTTTCCCCACTTCCTTCAAGATTTTCTCTTTGTCTTGGCTTTGAAGCATTTGACTGTGCTATGTCTAGGTGTGAATTTCTTTGTGTTTATTCAACTTAGATTTTTGAACTTCTTGGATCAGTAGCTTAAGTAGATCAGCAGATTTTCATTAGATTTTGCAACATTTATGCCACCATATATTTAATTAGGGGGGGGTCTGATTCTATCTCTTCTCTCCTGGAACTTCTATTATATGAATATTGGCACAGTTGATGTTTGAGACTTTGTTGGTTTTTCTTCATTTGTTCTCTCTGTTCTTCAGATTGGTAATTTCTATTCCTCTATCCTCAAGTTCACTGATTCTTTCTTCTACCATCTTGGATCTGTTACTGAGCCTTTCAGTGGATTTTTCATTTTAGCTGTATTTTTCAACTTGAGATTTTCATTTGGTTCTTTTTAAAACCATAATATCTATGGTTTTATAGGGACTGAAAATCCCTATTTGTGCATTCATTGTTGTCATTCTTTCTTTTAATTCTTTAAAGATTGCTTTCTTCAGTTCTTTAGATGTGTTTAGAATAGCTGTTTTTAAGTCTTTGCTAAATCCAGCATTTGAAGACACTCAAATGGTTTCTATTGACTGCTTTTATTTCTTGCATATGGGCTAAACTTTACTGTTTCTTTGTGTGCTTTGTAAGATTTTTTTTGTTGAAAATTAGACATTTCATTTTATTTTTTAAAGGTTTGTTTATTTCTGAGAGAGAGAGAGAGAGCTTAAGCAGGGGAGGGGCAGACAGGAGGGGAGGGGGGGCAGAGGATTCAAAATGGGCTCTGGGCTGAAGCAGAGATTCGGGGCTCAAACTCACCAACCATATCATGACCTGAGCCAAAGTCGGATGCTCAACTGTCTGAGCCACCCAGGTGCCCCCAATGTTAGACATTTTAGACAGCCTTTTGTAGCAACTTTGGTTTCTTATCCTCACCCCCTGCACTAAGTTTGCTGTGGCTGTTTTGCATGTTTGTTTTGTAACTTGCCTTGGCTAAATCTGTGAAGCCTGCAGTATACGGACACTGATGTCTTGGCTCAGTTTTGTTTTGAATATTCTTACTTCTATTTATAAAATGGGCATCCCAAATGTTACCCTTGTGTCTTCCTAGTGGTCAGTCAGTGATTTCACACAGCTTCAAGCCAGAACACCAAAGATTCCCATTATTTTTACCCAAAGTTTATCAGTCTTTAAAGTATAAACACCTCTCAGATTGTCATATGCCTTTGGTTGATTTCAGGAGTGCTGAACTAGTTGTTTTTGTCAATTTAATCCAGATTTCTAGTTGCTTTGGGGGAATATGGTATGCTGATCTCCTTCCTCAGCCATGGTTGGAAGTTCCTCCTTTCACAGAGAAGTTTTTACTTGACTGGTATAGTTGTCAAATGGCTTTGCATATATCACATTCTTTTTCCTGTGAGCCCTTGGGTGGGTTCTTCAGAGATTACTCATTGGGGGTCCTGCAACTCCTACGATAGGGTTGTGAATTTTCTTCCTTGATCTGTTTCTCCCCCACTTAGTTTGGTTTTCCAATGGTCCACTCCACATCAACTCTTGATTGTGGCCCCATAATTCTTCCAGGTAGTCCTCTTTGATAAGATCTAAAAAGGCTCCTGGCTCACTTTCTCTCCCATGTGGACCACATATGGTCCTCAGGAAACATCTATTAATCCACGTTCTAGCAAGCTCAGAGAGTGCCAGCCTTCCCAATAAAGCAACTGCTCTTCTTTGATCCACCACGAAATCAATTCATCATCTGTCTCTTGCTTTCTAGATTTCCAGGCTGGAGTCCAACATTGTCCACAATTTCTAGATTTGGGAAGCACTTAGTGAAGTCCTTGAATCATCACCCTCAAGCTATTCTCATCATGGGGTAAAGGGAAGGAATTCTGGTACAGGTCTCTCAAAGAAATCATCCTCAGAACATTCTTTCTCTACTTCCACACTTCCAATGCTTTTTATAGGAAGGGATTTTTAGAGGCATAAAACCAGTACTCAGATATTTCCTTTCAAAAATCTGCTTCTTACTCTGAAACATTATTTTAGAATTTCTTATCTATTGTATCTTGCTGCCTCATTAAAAATTCCAATTCAGCATCCTATTACACTTGTGTTTATTTTTACAGATTTCTTATGGTCCCCTTCAGACTAAACAGTGTTTCTTAAAAGTTATGGAATGTTCATAGATGTTATGTGAAAAATGGGTCCTATGAGGAAATTACTTTGGGGAATACTGTGCTAAGCAAAGAAAAGCAGATTTTTCTGCAGGCCTTCTCAGAACCTTCAATATGCAAATATGCATTGCATACATAATATCTAGTTTTTATCAGACTTTTCTGACCATGAGGAACTCTCCCCCTACCTTTTTGGCAAGCCATTTAAAGGGATTAGCATTCTGTAGAACATATTTTGGAAATATTGGCCTGGAAGATACCCGTAAAAAGGGAAGGTAATTTTTCCTTCATCCAGAGAACTCCCCTAAGGCAGGAAGTGCATTATTGCCTTTTACCTCCTCCTAACCACAACAATTCGGAAAGTTTCATGTGCTTTTATTTTTTAAATAAATGTATTATTTTTTAATGACTGTAGAACTTGATTGTATGGTTTTTCTACTAGACCAAATTCCTTAATGATAGGAATCCCATCTTGTTCACCTTTGCATCTCCAAGGCTTACCACAGCGCTTGGCACCTAACGGGAATGAAAGAGCAAACAGCATTAGAGGAGGATTTCTCCTCCCCCTCCTCCCCTTCCTCCTCCTCCTCTCTTCTTTTCTTCTTCCTTCTTCTCCTTCTCCTTCTTCCTCCCCTCCTCCTTCTCCTCCTCCTCTTTCTTCTCCTTTTCTTTCTTCCTCTCCTCCATCTTCTTCCCTTCCTCCTCCTCCTTTTTCCTCTTCTTTAATGTATATTTATTTTTGAGAGAGACAGAGACAGAGCACAAGCCGGGGAAGGGTAGAGAGAGACAGAGACACAGAATCGGAAGCAGGCTCCAGGCTCTGAGCTGTCAGCACAGATCCTGACGCGGGGCTTGAACTCCCAAACTGCGAGATCATGACCTGAGCTGAAGTCGGACACCCAACCAACTGAGCCACACGGGTGTCCCTCCTTTTCTTTAAAGAAAGTAAGAAAGTCTTCTCACCAGAGTCCCAAACCACATATATACACCGACTGGGCATTTATGACACTCCCCCAGAGTGTGAAAATCTGTGCTTGTGCATATTTACAGGAGAATTCATTAAGTGTGCAAATGTCCTGTACTCTTTCCAAGGGCAACCCAGGTGGGTTTTATCTTTCTATCTGTGTGTGTGTGTGTGTGTGTGTGTGAGAGAGAGAGAGAGAGAGAGAGAGAGAGAGAGAGAGAGTGAGAGAGAGAGAGGTTGTGCGCACACAACTGAAAAGACGAGTTACTGAGAACTTTCCAAAAGAAATGAATGGGATAAAACAGATTGCCAAGTTACTGAGTGGTAATTAAGAACAGATTCCTAACATCATCACTTTGCCATTTTTAAGATATTTTCCTTTAAAAGACAAGACCACCGAATGATGAAACATGTCATGCTTCTCCTGAAGTCACAAGTTCCTGCTCAGTTGAATACACACATATACACCAGCCCGGAGTCACACATGCTTGAAGACTGTAAGCAGTCTCAAATTATTTTTCAATGGAGAAAAGTGTGTGTGTGTGTGTGACCCATTCTCACCCTCAGTAGACATCAGTTGGGAAGATTCCTTTCTCTCACATTTCAAAATACAACTTTACTCTGAAGCTAACTGACACGCTTGGCCCTGAGTGTTATTTTTCACAGGGTTTTGAGCTACTGAAAATGGGACTAGAATGGGAGTTTGTATGCAGTCGTGAGTGTGCAAATATTCTGACTCCAGAAAGAACACGAGAAGCTGTGGCTAGTAGCGAGCGTGGCCTTTCCCAACTTGCGGACCTTAGGCTCTGATCATACCGTGTCTTGGGAGGGTGGGAAGGAATCTCACCCCCTTTCCCACCCACTCGAGCACTGTGCACACTGTGTGATAGTCCATCCTCTATCTGGCCAGGTGCGGTGCCTCACTGGCCCTGCTGGGGGGCCACATACCAGATTAGACACACGCGTGGCCTGCCTCGCCGTGGGGGTGGAGGGCCGCCGCCACGATATCCCGGGATTGTGTGTCTTGTGGTTAAACACTTAGGGTTTTGACGTAGGCAAGGCAGCAGAGCCGACCCTCGAAGCCACTGCAAACAACCTGAGAAGGCTTCTCAAAAAATGTAGTCCTGCGCCTCGGAAGGAGACGGCTTTTGTGGGGCAATTTTCCAATCGCTGCCTATTTGGTGTGGTCATGTCTGATCCAGGGGAAGTTTCTTAACTCTGGGCAAAGAGGCTTGCAGAGGACTGGATGCCAGGAACCTGGTGAATTGTACATTACTGTTAAGTGCATTGTCGGTATTAACTAACGGAGAAGCCGTGTGTCTGTCTGTGTTGGTGGTGCCAGGGGAGGAGACGGGAAGGGACGAAGCGGAGGAAAAGAACAATGGCCATCTGTAAGGTACAGACATTCTGTAATTTGGTTCTCACTCTGCACCATGAGGTTGATACTCCTGTTAAACTGTATTTTTCAGAGAAGATGTTCTTACTCAGCTGTAAAAGCCAGAACTGGGATTAGAAACCAGGTTTTTCTGATACCATATTTGGAGGCCTTTCTACTATACCACAGTGAGGACCTAAGTAAGCCATCTTTGAGCAGTGTGTGCACTATTCATCGTTTCCAGGAAGAAACTGTGGTAGCTCTGGACTTTTTCTGTCTTTAGTTGTATGGTTGGAAGTTATGTCTTGACAACAGGAGGCCAGGAGGCCTGTTCTAAACAATGAAGATTGCATCTCTTATTATCAGTAAGAGAAGCAGGATGGGGCCTATGATCAAAATGCCTGAGGGGTGACATGTCCCTGCTGAACTGGGTCCAGTTTAGAACAAGCTTCTTCTGCCTTCTGGGCACGAACAGTACCCTTGGTACAGAGTCTGGCACTTTGCTGAGCAGAACCTGGGGGTCCGTGGAGTGATTCTGACGAGGGCTTACACGGTGGGATGAGAGAAACCTTTTTTCCTTAATTTGACCATTTCAACAGTGATCTGGGATGGAATAATCTTCATCCTATGTTATTTATTTTTATTTATTTTTGAGAGACAGAGAGAGAGAGAAAGAGACCGCAAGTGTGTGAATAGAGGAGGGGCAAATGGAGAGAAAGAGAGAATCCCAAGGAGGCTCCATGCTCAGAGCAGAGCCCAACAGAGGGCTCGATCCCATGATCATGACCTGAGCTGAGATCAAGAGTCAGACGCTCGACCAACTGAGCCGCCCAGGTGCCCCTACATCCCCTGCTATTGAAGAGAAACATTGTACTAGGGTTCTCCAGAGAAACAAAACCCTCAGGATTTGTGTGTGTGTGTGTGCACACATGTGTGTGTAGGTAGAGAGATACATTTATTTTAAGGAGTTGGCTCATGCAATTGTGGAGGGTTGATAAGTACGAAATCTGATGTGGGGTAGGCTGACAGGCTGGAGACCCAGGGAAGAGTTGCAGTTCAAGTCTGAAGGCCATTTGCTGACAGAATCCTGGAGACCAATCTTTGTTCTATTAAGCCTTCTACTGATTGGATAAGGCCCACCCACATCATGGAGGTTCTCCAATTTAACTGCCAATCTCACCCTAAAATATCATTATAGAACACCTGGAATAATGGCTGACCAAATATCTGGGCACTGGGCTGAGACAAGTTGACAAATAAAATTAACTGTCACAAACACTAAGCTTCAGAAATGCTGAGATCACACAGCACTGAGAAGCAAGGCTGGGGATTTTACTAAGGTCTCTGATTCTAACGAGTTCTCTTCATGATTCTATAGCCCGTGTCAGTAAATCAGGGAAAGGGGTATGTTATACACGGAGAGCCTCATCTCGATTAGATGGTGTATTCACGGGATTCTCATTCAGTCTCCAAAAGGTCTTCAGTGAGTGCTGCCGAGGTCCATGCAGTATAGACCAGGAACTGTACCCCTCGGGAGTGAGCAAGGAGAGACCTTTGTGAAGCCTGCTTCTCCCCATGAATAGGCTGAGCCTTGGAAGTACATGGTCGACTGGAAGCCAGGACAAACTTGGTGAACTATTTGGGGATCTCTCAGTGAAGAAGCAGGCTTTTCTAGATGAGCAGTGTGCTACACAGAGTCTCACTGTGTGATCAGGGGACATGTCTGGAACACGCCAATGACTGACAGATGGAGAGGGAGCCTCCTCCCCAGCAGTCTTGAGAATAGGAGGCGCCTCCCTACATTAGAACCTGTGGGTTGGAGGAAGGGATGTAGAGGGTAAATCACATGACCTGGAAAGGCCTCTCCCACTTTATGGATTCTTCAGGGCTCACTGGCCTCAAAAACATCTTGTTAGCAGTGAAATCCACAGGTTTCCATGAGCTTCTCCTGCTTCCTTTCCCAACGGAACCTGAAAAGCTTACCTGGGCAGGGATGGACTCCCTTCTCACAGACCTGGAATATTCCCTTGCACAGCCTCACTTCCCTTGTTCCTATCCCTTTCATGCTCCCCACACACCACCCCTAAGTCTCTGGCCCTTTCCTACCTCATCTTTAATTCTTTCCTTTCTCTCTCTTTGCCTGGAATGAGTTCATGAGGATATTGTAAATGGAGTTAATTCTAAAAGGAGTTAATGAGGATATTCTATTTCTCATTAGGTCTGCCATTGCATTTCTGTTTGGACTGATGCTGCTAATTTCTTTTTTTTTCTTTTAATGTTTATTCATTTTTGAGAGACAGAGACAGAGCATGAGTAGGGGAGGGGAAGAGAGAGAACGAGACATAGAATTCAAAGCAGGCTCCAGGCTCTGAGCTGTAAGCACAGAGCCAAACGTGGGGCTTGAACCCATGAACTGTGAGATCATGGCCTGAGCTGAAGTCAGACGCTTAACCGACTAAGCCACCCAAATGCCCCTGGATGTTGCTAATTTCTATAAATTACACCATAACTTCTTATGACCATGGACAATTAGATTAGCCTGTGGCATGATTTTCAAAGGAGAATAGTCACATCCTATTTCCCGATAACTAGAAATGAGTCAGTCATGAAATTCTCTTATGCCTTAGTAACTTTCCTGCATCTTTTATTTAAACAATAATAATTAAAAATACATACCATTTATTTAAGGATTGCCACATGCTGGGCAATATAGACAATAAAGAGTTGGAAAAGTGGGATTAAAGTTGAGAGGAAGTGGCGGTTGGCATATACATTTGGTTGTAGAGACAATGGTTGACTTTCCCCAAGAGCTTGTGGTGGAATTCGCGAGAGAAGATGAACTCAAAGGACAGTCCATGACTCTCAGGAGGACAGCCACTGACAGATTCCCTGGGAGCATCAACATGTAGGTGAAGGAAGAACCAAGAAGAGAAACCACACAAGGAGGTTGTAGTGATGGGAAGATGTCCCTGAGAAAGGGGAGCTTCAAGAAAGGGGTGGTGTAAGCATTTTAAAGGATGTGAGAATGAAGAGAGACAAGACCGATTCATACAAAAGGTCACTGACCTTAGAAAGAGCAATTGCAGGGATTCAGGACAGGATGTCAGAGGGTAGCTGGAAGGTCATGCGGATCCCGGGAGACAGAAGACTGGACTTAATTCCCAATTGGACTGCGGCACATTCCGGTTCCAGAATTTATTTGCAAACTGCTTCATCTTGGTTGAAGTAACTAGAATTCACATCCGTTTAGTAGGAATAAAGATTCTTCACTGGATTTTTTTTTTTGTTGTTGTGTTATTAAAAATGTTGCAGAAAATCCACAGAATTGGAGTCAGAGGAACTAGGGTAGCATTCAAGGTAACTTATTTGCTGACTGTGTGATCTTGGGCAGGATATTTACCAAATCTGGCTTCTCTTATATACAGAAAAGGGAAGTTATAGTGATAGCTCCCAAAATTGTGAGGTTCAGAGGAGATATATGCGAATAGGCTTTGAAAACTATAAAGAATTATGCCAACACGAAGTATCACATTAAAAATAATCATGATACCTATAATTTAATGCTCAGGAATTGTCCCAACATTATATCATATCTTGGTGAATTGATTGGGAGTGTGTCGAGTAAGGTTATATTTGGCTGTAAACAACAGAAGACTCAAACAATCATCTAAACACATAGAAATTTATTTTTCTCACCTAAAAAGAAGTCAGGGGAACTCCTATCTTTCTGCTCCATCCTCCTCAAGTGAGTGACTTCTGTTCTCAAGGTTATAGGATGGCTGCTGTCTCTCCAGGCATCATATCCATGTTCCAAAAGAGCAAAAGTGGCAGAAAGAGGAATAGGGAGTGCCAAGGGGTTGAGGGGGCATGCCATCCTGAATCTGACCTTCTCTTAAAGAGTTTTCATGGAAGCTGACCCTTGTCTTCTGCATGCCAGCCTCACTGGCCAGAACCGGGTTTCTTAGCTATCCCTAGCACCAGGGAGCCTGGAGCAGTGAATATCGTAGACTTCAGTTTCCTGAGTTCCTTAGTGTAGACTCCTTAGAGAAGGGGTCCGTCACTGGCTTTTGGAAGCCGATTTTTAATGTCTACTACAGAGCAGGATTCATCCTGCCAGTGGAGCCTTGATGGGAGGAAGGGGATGGAGGGAGGTGGCAGTGAGCTATTATGCTCAGGAGGGCAAACTGACAGTGACCAAACAGCAGGGCTGTGGGCCCTCTGTGGCTTGGACCAAAACATTTTGGCTGTCCCCCACCAAGAGGCCCAGGCCCAAGACTTGGCTCCTTCTGGCAATCAGCCCTAACCAGCTCCTGCCAAAGGGGTAAACACATTCCAACTCCTTGAATCCCTGCTGCACGGTAACTGTGGTTAAGACACCCCCCCCCCCACCTCTACCCCATCTGGGCTAATGGAAAGTTCACTAAAGTTGTGTTTTTTTAGTGATGCTTTGCGGTTATCCGTGCTCCTTTCCGTTTAAGGGGAGTTGGATACCTACACATTTATGTTATCGAACTGCATGAGCAATTACGTTTATTCTCCAATCCTCGGGAATCACGAAGGATAAAGCATTAGACCTCTTTTTCTCCACTCTTGAAAGATGGCCCTTAAGCCAAGCCATTTCCCTAAGCCCCTTTAGCTAGGTGGAGGGACAGACGATCGCTGGTTCCGGGTCTTAAACGCTTAGAAAACTGCATGGGTCATCATCTGGTGTGGGCACCATCAGCCTGCACACTCCTGGGATTGTGGGGGGTGTCAGAGATGGAATGCTCACCCTGAGGATGGTGCCAATCATGGAAGAGACCGTTGCTCTTGACTGAGGCAATTTCCAGTCCCAGTCACAGAGGTGGATCACAATCACATTGAAGAAAAAAAAATTAAAAGCAATTTTTTAAAAGCATGAATAAGAGCTATTGTAAACGGCTCAAACTCTCTATATAAGCAGTAAAGTAAGATGAATTGACTGGCACTGAGTTGGAAAAGCTATACAGAGGCAGGGAGTGTGGAACGTAATTTAATAAAAATAAACTTTTTTTTTTTTTTTTTTTTTTTTAATACGTACACACTCCCAAAGAAGAAATGGAAAAGTTGTTAGGGTGTGGACCAGGGCTTCTAATTAGCTGTACTGGTCTGCCTGATTTATCTCTATCCTGGCCCTAGCACCTTCCTGGGACTCCTTCTCCCACGGGAGCACACTTTGGGGAACAGAGGCATCCCCCAGCACCTGACCCCGCGGCCGGCTCAGACCAGGTCTTCCAGCCCCTTCCCCAGGGGAGGAGCGGGCAGAAACCCCCCCGCTGCCCAGGTCGCCACTCTGGCCTCCTTGACCCTTACTTGTTTCCCAAACAGAGGGAGCCCTGGGAAGGCTTCTTGCCAAAGTTGGAAACAGCTACCCTCATTGTCTGCCTCGCCCTGCCGGCCGCGCTCGCCCTGCCTCCCTCCCCTCCTCTCTGTCTGAAAGTGTGAAAATTACAAATCCCAAGGAACTGCAATCAGAACTCTACCTAGGGAACGTTCAGAGTATCCTTGCCATAAATATCCCGCTCCAAGACGCCTGACGTCAGAGCGGGGCGGGCGGGGGCGCGGGCCGGCCGGGCGGGGAGCCGCGCCGCCCGCTCTCGGAGCCCGGGGGCGCCCAGAGGAGCCGGGGCGAGCGGCGGCCGGCGGCGGCGGCGGCGGCGGCTTCGGGGCTGCGGGGAGCGGCGGCCGCGCCATGGGGTCCTCGGAGTAAGTGCGCGGCCCTGCCTCTGCTCCGCTTCGCGCCGGGCCGGGCGGGGCGGCGGGGCGCTTTCTGCCGGCACCTCCACGCTTCTCCCCCCCTTTGCTTTCTCTGCACCGCCGAGAGGGGACTGCAAAGGCGGCCCCTCCGCGGGCTGCCTGTTGTGTTTCTGCAAAGTGTTTGCGGGAGCCAGCGGCCCTCGAGGGGGCTCCCGGGGCCTGTGTGCGTGTCTGTGTGTGTACGGGGCGTGATTTGCGTGTGTGTCTGTCTGTCGGTCTTGGCACATCTGGACGCAGGAAGTGTCTTTGGAAAACTTTTTTTTTTTTTAAAGAAATGCTTTTTTTGTGTGTGGCTTTGAAATCGGATTCCTTGTTGTCACAAGTGGACCAAGGAACGTTAGCCGGTACCCCCCAAACTGACAACTTTGTGGTGGTGGCTCTTCCCGGGGCTCAGCCTTGTGCCTTTATTCGGGTGATTTAACTCTTCCCAAGCCCCAGCTCCCATTTGCAAACTTGGCCTCTGGCCAGCAGGCAGGGCAGGGGGAGAGGGAGGTTCTTGCTCTCAGCCGCAGTGGGGAACCTTGGGCGAGAGAAGGAGCATCCCAGAAAGGGGGTCCTGACTCCAGGGACCTCGGCACCTGTGGCGGCCGCCCAGCCTCCTGCTGTGGCCCTGACATCAGGCAATGAGACTTTGACTTAACCGAGGAAGGCAGGATCCGGTCTGGAGGCAGGTAATTAATTGTAAGGAGGATGAGGAGGAGGCGGCGGTGGGGCCAGGACACTGCGGTTCTGGGTCGGGTCCTGCCCCGGGAGAGGGATGGATGCATCTGTCACATGTGCCCAAGGTGAGGGACGCGCCTGGTTCTCGGGGAGCGAGCGCCGCGGTGCCCCAAACAAGATGCAAGCTCCTAACATAAAGAGACATGTCTGAACCGTGGGGTGGAGGAAGGGGGGTGGTGGGGGAGAGGGAGAGAGATTTTTATCAAAATTGAACACAGATTGCTGAGGTCTGGGCTTGATTTAACTCTTCTCTCTCTGCCTTGGCTACTTTTCCACAGCTCTGTGGTGGATTTGCAAAGTTCCTGGGAAGGTAGGAAGGCAGATTACGCCTCTCCAGGGAACACTCCCTGGAGGGCTTTCCTTGAAGTCTACAGGGCAAAGAAAGCAACTTCCCATCTTTGGAAAGTTTAGTTTAGTGCTTCTCCCTCTTCCGGGTTTGGTGTCAGTTTCTTGGATTTCTCTGAAAAGTGGGCTACTGGAGGGGATGGATTTTCCCTAGGAAGTAGAGGGAGATTGTGCTCTCAGATAGGAGGCTGGGGTGCAGGCTGTGTGGGTCCACCAGCCCTGAATGGCCCACTGCATATCACTGGATGTCAGTGTTGAGTCCAAGAACCAGTGACCACAATGAGAGACTTTTCAGTTCTGCCCTAGCCTGGTCTCTGGTTTTATATTTTGCAACAGAGCCAGCCTACAACGTTTGGGTGGGAGGAAGGTTGCTGGACCCTCCCTGTGTCCTAGGAAAAAAAAAATGAGAGAAAGTACAGGACAGGGAGGAAATCTAGATGTAAAAACGGACCCGCAGGAAGTTTGAGATTTGGGGTGGATTTTAGAAATTACACAAATTGACCCTTAGGGAAGCAGACAGCAGTGTCGGAAATAGACTCGTTTTCGCTTCAGGAGTTATGTCTTTGCCTTCAATGTGATGAAGAAGAAGGAAACCATCCCAAGGGCCGTGTAAACAAAAGTGCACGTAAACGGGTAGCTGGGTACCGAGGCATGCACGTGCAGGCTCATGTTTATTCGTTTGTCACTGTGCGGGGATGGTCCTGGCCTCTGCCGTGACAGCACACACAGCCCATTTCTCCTCTGTGCTGGGAGCTGCATCCGACTCCCGGTGGTTCTTCCTTTACAAAAAACAACTAGGCTATTATGGTCTTGCTGCCCGCTAGTTGCACGCTCACTCCTGAGTTTTCAGAACTGTTCCTCCACATCCTGGGATGCTGAGTGAATACTCGTGCCCCCATCAGGACAAGAAGAGGAGAGAAACTTGTCCTGGGCGTTAGTTAGAACTCTGAAAAAAGTCAGGAGTTCAGGAAGCGGGAGGCGGAGAGGGCAGGACCAGTAGGGAGGCCTGTGAATGTGTTTTCTTTTGGTGAGTGTGGGGGAGGTGGAAAGCCTACTGCTTTCTGTGGGAACATGTTCTCTCCCGGGTCTGCTTTCCCAACCCCCCGCCCCCGGAGTTTTTGAAACTAAACAGGTTAGACTCTGCCCCTTCCTGAAGAGCCTGGGATCCAGGGGTAAAGGCAAGGGCATGCCTACCTGCAGGTGGCTGGGAGGCAGCAAAATCATTAATGAGGCACAGGCTTCTTTGATTTTAGTGGAGCCAGTGGAAGTACCAATTTTAAACATCGCCACTCATTCCCAATATTTGCAAATAGAAGGCTGGAGACCCAGGGGCAGGGGGGACCCAGAGGAGACAGACTCTCAGAAATACTCTTCTCCCATCAGAAGACTCCTTCAGGCCAGTCGAGGGCTTTCAACTCTTTCATCGCGTGGGGTTTCTCTGGAGCGTTGGTGGGATTCTAACCTTTCTGGGATTGCTGTGGGAGACATTTCAACAACTTCAGACCCAGGTCGAATTCCCAGGCCACTGATCTCCCTGCTTCTTCTGTCAGCTCCAGCTTCTGGCCTGCTCTTGGGTCGTCTCTGAGATGAGAATATTTAGAGAGGATGCATTCTCAGGCTCCCCTGAAGGTCTGAAGGGCAAACACACCTGGCAGGAAGAACAACTTGGGCTTTGATAGCAGAGGAGGTCTCCACAGCCAGAGCCTCTGTGTTTGGGGATCCTGTGCCCTTTGGCGCTGGACTTGAGGTATACCCCGGCAAGATGGAAAGAGTGCAGACCTCAGAGAAAATTGCCCTGGGAGAGAATTAGGAACCTGGCATATAGGTTACTTTTTACTTCTGCGTTTTAGCTTCCTCATCTGTAAAAGGAGGATAATTACCCCTCAAGGTTATTACAAAAATGATATTTATGGAAAAGAACTAAGAACAGAGCTAGTGATGTTGTAGATCCTTGATAAAGGGGATAGCATAATTTTATCTCTTCATTTTTCAGCCATCGGGAGTCTAGGTTTTGGGGAAAGGACCTTTCCCCAGCTCTGGCCACCTGTTTTCCATTATTGAGGGCCAGTGGGTGGCAGTCCTAGGGCCCAGGTTACCCGTATTTCTGCCCTCTAGAGAAGGTGACCAGTAGAGTGAGCATGCGTGAGCATGTGGGAGAAGGTAGCAGGCATCCTGAGTATCTGGTCTGGAAACCACTTCTGTGGTGGAGATCTCTCAGGAGGGAGAAGGTTGTATGTGTGTGGCGGGGGCGGGGCAGGAAGCTCGAGAACCAGGTGAGTCTTGTAGAACCAGCCTGAGGTCGGAGGTTGATTAAGCAGCCAACTCCGATGGGTTGTAAAGTATGGACGTTCAGCTATCCGTAAGCATCTCTGGGGCATATGGGGTGGGGCGGCTGCCCCCGGTTGATACACTGTCTTGGGGAGTTGGCTAGTCCATCGGACAGTACTGGAGAGGGCAGCTGCAGGTTCTCATGGCCCATCGCAGAGCTTCTAAGTTATCCTTCAAGTTGACATTTAAGATGTTGAAGATCACATTTGTTTCTGTTTTGTTCAAGCTCTCTCTTTAACTGTGGCCTGGGATGACTTTTCAGAGGCTTAGCCAGTGGCCAACTTCTCTTGAGATGGCCCAGATCGGGGGATCAGTGAATTCCTCGCTCCTGGCAGTATCTGTTTCTCCAGCTCCCTTCTCACATTTTTTGGTTTGTTTGTTTTTTGTTTCATTATGAGGTTATAAAACTGCACTGTCAAGATGCTGTGCAGAGGGAGATTGCTTTTTCTTTGGATTTGTATGTGTCGTTATGCCAGTAATGTGCAAGGTTTATCAGACTATGGGTGTTAACAGGTGTCGTGGGGTTCTTTCTGGGTCTCCTGTCCACAGAAAAAAAAAAAAGCAGAGCAAAGGGAAAAAAAAAACCTAGAAAAAATAAACTTTAGGCAATTTTCTATCTCTGAGTCCTGGCCAGAGGGGAGCTGAGTTATTTGTAGGATGCCTCGACATGCGGTGGAAGGAGCTTCTGAATCAAGTAGACCCAGGTTTGAGTTCTGGAATCCTCAGGTTCCAAGCGATGCATTGTTTCTGATCCTTTTTCATCTGTCAAATGAAAACAATGACTCTTTTTACTTCCCAGGGTTGTACTGAACATGAAATATATATGGGAAAGATCTAGCCAAGTGCTCGGAGCTTAGCAAAATGTTAGTGCCTTCTCCCTGTCTGGTTCTAAGCTTAAGAAAGTGCATGGCTTTGGACATTTGTCCATGAGTCAAAGCAAATAAGCTACTTATTCAGGGCTTAACATCAGTGCTCAAAGGTCAGCTATCTCAGCCTGGAGATGGAGACCTTTAATACAAAAGTGAGGCGGCACAGATCAGTGTTCCCCATGTCAAACAAATAGCCCCATGTGATCCTCTCCTGGAAGAAAGGAAAGGCCACCAGCTCACTGACCCATGAACCCGGGCTATTAGCGAACCCTCCATACAGCTTGTTTTAGAAATCCCAAACGCTGTCTTGGTTCAAAGAATCAAAGTCAAAACTGGGGAGAGAAGTCGTTGAGGCAGTACCTACCATTAAAACGGAATAATAATGACATGGTAACAATAGTACCTTACATTTATGTAACGGCCTACAGTTTGAAAGGCATGTGGCCTCATTTCATCCTTAGAATAATCCTATGAGATTGGCCTGCACCCTGTTTTACAGCTCAGAATCTGAGAGCTTAAAGGACTCCCCCTCTTTCACACCTTAAGTGAGTGGAAGAAACGGGAAGGCAATAGCTGCCTAAGCAGTTCTGTTGCATCCCTGGCTGCACCTTAGAATCACCTGGGAAGCTTGTAAACATGTCAAAACCTGGGCCCACCCCAAGCCAATTAAATTAGAATCTCTGGGGACTGGGGCCCAGGCATTGACAGTTTTGTAAGCTCCCCAAGTGATCCAAAGTGTGAGTGAGAGAGCCTAAGGTTTAAGGAAAGAGTGAAGGGTCCCAAGGTTAATATTCAGGGTAGCAGGCATGGGTGAACCCCCCCTCCACACACACACACACAGCCAACTCTTTGCTTAGATTACACTTCATGAGGGCAGGCACTTGTGTGGTGTTCCCTGTATCCCCCTAACCTGGGGTCGTGCCGGGTACAAGGTAGACACTCAGTAATTGTTGGCTAATTGAATGAAAGAATGAACAAACTACTGTAGATTAGGAGCCAGGAGTTTCAACAGCCAAATCCAGACTGCTGGCCTTGTTTTATAAGTAAAGTTTTATTGGAATGCAGCCATGACATTTGTTTATGTATTCTCTCTGGCTGCTGTCATGCTAAAAGGGCAAGAGTTGAATGTTGTGAAAGAGACTGTATGGCTTAAAAATATTTACTGTCTGGCCCTTTAACAGAAGAAGTTTGATGGCTCCTGCTCTGAATCTCAGACATGAACAGAGAGTATATCTTAGGGAGGGACATGATGGCATGGTGGTCCAGAATGTGGGTTCTAGAATCAGACAAGCCCGTGCTTGCATCCTGGTGCGGCCCCCTTACCTGTTGTAATACCTTGCATATTATTTACCTCTCTGAGTCTGTTTTCTCACCTGAAAAAGGCGGATGATAATAAATAATACGGCCCTCGCAGGATGGTTGAGAGGATCGTCAGCCCCTGGCCTCGTGGAAGCACTCAACAAATGTTAGCTCTCGCTGTAATGGTTGTAGTTTCTGGCAATTAACCAAATGAAAGGAAACGAACTAGATTAAAGTCAAAATCCGAAGCCAGTATTACAGGCAGAGTAAGGGATGTGGTAGGCAAAGATAATGAGCTGGGGTGATGAAGAAAAACTGGTTTCGGAGGTAACGGGTGTCCTTTTAAGATGGCACAGGTCAGGCCAGGCCCCCCAGGTGTGTTAGTGCGATGCTCCTGAATGTCTGGCTGCTGTGTCGACCAGCAAGTCCCATCATTCCTCCAGGGGATAATTTAGGTTTTATTGCACTTAACCTGGTCTCACAAGCATATCCTACCTCTGTATCCTTGTTCATAGTTCTGTCTACCTGAAAGGACCTTCCTCAGTCCTTGTCTTCCTGGTCCACTTGTCCTGCCAGGCTTGCTCAGGTGTCTGCTTCCCCCTGTGATGCCGTTTGCAAGGCTTTCCCCGCCTGCCCCAATCACTCCTTCTTCCTCACTCCCACAAACATGGCGCACAGCTCTGTCATAACATTTAACACATTGCATTAGCAGGCAAGGAAGAACTGAGTCTCCTTCATGCCTTCTACATGTTTGGAGCTCATAAAAGTCAAATTGCCTTGTTGAATCCACACCTGGTAGCCCAACAATGTCAATTAGACCCTTGGTTCAACTCCGTGATTTCTGAATTAACTCTTGAGGAAAGAGTAGGGCTTTGCCCAGGTACTAATGGGATTGCAAGAACAAATCCCCATAGTCAACCATATAGAACCACCCAGTTTATAGACTATGTGGACCCTTTGTGGACCATCTGTGTACTCTCTGTTGGTTCTTGCCCTCTGGAACACCTCTCCTGAGGAGTAGCCAGGGACAGGGAAAGATGAGAGAAACATAAAACCAAGCCTTTGGCTTCTTGTCGGCAGATGTGGTGAAAAGTTGGGTTTTGGCTTCTCTGGGCTTTCCATGTATATGTGCCAAGATAATTGGGAGTTGGCTTGCTATGGTCAGCATTGCCATTTGACTACAGAACATGTTGCATAATTTTTATAGATTTTAGTGGCAGATTTATTTTGATGGCAGATGCATATTGTGTGTGGAAGAATATTAAGATAAAGTTCTCTTCTAATGATTAAGGGGAGGGCGCAGAAAAATCTCGGCCTTTTGATCAACCCCTAGTGGACAACTAGGAGCTGCCCTGATGGAGGTGAGGGGGAAGAGAAAATGAAATAATACTTTTATATGGGACCCCACTATGCACATGACACGATGCTGATAATTTTAAAAAGCATATTCTTTGATTTTTCCAAATTATGAATAATTTTTACTTAAACAAGTGAATGGGAATCATCTAGAAATACAAAAAGACAAGTGGAAAGTGAATACCCCCTCTCCACACCCTCGCAATTAATGTCGATAGCCTAGGATTATATTTGTCTTTTCCCTTGTTCATACAAATACCTGCAGGTGTGTATTCAGGCATAGCGGCTGTTGTTTGAATGTTTTTCATGAAACTGAGTCTAACTGCACATTACTCTGCAGCATACTTTTCTTCCCCTTGAGCATCTATCAAGGTTATCCCTGCAATGCATCAAACTTCTTTTTATTTTGTCTGATTTCTTTAGGCCGAGACACCCACGGCTCTATATATTTGAGATCATGCCATTCTTGTGGGGTTATTTATTTTAACATCAGTCAGTTATTAAACATGGTTTCATCCTGATGATCACCAGTTTGGGTCCTTGCGTCTGACATATCAAGCATCCATCACCCAGGAAAGCTGCATTCTGGCACTCAGGCTGAGTGATTGATGTACATAGCCCTGGCGACCATCTGGGATATGAGTGCACGTTTTGTGTGGGCCTCGTTTGTCCCCTGGGAAAGCTGTTGGGCATCAGGCCCTGTGGCCGACCCCCCCCCCCACCTTCTCATCAGTTTAGCCTTCCCTGCTTGGTTCTCCTCCATCACTGCCCATGCAGGAAGGCAGTAGAAAATGTCAAAGACTGATCCATTAGATGGGAGAACCGTCCCGATGGAACAAATCAGGCAGTGTAATTTAATGGTCAGGCGTGAAGACTCTACACTCAGATCACCTGGGGCCAAATCTCTGAGTAGCGGGCATATACTGTGCCACCCTGACCCTCGCTCTGGCCTGACCCCAGTGGCAGGTGGCGCTGGCAGTGGTCAGCCCACTGAAGAGAGTTGCCCTGCCTATCATCACTCCTGCCCACACTCCTCTCTTGGGTCACCTGCATCCAATGATTGATGGGCGTGATGAAGGCCTGGCCCCTGTAGACCAATGTGGGAAGATTCTAAAGGGCATCCCAGCTTCAGGGCTCCACATGGGGTTGACTGAGGTTGCGTGGTGAGATGATGACCTCAAGAGCCCTTCCAGAGAACCCCCTGCCTGCTCCAGAAATACTGACTACTTCATATGAACTTGTTTTGGAGCAGCCCATTCTTTTTTCTTTTTTCTTTTCTCTTTCTTTTTTGTATTTTTGTATTTTGCATTTTTTAACGTAAATCCAAGTTAGTTAACATCTAGCGTAATAATGATTTAAGGACTAGAATTTAGTGATTCATCCCCTACATATAACACCCAGTGCTCAACCCAACAAGCATCCTCCTTAATGCCCTTCACCCATTTAGCCCACCCCCCACCCAACACTCCTCCAGTAACCCTCACTTTGTTCTCTGTATTTAAGGGTCTCTTATGGTTTGCCTCCCTCTCTGTTTTTATATTATTTTTGCTTCCCTTCCCTTATGATCATCTGTTTTGTATCTTAAATTCCACATTGGAGCAGTCCATTATTTTCTAGTCCATTATTTCTAGAATATGACACAGTGCATTCTTTTCTTGTGCTCTATTCTGTGTGTTTTCTAGGTGAGACCCAACTAGGTTTCCTTACAAATAAGGTGGTGTCCTAACTGGATAGACTGAGCAAATGTTTTAATTTTTACTGCCAAATTTTCATTTGCCCCTGCCTCCCCATGCTAGGCTGATGGGTGTAGGTGTATCTGTGTAGAAGCTCAACCAGATGGCTTTGTTGCCATCCTGTCTGGAGATGGGGGGCACTAGACAAGTTGACCTTTGGGAATTCCTTTGCATCTTGCCAGTGTTTCTGTAATACTGAGGGGTGCAGTCTCAAGAACCCTGCTGGTCCACTGGGAGGCTGCCTTCCTGCCCCCATATCACATAGGTATTCGCGTCATGCCAGCATGGGTCTCTGCCAGATCTGATTTGCCCTTAGGGAGTGTTTGTTTCTTTCTGCTTTGTCCTAAGCATGGGGGCAACCTTTGGTGCTGTGTTGAATATTCAGCCTTTCGGGTCACAGATACTGATGGCCTGCCCGCGTGCCAAAGCAAAGCTTGCCTGTGTGATGGATGCACCGTGTGCCAGACTCAGGGACCTAGACTCACGGCTCAATGTCTGACCACATTCCTGGAGGGCAGTGTCAACCCTCCCTCACTTCCTCCCAGACACCGCGTTCCCCAGCCTCAAGGTCCCAGGACCAGGTGGCAAGGGAAGGGAGTAAACTCCATGTCAGCAGGAAAATGGGTCAGTATTACCACACCGCCAAAGGTGGCTTTGAAGTTAGCTTGAAGCAAACTCAGAGTTTCTGTGGACTTGGGGCAGTAGTAGGGCCAGGCCATTTTAACCCTTCTTTTCTTTTTAATCTCTGTCAACATATTTATCAGTCTGTCACCTGTCATGTGGCACTGGGCTAGGAGCTGCCCAGAGTTAGGAACTGCCTTTTCTAGACACACAGATGATGATTCCCCATCACTGCTGCCCTGAATGGGTCATGTTATTGATGTCTGTGCCTGTCTAAGTGAAAGCTGGGGCTACCAGAGCTGATAGACCGGATTTATGGGCACAGCCCCTGGGTTCAGATTCATGTTCCAGTTCATGCTAGCTGTGATGCCGTGCATGAGTTACTTTACCTCTCTGGGCCTCAGTTTCCTCATCTGTAAAATAGGTTGTGATAAAGATAAAGTTCATGCATGATTTGGTAAAGAAAAAAAAAAAAAAGAAAGAAGAAAAGAAGCCATGACACCAGGGCTGACTCATAGGGAACACTAAGAAATGTTAGCGATGATGATGATGGAGGACAGCCACCAAGTCTCATTAGCCCTGTTCACCCAGCACCCTGCACGGTGCCCGGCACAGAGCTGTAGGGTTGGGGGGAGCCACACTTATATTATTAAGTAAAATATCTGACTGGCTTTGCTCAGTGTGCTACTTAGTCTGATCTAGTCTGTACCACAAAAAGAAATACATTTTACATTTTAAAGTTTTTAAAACTTTTTGTTGAAGTTCAACATGACTGAAAAATGCAGTTTATACGTATGTAGCCCAATGGATTTTCACCCACTAAGCATACCTGTGTAGCAAGTATCCAGTTCAAGAAATAGCATATTCTTTTTTTAAAAAATTTTTTAGTGTTTATTTATTTTTGAGAGAGACAGAGAGAGAGCATGAGAGGCAGAGGGGCAGAGAGAGAGACACACACAGAATCCGAAGCAGGATCCAGGCTCTGAGCTGTCAGCACAGAGCCCGACGTGGGGCTCGAACTCATGGAGTGGAAGATCATGACCTGAGCCGAAGTCAGCGGCTTAACCAACTGAGCCACCCAGATGCCCCAAGAAACAGAATATTCTAAAGCCCCTGCCTCCCAACTGTCTCTGGGCTAAGAAGCCCCCATGCCTCCTTCTGGCTACTCCCCTTCCATAATCCTGACTTCCAATGCAGTTGATTAGTTTTGCCTGTTCTTCTTTTTTTTAATGTTTATTTTTGAGAAAGACAGAGAGTATGAGCAGGGGAGGGGCAGAGAGAGAGGGAGACACAGAATCCGAAGCAGGCTGCAGTCTCTGAGCTGTCAGCACAGAGCCCGACGCGGGGCTCGAACGCACAAACCATGAGATCATGACCTGAGCTGAAGTCGGACGCTCAACCGACTGAGCCTCCCAGGCGCCCCTTGTTTTGCCTGTTCTTGAACGTCCTATAAATGCAATCATACGGTGTGTACTCATTGGGGTCTGGCTCTTTTTGCTCAGCGCAGTGTTGTTGTGTAGACCACTCATTGTCACTGTCGTGTAGCATTCCGTTATGTGACCGTCACACACTTGATGCATCCACCCTTCTGTTGATGGGCATATATGGCTGGTTGCCAAGTTTGAGGCGATTAGCGGACAGTGTCACTGTGAGCATTTGTGCACTTGTCCTTGGGTCAACCCATGAGTGCATTCCCGTTGGTACGTCCGGGGAGTGGAGATGCTGGATCCCAGGGAATGCGTGTGGTCAGCTTCAGGAGGTACCGTCAGTTTTACGAAGTGGTTGTGCCATGTTTTCCATGTTCTGTAAAGAGGAAGAAGCAGTTCCAACTTGGTAAGGCCGGGGCCTGAGGCCCAGTCATTTACTGGGGTTCCTGAGGTGTTCATTTTATCCGTGCCCTTTATGTCCGAGAGCTCACGTGTTCCAGAAAGTCTGCTGCAGGCAGGTGCGTCCTGTATACGAGGCACTGTGCTGGGTTTTTTCACTCATTCTACTTCCTGCAATAGTCCCATGAGATGAGATGAGTGCTGTTACCCTCTCTTATAGATGAGGAAACTGAGGCTCGGAGGGGTGGAGTGGCTTGTCTAAGATCACACAGGAAGAAATTTTCAGAGCCAGGATATAAGACACATGTTCTTGGACTTAAGGTTCCTACGTTTTGGGATCTGATGGTGAATAGTTTGGGCTTCAGTGTGAACACTGGACAGAGACATGGGCACCGATGCAGGGCCTGTCACCCTTGAGCCTGGGCCAGTTGCAGGGTGGTGGCTGTGAGGAGACACTCTGTAACAAAGGAGCAGAAAGAAGCCAACTCAATGACCTTGAGAAGCCAAATTGTTTTCCTGCCCAGGGGCTGTTGGAAAAGGTCATAAATTTCCTGGAAGGCAAGGACGACCATGTAATTTACTGTCTAAACCAGGGCCTGTTCAAGAGTGAAAGGGTCACTGGAGGGGACACTGGGGAGGCAGGCATCCATTGGCACTGTCTGGGTAAATGTCCCGGGTCAACTGGGACATAGGATCACCCTCTGGGAACCTGAGTGGGCATTGCTCTCCTGATCAGTGGGGCCTACAGGTTCTCTTTAACTCTTTCAGAACACTGTGTGTCTGGAGATTGCCCCCATGCGATGTGCTTCTAGTCTCCTCTGTTGATGCTAAAACAGCGCCTGGCTTTCTTCCCTTCTGCATACCATTCCTTGCTCAGACTAGGCTCTGACAAGGTGAATTTTTTCACAGATCTAGTTACTGCTGAGATGCATGTGGTAACAGACTAGAAACTCCCAGAAGGCTAAGGCTGTGCTTTAGTCACTGCGGTATTTGTGGCACCTAGCTGGGTGACGGGCACAGAGTTAGCACCCAGGGAATACTTATATCATTACTCCATGTGCTCATTCATTCTTTCATTCATTCACAGTTCATGGAACATCTTTTTAAAAAAATCTTTGTTTATTTTGAGAGTGGGGAGGGGCAGAGGGAGAGAGAGAGACACAGAGAGAGAGAGAGAGAGAGAGAGAGAGAATCCCAAGGCTCAGCATGGAGCCTGATGTGGGGCGGGATCTCACGACTGTGAGATCATGACCTGAGCCGAAATCCAGAGTCCGATGCTTAACCGACGGAGCCACCCAGGTGCCCTCTTCCCTCTTTTTTTTTGATCTGACCCCTAGTCCACTGAAGTTAGTTGTGTGTACGGATGTGCATACAGGCAAAGAAGAAAAATAAAAGATACCAACTTAATGAGTAGCAAAAGATGTTGTGTTGTGGGGAGTCTAGGTTTGAATGTCTAATCTATTCTGATAGCATCCACTAATTAGCAGAACTTCCTTAGAGAAGGGATTTAGCAATTTGGCCTTTCTGAGCCTGGGGTTTTCATCATGTGTGAAATGAAAATGCCAGTAATACCTGTGGCACAGGAGTGAAGGGGGTCTGTGGCATAGGGGATACGAGAAGTACAAAGCGCCTGGTGACTCATAGTTATCAGTGGTGGCGGTGGCTCAACAATCATCTGAGAAGCGCTGGTGTAAGTCACCGCGTGCTGAGGGGGTGCTGTGAGCAAGGTTCGCTCGCCGCCGGGGCCTCCGTCTTTTCAAGTGAGGCAGACGGTGCGTGTATGGCAAGCCCATGTGACCTGGAGCTTTCGTTAATAAACAAGGATGGGATCAGCAAATTCTTCAAGGCCTTGGGGATTTGATGTGGGTGTCAGAGATAAGGACGCAAAGGGTAATTAATTTCTCATGAAGTGCACAGCTGCATTTTCACCAAGAACAACAGTGAGAAGCACTGACGCGCTTATGTACGTCTAGCCAGGAGTGGCTTTGGTGTAGCCTAGTGGCTCCTAGTGTAGATTCTGGGGTCAAATTGCTAGCGTCCAAATTTAAATTCCACCACTTCCAGAACTATATCCTCCCTGAGACTCAGCTTCCTCAAAACTGAGTAAAACGGGGACAGTCATAGTATTTACCCCAAAGAAGGACAAAATTAGTACTCGTAAGGTACTTAGAATAGTTCCTGGAACACGGTGTGTACTCTGCCCCTCTTTATTATTGCTGTTTGCCAGATAATTTGCTTTCCATGGGAATACTAGGCACAGTGTGGTACCAATGCAGTCACAGAGGAGGCGGGATTGTTTTGAGGTGGGGGACGTCAGGGAAGGCTTCATGGAGAAGAAGCATCCCAAGGTATTTTCTAGAGTTCTGTGCTCTGAGCAAGAGGGCTTATTTCCATGTTTACTCTGGTCTTCGGGCTTGGAAAAGATTTAGTGTGGAAGAAACGCTTTCCCTTAAGAAACATAATCAAATGCCTTCTGAAACTTTGAAGTTGAATAAGATACAGTCCCTGCCCTCCTGCATTTCCAAACTACTTCATCCGTCCTTGTGCCAGGGACAGGAGGTATTAAGAGGAGTCCTCAACGTACTAACAGTGTTGTCAAGGAAAGATCCAGAAGTGAAGAGTACTATTCCATGACATCAATGCTATGAGAGGGAGGTGTTCAAAGTGGATTAACTCAGATTCCATTTAAGAGTGTTTGGGAATGTCAGGAAGTTGTGAAATCTCCTTCCAGGCCTCTGTTATTAGAGGAGTGATTTGATCTGTTGGGATGGTAAGTACATGGTACTTCCTGCAGCAGAAAGATGGACCGATGGTTCCTCTGGTTCCTTCAGTTCGTTTGTGGTGTCCACCTGGTGTGCCTCTTAGGGGCGAAGGGCACCGTGAAAGCATGCTAAACTTTTCCTGGACAACGTTGACAAGGTCTAAAAAGATGTGTTCTCCAACTTGCCCAGGGATTTCTGGAGTTCTGCTTCATGTGCTTTATCTCTGAAGTTAGGGCTCATTTGAAAAATCCCGGCCTCAAAGCCAGTATGCAAAAGGCAGTCTTCCCTCTGCCTACATCCACAGCTCCTCCTGCCTCTCCCGAGATTTCCAATGAGGAAGTGATGAACTTCAACTTGTTCAAACTTTTATAAATTAAAAGAAAATCTTCTTTGGTTTTTCAAAGCATGCAAGTGTAGTTCTAACAGTACAGTGATGCTATAGAATAATGAGCATAGGAAAAGATGTTCAACCTTGCCGGGAATCAAAGGCCTACCATATACTGAAATCACAGGGAGACATCATTTCACACTTACCAGATCCCCCCCTCCTCCAAATTACACTCTTCGTGTTGGATGTAGAACCAGAGATAACACCCATTCACTAATGGTGGGGGTTACGTTGTTGTGTATACTTTGGAGAGCAATTAGGTACTGTCTAGTAAAATTAAAGATGTACTTGCCCTATGACCCAGAAGTTTCATTCTTAGGTAAATCTAGAGGAAGTCTAATACCTATGAAAAGGAGCTGTGTTCGGGAATATTCTCTACAGCATGGGTTTTTTTTTTTTTAAGTTCTTAGTTTATTAATCCTCTCATGAAAAATCTGCACAATCACAGATAGTTCCTGCAGCCTCTTTACTCCTTCTGTTGTCCAATCTCCAGCTCACTTCTTTTTGCCAGCACCAACATTAGCTTTTGCGGTTCCCCTGACTTTCTTCATTCAGTTCTTGCATTCCTTTCACTTTTTTCTTGACGTCTTTTTCTTCTCAGACAGGCCATGTCTTGCAAGTCTATGTTTGGGTTCATTTTTCTTTGCATCATCCAAGGAATCATAAATCATGCCAAAGCCAGTTGTCTTGCCACCTCCAAAATGGGTTCTGAATCCAGATACAAAGATGACATCTGGTGTGGTCTTGTGCATTTTGGCTAGTTTTCCCCGAATTTCTGTCTTAGGTACTGTTGCCTTTCCGGGGTGAAGAACATCGATGACCATCTGTTTCCGCTGAAGTAGTCGGTTGGTCATGAACTTCCTGGTCTGGATAGTTACTGTGTCATTCATGATGGCGGTCGAGCTTTAGGCAGCCAGGGAGGAAGAGAACACAGCATGGTTTTTAAGAGTTAGAAAGCAACCCAAACTTCTGTCAACCAACTCTTTAGAGTTTGATATGTACATGTAATGGAATACTATGCATTACAGTGAGAAGATGAACGGATGTGCTAGTGACATATAATATTGAGTGGAAGTAATGTTGAATGCAAAGGCAAACTACGGAAGGATGTCATTCATATTGAATTTAATATCATACAAAATAATCTTTTACTTACAAATATTTACATGTATAATTAGGTATAAAAACATGTTTGGTGGGGTGCCTGGGTGGCTCAGTAGGTTAAATGTCCCACTCTTGATTTCCACTTTGATCATGATCTCATGGTTTCTGGGATTGAGACCCGTGTTGGGCTCTGTGCTGACAGCGTAGAGCCTGCTTGGGATATTCTCATTCTCTCTCTCTCTCTCTCTCTCTCTCTGCCCCTGCCCCACTCATGCTCTCTCTTACTCTCAAAATAAATAAATAAACATTAAAAAAAACCCACATGTTTGGAATAACCAGTAAATTCAGAAAAGTGGCTCCCTCCAGGGAAGTCAGACAGGAAGACCAGGGAGGGGTAAGAAGGGGCTCCATTTTTATGTGGAATATTTTCTCTCTTATACTGATAATGGCTACACGAATGTTTATTACTATCTATATCTTTAGATAGCTAAAATATTTTTTAATTAAAAGGGTTAATTTTTTAAAATGGGCACAGACTCCTACCCTGTCTCCTCTGCCTGTTGGCAAATAGACACGTTGAAGAGAGAATAGGAGGGTGCTTCCTGTTTGCTCCAGGTTCTTCTGGGAAATTTTACGTAGACGTGATCATCTTCAAAGGGGCTGTTCTCCGGACATCTACCCTGGGCCCTGTGGTAATCCCTGGTTTTGAGTTACAGATCATGACCTATTTTTTTTTTTCTGATATGTGGCTTTGTTGGGATCATATTTTGATATATTAGTAAAATGCAAAATGGGGTCATGCTAAAAGAAACCAAACATCAACTCTCTGGCTGATTTTCCATATAGAAAATCGCTAGAGCCTTCTCTCATCCCACCCCTTCCTCGAGAGTTCCTGGGATTTCTTACATGTGCTGGCAAGTGGCCACAACTGTCATCCTGACATCCTTGTGATAAGGACATGGGACCAACAGTCTCTAGTATTTCTCATTGCCCCAGGGTGAAAGGATCTGTCTCTCCCATCATAGCTGCCTGGTTTCGGTGAAATTTGCCATCCCTCTGATTTTGGTTAAATACAGCCACTGCTCTGTTCCTCTTGCAAACATCCTTCCCCAAAGTGGGAAAGTGCCCACCGCCAGGAATTGCCTCCCTTTCTTTTACTGGACAATGAAGCCACACTGGCCTCTTCTCTGGGTGCTTATTGAAACCCAGTTGATTCAGCTCTTTTATGTGCCTTGCTCTTTGTTCCAGCCCCCTCTCCCTTGGAATCTGGTCCGAGCCCAATCCAAGTGACACAGACTGTGCTGGCCTTGAGTGCCCTGTCCCGTATTGTGCAGCCCTCTGTCCTTGCCCAGGTTCATGAACCTCGGTGCTCAGTTCTGCAACAGTGAGCCCCTCATCTGGCTGCTGTGGTGCTTGCTATGGACCTAAGGCTGGGGATGGCTTTCTTCCCTGCCTCTTGTTTATTTATACATCGTATAATTCACCTTAATTAAAAGGAAGAAAATCACACAAAATTGGGACTCTTGGGAGCAAGTCCTGGGTAGATGGTGGCTCTGAGAATGTACATGGGAGTCTGTATCAGTCGGGCTCTGGGCAGGAAACAGTTGGCACTCCCAAATTGGTTTAATTGATATGAATGTAATGAGAGGACTATCTTCAGAGAGAGAAGGTCCTAGAGGAGATGATGAGACACCCAGGGATGAGCAACAGCAGGAAGATGTTAACAGTCCTGTGCCTGACGGGGCCAGGGGGAGAAATGTGTTATCAGAGCCCTGTGCCAGCTGAAGCTCAAGGGTTAGGGCCCCTTGACAGTTGTGGCCCTAGAGGAGCACCACCACTGACAGCAGAAAGGGAATACTGGGATAAGCACCCAAGGTCTCCCTCCTTCCACCCTCCAGTCCCCTGCAGTTGCTGTCCGCGGGTCAAATCCCACTGAGCACTGAAGCCCAGGAATCTGGGTGATGCATTCTGGAGAGGTTGGCCCCCTGGGCAGGAGCATGGCAGAGAAGGACAGGGAGTGGAGGTCAAGGGGAAAACCGAGAAGAGACAGAGCTTTGGATGTGTCGTGGGCATTCTTGTGTAACTAGACAGACCAGGAATGATGGGGAGTCCCCTGTGATCCAAGTTTTGGGGCAGTTTGGGCTGTTTTTGGACTGGTCGACTCCAGGAGGCTTATGTGGGTAAGCCAGGAAAGGGGTCTGGGAGGAAAGGAACTGATATTTGTGGTTATGGATCAGGTATTTTATTCTGTGCTGTAAAAAGGATGATGTTTTGAATGAGGCTTGAGGATTGGCTATTTATCATGTTCCAAATACTTTCCAGTCCAGAGAATGGAAGATGTGATTGAGCTTGGTGGTCTCAGGTGGCAGGCTGGGGACTTGAGACCTGGTGTGAACCCAATCCATACGACACACGATACTGGTCTTAAGCACCCTGACGGATACGCATGTGGAACCGAGGATGCACTTAGCTGGAGCTAACCATCCCAGAGTTTGCCTCTTGGTTCCGCCTCCACCTGCGCCATTCATTACCCTCACCCTCAGGCTCACTTGAGTACATCTTACCTCCCATGAAGTCCGTGATAAATGTCAGAGAGGCAGCTTTGACTGGGTGGCCCAGCATGGTGGAGACATGGTCTCAAAATTCTGTGGCAAAGTACAGAGAAAGGAGAAAAGAACATATCCGAGCCCATGGGGGTACAGGGCCTGCCCTTGAGAATTCCCAGTCCGGTCTGTCAATCAGGATGTATGCACCCAAGTCACAGGGACACCTGCAGAAGTATCATGCAGAAGTTCGCAGTATATAAACAAAATGTGTACTTGGCAGAGGAAGGTGGAGGAACTGGAGTCATTGAAGTTGGTGGGCTTTGGGGGTCGAGAGTCTCTGTTCTGTCGGGTAGTAGCTGAGTGACTCCAGATAAACATTTGATATCTCTTGAGAGGCTTTAGGTTTTTCATCTGCAAAGTAGGCAAACTAAAGGTGTTTTTCTCAGTAGGCAATTGTGACGGTTGCATGGGAGCATCCATGTGAAATACGGTGCCTGGTGTGTAATGCTCAATAAATGCTGGCTGTCTCAACATCATTTATTATTATTATTATTATTATTATTATTATTATTATTATTATTCCTGGAGGCAAGTGCTAATCCCTGCTTGGAAAGAGGAATGAGTACTCAAAATTCTAAAAGACTTGTCCTCTCCTTGAGTCTTTTAGTTTATCTATTTCATTGCCCTTTTCCAACCAACTCCACAGGCCTCAATTCTTTGATGAGCACTTATGTCCCATGGAGGGTGAACGCCAAGGCCACTGTGGGGCTGACCATCTACTTGGTCCCCTCCAGGTGGGGAATCATGAAATGTTCAGAAGGAAGGAAATCAGAAGAAGTCATGCAGTCGAGCATTTCCCAAATTGCATTTGACAAAACACCAGATTCTCACACAGTGGCCCTAGGGAGAGAAGTTCTGTGATTCAAGAAATGCAAGCAGTGTTCCTGCATTGTCCCTGCCCTCGCCCACACAGGACCATGCATTCAGAGAAGCAGTGCAGCCAGAAGACAGGTTTCCCATTGTTTAAACTAGTAGTCTCTCAATTTATTTATCTGGAGAAGACTTTTTCCCTGGGATACCCCATAGAACCGGTGTTTTGAAGCATGTATCAGTTAGAATTTGTGTTCAACTACATGGGATAGAAAGCTGACTTAAGTGACTCCATCACTTATTTTTTTTTATACGAGTCCAGCATAGTCCAGAGTTGGCAGAGTGACACCACAGTGTCATCACAGACCCAGGCTCCCTCTATCTCTCTACATCAGCCTTCTTTCGAATGAGACTTTTGTCTTTGTGCTCGTTGCCTCATGGTTATGAGATGGCTGCCTTGCTTCTAGCTTCACATCTGCATTCCAGGCAGGAAGAAAGAGAAAGACAAAGTACAAAAAGTGCATGCGAGCGAATGCCAAGCTCTCTTTAACAAGCTTTTCTGAAAGCTCCCTCCAGAAACTGGCCAAAACTCTGTGAAGTAGTGACCTCAAGCTGCAATGGAGTCTGGGGGGAGCTGAACAATTTTTAATTGGGAATGCTGCTGCCTCAAAAAAAAGCAGGGACCTACTAGTATGGGAGAAGGCGAGAAGAGGTATTAGGTGGGAAGTTCACATTGTGTGCTGCATTGGTCACACCTTTGCTCTCTCTTCCGTAGGATGATTCTTAAAAGCATCCCAAGCAAAAGAAAATAAAACCAGCCAACCACATCAACCTTTGCAATCAATAGAAAATATGACTTCTAAGCAGCAAGGCCCTTGGGCTCACAGACCCTATATAGAAGATGCTGTTGGTGTCCTTCACAGGTCCCCCAGCTGCTGTGGGAGCTCAGCTAATGGCTTGCACCTATGTGGGTTGCCCTTGACTTACTGAACCCCTTTGTGCAGTGGTTCCTACACGAGGAGTTACACCCTGCTTGCCCTGCGCTTCCCCCGAATTCTGTGGCCAATGACTACCAGGGAGAAAGGTACAAAAACCCCATGCCCTCGCCCCCAGGTTGGGGGGGGTCAATGTGGCAGTGGGGTTCCCCTGCAGAGCTCCCCATAGGACAGAGATGAAGCTAGATCTCTCCAAAAACCACATTCGTGCCAGGTCATTCCTCTGCCCTCTTCTCTTTTCCTCCTTCCATTCCTGGTTTCTCCTAAGACCACAGCTTCAATATATGACATACATTACAAGTCTGTCTCAGGCCCTGCTTTTAGGAAACCCTACGCAAGGTGTCCTGGGTCAAGCAGGGTGCTCTTTACTTCCTTCTAAGCAATTCTACCTAACACCCTTTCCCTCAGTCCTGTTTGTGGCTTTGACTTGGTCTTGGGGTTGTGGGGACAGCTCCATGTTCTACTCTGGTGTTGGCTGTTGGATAACTTCCTTCCAAGCCCTGTCGGATATATTTGGGGAGGCCTCAGTGCAAGACACTTAGCAAGGGGGAGTCTAATACTGCATCTTCCCAAGACAGATCGTCTTAGAAACATTGATTTGTGTTCTTGAGCCCATGAACTGTTGGAAGGGACTTGTGTGTGTGTGTGTGTGTGTGTGTGTGTGTGTGTGTGTGTGTGATTTTCCATCTTGTGGCAATGGCAGCCGGGTATTTATAGCTGGATCTACGGGCCATTCTCACGTGGCTAAAGAAAATTAAAACCTCATGTGGATTTTGTTTTGTTTTCCCCCTCTGCCTTTGCCATTGCAGACTCTCCAGTTCTTAAACCCTTGTTGTTGTAACTAGAGCCGCACTGAGCATCGCTCTGATGGTGAGGTTATGTAAATTTACTGTTTCAGGCAAAAATGCCTGTTCTCCAGTCAGTTAGGCCACAGGGTCCGAGGGGGGTTCTTTTGGGGAGAACTTGTGGGGACACTAAATGGCAGCCCTACCCATCACCGCTCTCTCTAGAAAGTCTCCCCAGATTAACCCTGTGGAATGTGGATTCCTTAGATCACCTCATGATCCCTCTGCATATATGAGTTCCTTTGAAAGAAAATTATTTTCTTTCCCCCTTGTTTTTCTGTATTCTTAAGTCTTTTATGTCTGTGTTTTGCCTTCTCAGTTAGACCGAGAACACCCTGGGGGCCTGGTCTGTTTGCCCAGGTTACTGGAGCTCTTGGCAGGGGGTGTGTGGGGAGGTGAGGGTAGGGGGGCAGGAACCCAGGCCACTGTGTTCTTCAGGACGCCTTAAGAACTCATGGAGTTCTCTAGACAGCAAGGTTGGGGTGGTTTGCCCAGTCTTTACTGAGGGGCCAGCGTGCTTCCTGACCGCTTCAAGTTGAGGAGACAAGGGTCGCAGGCCTCCTGTGGACCCTCTACCATTTCATTCTGGTGATCTAGAACACACACATTCACACAGCTAGGGTGTGGAGTAGGGTGGCATGGCCCAAACCTGGCACAACACATGAAGACTCCTGAGGAGCGTGTGAAGGAAGGAACTTAAGTTTAGCTGCCATTATTCCAGGGAGCTATGCCTTCTCACTGCCTGGCCATCCCCAGGGCAGCCAGCCCACTACACAAAGAGCTTTATGAACGTCTACTCTTTAAACTCATAAAATGATACCTACCATTTACTGAAGGCCCACTGTATGGGCCAGGCACTGGGCTCAGCACTTGCACACTTCAGCACAACCCTGTCTCACGGTAGACCTGCAAAGTGGCTGTTACCACATTTTACGGAAGAGAAAAACCAAGGTTCTGAGAGTTTAGGCGCCTTGCCTGAAGTCACATAGCTAGTCAAAAGCACAGAGGGTATTCCAAATAAGGTGTGCCTGAACCTAAGACCCAGGCTGTCTGTACTGCATCCCGATAGGTCGCAACCACCCCCCTCTGTGATGAACTGAGCAACCAACTACCTGACTTCCATTGTGGTATAGCTCATTGAGTTATAGAAATACTGTTCTGTGTCCCGCACGGCCAGCTTGTCTGTGTCAGCCTTCTAGTCACAGAATAGGAGGTGACTTCTGATTTGGGTGTCAGTGGGTAGCTTCGGGAGTGGCTGCAGTGTGGATACTGTGGTCCTATATCTCAGTCCCGCGTCCTCCTCTCAGCTGCAAACACACCCACACCCTCTTTCCCTGCCTCACTCCTTCTCCCCATGCCTGTGAGTTCTAGAGGGTTTCCAAACCTAGGGTAGAGCCAGCAATTCATTAGTCTTTGTCCGGATTCCAAGAATCCCAAATATACAAGAATTCCTCATTGAGAAGTCCAGCATTCTTGGGGAAAGTGTGTGTCACCAAGAGAGAGCAAGGCTCCTCACATTGAGAAATGGGATCCTAGTCCAGTCCGGGGAAGTAAGTTTGGGTTTCAGAGCCAGATGGAAGCTGATTGGCTGTGACACCCCCCTCCCAGCTCCCTACCTCCGCCCCCCACAAGCCACAACTGAGGGAATTGCCTTCCTGGTTCATCTGAGGGCACTAACCGGATGACATGTTCCTCCAGATACAGAAGGAACGCAGAGGCAGATGGGGGTGTGTGAGTATGTGAATGTGTGTGTGCACACAAGTGTGTGTGCGTGCACGTGTATATCCAGTTCTCCTCACCTGCAGGTTTCTTCCTGTGTTGTTCCTCATGGGATAAACCACTTGCTTCATGAAGAACCTTCTAGTGAGCTTGTTGGGGCTGGGAGTGGATCCCAGGACAGGGAATGGCAGGCAGTAAGCCCACTACTCTTCCACGGGAGGAAACATCTCCTTCCACTTTGGGAAAGCTCCATTGACCAGAGGTTCTTGGGCCACTGCGTAGGAAATCTGGTCAAGAATATTGAGCAAGAACCCTCTCAAGTGCAAATTGACAGGCTAGAAATAGAAGATGAGAGCCAAGAGGCAGCATGTGAGCAGAGGGGACAGAATAGCTGTGGAGTGAGTTATAATTAAGAAAAATTTTGGAAGGATATGAAGGTAAAAAACAAAGCAACTTTCCCTCTTTGATTATAAAAGCAATGCAAGTTCATTACAGAAAATGTAGAAAATACGTAAAGCAGGAAAACAAAAATAAAATTAGCCTCTAAATCCATCACTAGAAGGCTGAAAACCTCCTGGAAATGTCTGCCCCTCCACCCTTGTCCCCCAGTTTCCCACCTTGTCACAAACCACACTTGGGGAACTTGCCTTCTAGTTGAGTTAGCATGTTGGTAATTCACGTGTCAGTCTTTCCTCTCTGCGTACAGCTTCAAAGCAAAGTTGAGTCCATATTGTGTGTGCGGACGTTAGGCAGTTTGGTATTTTTATTTTGTCCCCTTTCCTTAGTGTTACCAACTTTGTAAATGAAAGAAGTGTTGAGCGAGACGTTAGACACGGTTTGATAGCAAGCTCAGAAGACGGGGAAGGGCCCTGAAACACCAGATGGTGCTCACTGGGATGGGAGATCTTTTAAACAACGGACGGTGAGGGGGCTCCGAAGTTCAACCTCCCAGCTCCTGCAGGAGCAATGAGCAGCCCAGAGCACGTCTACCTTTGACTGTGGCTGGATTCCCTGGCCACTGATAGAGCTCTAATTGAGGTTTGGTGTAGAGCAAACACTGTAACAAGCATGTTACATACAATCGGTGTTTGCGACTCTGAATTTTAGGTTATTAGTTGCTCTGTTTTACAGATTTGGAAACTAAGGCTTAGAATGGTTAAGAACCTTAAGGAGTGTCCATACCACACAGCCTTACAGCTAGAATTTGAACTTGTTCATCTTTCTTCTAACCCCTGTTCTGCACGGCTTCCCATTCCATGAAAGAGGGTGTCTGCTGGTTACAATTTGCTGCTCAGACTTAATGGATGGACTCACCAAACAACAAAGGGGGCACCCTCCCAGCAGTTATGGGGAACACAGGTAATTGAAATTGATCGAGTTTCCCCTAGGGAGGGACTTCAGATGCTTGAGCCCTGCTTTCTGGAGTGCTTATCAAATCAATAATCCTACTGTTCCTTCTTCTCTCCTCTTGGCTCTTCCTCCAGGAAGTCTTACAGGTTGAAATCTACTTGACACTCACTCTTCCCTTCCCGCCATTCTCTTCAGTAGTAGCCTTCTCCAATTCACAGCTATATTGTGACCAGGCGCCGCGTTGTCTTTGAGATGCAGCCTCAATTAGCCAAATCCAGCCTCCGCAAGTGGAGGAAGCCCCATATCCTTCCAAGGGAACAGAGGTTCTCAAGGAGGGGTTCTTGGGCCAGCAGAATCAGCATCACCTGGAACTTGTTAGGAATGCAAATCCTTGGGCCAGGTAAATCAAACGCTGGGAGGTGTAGCACAGCTGTTGGTGTTTTACCAAGATTGCCAGATGATCCTGGCCACACTCAAGTCTGAGAACCGCTGGTCTAGAGATTCCAAAGTGAGAGGTCGAGGCTCATACATTTCCTGTCACTTCCAGTTCGGAGTCCCTATTCCCATCTAATTAGTTACGATTATTAGCTACTGCGGGTCACAAGCAGAGCACCCCAGAAGTGAAGAGCACGGAATCTGGAGCCAGACCACTTGCTTCTGAGTTCCGTCTCTACTGCTGTTTCGTGGTGCATCTCTGAGTGAGTGGCTTAAATTCCCTGCGCCTCAGACTTCTTACCCCTAATGTGGGGTAACAGCAGTGTCCCCCATTGGGCAGCTGTGGGCATCTGGTGAGACTGCATGTCACGTACTCCCAACACTGCCTGGCACATAGTAGGCCTGAAGCAGATGTTAACTAGACCAACGGCATTCACACCACAACACAAACAATATGAAATTGAAGATTGGACAGCCCTTGTTCTGAAAGAGGTTGATTGCTTGGCCAGAAGTCCTGCTGTTTGACCTTCCTTCTCTCTTCCCTCTTGGTGCTCACAGCAACTCACCCTGTCTGTGATGCTGACTAGTTCAGCTGTCTTTATTCTCCAGCCTCACCCCTAATCTTTGCTCCTTATCTCACTTTGCAGATGTCAGGACAACTTCTAAATAATGGAGCTGCTACTCCAGGAGAGTAGCAGAGGAGGGGAGAGATAGCGTGGAAGTTACTTCCCTACCAGTGTGCACTGTGCTACCTTTCAGATTGCTTCTGTGGTACAGTCAATTTTGGTTTATATATGTATATGAATGTAGATATGGATATGAATATGTATATGTATATCGTCTTTTCCCCACATTGGAGTATTTCACTCTGAAGCATTTCTTTCTCTCTTTGTTCAAAACCTTCACACCCTAATAACGAGGGACTTAGTCTGGGCCAGGGTTTGTCAACCTTCGTATTAGCCTGAGTAATTCTTTGTTGGGGGTGGGGGGCTGTCCTGGGCATTATAGGATATTGAGTAGCACACCTGGTCTCCACCCATTTGATGCCAGTAGTATTGCCTGGTCGTGACAACCAAAAAGCTCTCCGGACGTTGCCAAATGTCCCTGTAAACTGTCCCAGTGGAGAGCCACTGGAATAAGTTAAATTCTTCCTATACTAGTTTAAGTTTGTTATATCTTATTGTGTCCTAGAATTTATCTCTGTAGTGTATTTAAGGTTAGGAAACTGGGTTTATTCATTGAGAAGAAAGATGCAGGGTCCCAGGAGCCTCTAGGTCACCCTTGATTCCTAAGGAGAATCACCAGCACTCTGTAATGGCATTTCCTCAAAGGTTCCACACTTAACTCACCTGCATTGAGCCAAGGACATCCCCCTCCCTTCTAATACCTTCTCTAATGCACTTGACTCTCCCCGTACAGCAGGAAACCTCACAGGAACCAGGGGATGGCCTTTGGGTTTTGGCTTATAAATACTCATGGTCTCATTTTTCTTACTGAGAAAAGGTTTTTTTGTTTTTGTTTTTTTTTTTAATCGTGTTTAACATTCTTGTTGCTGTAGTGGAAACTTTTGTTCCTTGGAGAATTTCCCATTCCAGGCCCAGGGTCAGATTCCTCAGCGGAACTCTGAACATTTTCTAGGGAAGTTTCTTTCACCAGTGAGATTGTACCTTTGATGCGTTTATACAACTGTGTTTGGATTGTGTGGTAAGACGTCCCAGGATCCCAAGATAGACTAAAGGAAGCAGGGGAGGAGCCATGTGTTCTGGGACTCAGTGGCCAGCCAGGATCAAAATCCTTTTATGGTTCCATTACTTTTTGGGATTTCTTTCCTCACACACCAGAACCTCAGATCTAAGACAAACAGCCAGTGCTTCAGTCAGTATAAGTTAAATTATGCTGTGGTAACACATAGTTCCCAAGTTTCAGCGACTTAAAACAAGAGAGGTTTATTTGTTACTCATGCTACTGTTTGTTGTGGGTTAATGCAGACCTCTACTCATTATAGTCACTCGGGAACCCAGGCTGGCAGAACAGGCACCTCATTAAATGTTGATCACAGTGCCAACCAGAAAGGGGGTTGTGTCCTGCCAATTCAATGTTCTAGACCACTAATTACACTTCTATTAGGGTTCTCCCGAGACAGAACCAACAGGATATATGTATGTATGTATGTATGTATGTATTATCGATCTATCTATCATCTGTCTAGTTATCTATCTACCTACCTGCTTATCCATCTTCTATCTTTCTACTTATCTATCTGCCTGCCTGTCTACCTACCTACCTACTTATCTATCTATCTACCTACCTACCTACCCACCTACCTACGTATTTATCTATCTATCCATCTATCTACTTACCTATCTACTTTGTCTGTCTGTCTGTCTGTCTGTCTATCTACCTATCTATCTATCTATCCATCCATCCATCCATCCATCCATCCATCCATCCAATCTAACCTATTTACCTATCTATCCACCTATCTACTTATCATCTATCTTTCTACTTACCATCTGTCTATCCATCTGTCTACTTATCTATCTACTTATCTGTTCTATCTACTTACCTATCTACCTGTCTATCTATTCTATCTGCTTTATCTGTCTGTCTAGATTTGTTTTAAGGAATTAGCTCATTTGGTTGTGGGACTGGCAAGTCCAAAATCTGCAGGGCAGCCCTGCAGGCTGGAGACCCAAGGAAGAGTAGATGTTGCAGCTCAAGTTCAAAGTCAGTCTGGAGGCAGAATTTCCTCTTCCTTGGGGATGCAAGTCTTTTCTTTAAGGCTTTCAAATGATTAGATGCATCCCACCCACATGATGGTGGGTAATCTGCTTTACCCCAAGTCTACTAATTTAAATGTTTATGTCATCTAAAAAATACCTTCACAGTGAAATCAAGTTTGACCAAATATCTGATACCATGGTCTAACCAACTTGACACATAAAATTAACCATCACGATACTCAGCTTCTACTTGCAGCTCACGGGCCAAAATTAGACCTGTGGCTCCACTCAAGTACAAGTGGCCAGGAAGTACAATCTGTTTTGTGCCTGGAGTGAGGGGTGGGGACCAGTGGTATTTGACTGAGTACCAATAGCTGTCACAACTGTAAACAGTGTTACCTGCGGATGAAATAAAGCATCATTCGTGGTATCCCTACTTCAGTGCATTCTGCTAAGTCAATGCAGAAATAGTTTTAGACTTAGACCCAGATGCCCCCTTTGCTCATAAGGGAGGTTATGGAGATGGGTGGGTTAAGACATGGCCTGGTGTCCAGAGGTACTAAATTTTAAGATGGTTACTGAACACTTTCCTCTGTGTTTTCTTTATTAAGTGTTTTCTGTGTGTGCCGTTGCATCCAAGAATCATTTGTGTGGTGTGTGCTTGAAGAACATCCTGCAAAATAATTTGGCCTCTGTGGCTTCCTTTTAGTACGAAGTTGTGTTTTCCTTGGTTGGATCAGAAAGGGCTCAGATGTCAGCCCTCACTTTGCCACCATCTCTCTCTGTGCCTCTGACAAGTCCCTCCCCAGTCTGTGCCCGATTTTCCTGGCTGTCTGGAAGGGGGTTGGGCAAGGGGATCTCTAAGTTTCCTTCTGGCTCTGACATTCTGTGCACACCCTCTCCCAGGGATCCCAGTTGGTGGACTGGCTACGTGGCTGGGTACAGGAGGGCTGCATGACAGAGTTTTTTTCCATAAAACTGTCAAGATCATTCTTGGTTCTCACTTGAAGCTATGGCCTCATTAGTGCCCTGGCCATGCTGCGTTCACTCACCTGGAGAGAATGCATGGTACACACCAGCTGGGAAGCATCATCTCCAGGCCCATGGCCCTCTGGTGTCCCCCTGCCTGGCTGGTGGGGGAGCCTAGGACAAGGAGATGTTGGGATGGAGTACTGGTAAGCTTGCAGAGGGCAGGGCCAGGAGATGGATACAGTCTGGCTGAGCTGAAAGTGAGGCTGAGGGGCCAGGCCAGCCCCTCAAGGCTATCCGGGCAAACCTAACCTCCAAAAGGCAGAGTGTCAAGGACCTCAAGCACTGCACGCTTCCTTCAGTGACCACATTTGACACTTCTAATACCCATCCCAACCAGTTGTTTTGAAGCCAAATGAAATATGTTGGAGGAAGTACCTGGGAAACTGTACATGCCCTTCAAACAAAACAATTATTATTATCATGTACTGCCTTATTCCACAGATATTTTAGAGCTAGGTTCTAGGGAAAGAAAAGTGAACAAAGACACTAACTTAGTTGAATACAGCGTGGTGCCAGCTCTAATAGCATGTTCCGCAGGAGCAAAGCTTGTGAGAGCTCAGAGGAAGATGCAGTCAGTTCTGCTTGTGGGGGTGGAAGGCTCCATAGGAGCGGTGACAAGTGAGCTGGGTCTTGAAGGGTGTCAAAGACTTTACGGGAAAATGAAAAGGAAGTGCTAATCAGAAGGCATTGCATGAGCAAGTCTCAGAGTACTGGATAGGCTTCGGGAAAGCCCTAGAATTCTGGCCTGGCTGCTGGGTGGGGTGGGTGGGACAAAGTGAGGGGAAGCTGAAGAGGGGTGGGGGGGGGTTGGTGATCAAATGAGGAAAGGTCTGGAATAACATGTGAGGTGTTGGTTCTTAACTGAGTTTTGTAAATTACCAGGTTTGAAGAAAAAAAAAAAAACCACTTTTTATTTTTAGTTTCGGCTGAAAGAAAAAGCTATTGCTTTAATCATATCAAAAACCAGCCTATAGATTTGTAATGGGCAAAACTGAACTTCGATTTACTCACGGCATTGCTGCATCATCCTGTTAATTTTGCTGTTCTCCTTTCTTCTAGAATCCATGTAGAATACTTAAGTCATCCTGCTCTATAGAGTCTTGGTCATTTGAAATATTTGAGCAGGAGGTAGGAGGTGGAATCTTTGTTTTCTGTTTATAAAAGGAATAGCTGCTTTCAGAAAGTGTGGAAAATAAAGAAACCCATAAAGGCAAGAACAAGCACAGTGATACCACCCTCCAGACAAATTTGAGGTTACTGTTTGGGTAATTCCTTCCAGGGAGCATTGAGAAGGCAGACACCTTGTCTTTCATGATGCCGTTTCTGTGGCATGAACCTGACTCTGGCAGGGGCTCCACCTGCAATTGATTTTTGTAGTGGTGCTCCCATAGTTCCTTCTAGAGAAAGCTTGGTGATTGAGTGCTAGTAGAACCACTTAAGTTCAAAGCCTGATGTTTCCATTCATTACCTGTGAGACCTCAGTGACTTAGTCTCTCTAGGTCCCGGTTTCCTCCGGGGAAATGGGAGGAATGTAAATGGGAACGATATGTAAATGTAAATGGGACCGGTAACAATACCTACATCCTAAAGTTTGGGGACCAGAGTTCCTTTGGGCAAAGCACTTAGGCAAATGCCTTGCACATAGTGACTATTATTTGTTATTGGTTATTACACTGTTCTATGGGTGAGTTCAGCCCTGAGGGAGGACCTTTTGGGGGGAAGCCTTACCCTGGAGAAGGGTCCTTCTGCCTCGGTGTCCCACACATCAGGAGAGGGGACAAGACTGTCAAGTCGTCAGGATTATGCAAGCACCAAGCCAGGATCCTGGTGCTTGTTCACAGCTTTTCCCTGGAGAAAGCTGGCTGGTCCTTGCTCACTCCTTCCTGTCTAGCTTTTCCCTACAGGCTCTCAGGGGCAGGCTGTCCCTTTAAGAAAGGCAGCCACAAACTATGGGGCCCTGCCTCCCCTTCTGGGTGCCTTGCTGGGCTGCAGCTGGGACCCTCCTGGGTTGGATTTGAGTGCTGGACCCTCTGGAGGAGGGAGACTGCTTTGAATCAAGTGCACATCCCCCAGGAATCCATGCCGGAGAAAGGACTCTCTGTCATCAGCCCCCCATTGTGGCCCCTGCCTCCCACCCCCCAGCCCTGGCTCTGGGACATACAAGAATCATTCTTAAGGACTGAGCTCAGGATCCCTAAAAAGAAAGTTGGAAAAATAGCTGGATAAACTTGGTAAGTGAAAGAAACCCACGTTTCATCCTCCTTGTCTTTGCGGACTGCTGATTTGGGGTTGAGTTTGGTGATTGTTGCCGGATGGAATCTGATGGGCAAATGTGGGAAGGAGGAGGCAGAAGTGGGGCTGGGATTCCTGGTGGGTAGTGAGTCTTGGGTGGGGGATGGCCTCCAGCCTCTCCTCCCACTGTTTGTCACCCTTGAGGTGAGGAACTGAGGGTTGACATCTAGAAGTATCTGGAGCCTGGTCCGGAGAGGGGTGGGTTGGGGTAGTGAAGATCAGGAAGGGGCTGATGTCAGACTTCTCTCTCATTTGGGGAAAACAAAGCGTGGCCAGCCAAGGCTGTATGCAAAGATGCCTGAGGCCAAATGGTACTTGCAGCCTGAGGGTGAATGGAGTGAGTGACCCTGGGATTCTATCTCAGCAGGAGACTCAGGCCAATTCCTCTTCCTCCTGGGCTGAGGGGACACACCAGGCCCTGGGCTTGTTCTCCAGGCCCCAAAGAGGTCTGTGTTGGCCCCTTGGACTGGGGCAGCTGTTGTGAGCAGCAGCAGGCAGTGCCGTAGTGGGAGGAGGCAGGTCTGCCAAGGGCAGGGAAGAATGGAGGCCTGTTGTTCTGGAGCCTGGGAACACCACCCTGGGGGGAGGCTCATGCGGCCCCGGGCTTAGTGCAAGAAGGAATGTGAGGAGAGGTCTGTGCAGCGGGCAGAATGGGTCTGAACTGGCACCCCACCTCTGCAGAGCAAATGACGCCCCTGCCTCGGCATGGGCACAGGTGAGCTCCCTGGCCTTGAATATCAGGTGCAGTTTGGCAAACTGGGGTCTGTGCCCAAGGGTGGCCTCCCAGGGAAGAGGCAGGATATAGTAGCAGCCTCAGTCCCCACACTTCCCCGGGGCCATGAGTGAGTTCTGGATGCCAGAAGCTCTCTGCTGAAGTCTGCTCCAACGGCTCCTTCCTGCTCCCCGGCTTGTGCCAGGCTCTAACTGGGGGGTTATTGATACAAAAATGGAATGACGGAATTGGGAGCCTGTGAGGATCGGGAAAGATGTTTTAAATATGGGATTAAAGCCGCTTTTGAAAAGTAACAAAAACGGTTGCCATTTATTCTGTATCTTGAATGTGCCAATCACTGTGCCAAGGGCTTTATGGGGACCATCTTGTGTAGTTCTTGCTGTAATATTTTGAGTCGTGGACATAGGCATACCTCATTTTATTGCCCCTTGCAGATAATTGCATTTTTCTTTTTTAACAAATGGAAGGTTTGTGGCAATCCTGCGCAGAGCAGATCTATCGGTGCCATTTTCCCAGCAGCATTTGTTCGCTTCGTGTCTCTGTGTCACGTTTGAAAAAATTTCACATTTAATTGTCAACAATGCTTCAGACTTTTATGATTATGTTTGTCATGGTGATCTGCAGGCGGTTATTATGATTCCCTGAAAGCTCAGGTGATGGGTGGCAGTTTTTAGCAATAAAATATTTTTTAATTAAGGTGTGTACATTGTTTTTTTAGACATAATGCTATGGTACATTTAATGGACTACAGTGTAGTGTAAACATAGCTTTCATAGGCGCTGGGAAACCAAGAAACTCATTTGACTCGCTGTATTGTGGTATTTGCTTTGCTGCAGTGGTCTGGTACCCAACCTGCAATACTCTGAGGTATGCCTGTAATTTGGGAGATTTTTACAAATGAGGAAACCAAGGCTCAGCGAGGTGCAGGACCTTGCCTGAGGACACAGGGCTGTAAACTGTGGAACCAGGACTTGAACGTCTTGATTCGATTCAATTCATTCATTCACTCCATTCATTCATTCATTCATTCATTCATTCATTCATGTGTTTTGCTCAACCAGGTTGAGCTAATTGCCTCCTATTTGCCAATTCTTCTGGTGGGACATAAGACTGGGAAAGGTGCCGGCCAACATCACTGCACAACCTGGGTCCTCAACCCCTGCAGAGTCTTTCAGATGGGCCCAGAGACCCTTGACAGGAGAGTGTTGAGAACACTATTTGAGAAACTTCTTGTTCTTAAGAATGGTTCCCTTCTGTTTCCATTTGAATGATAACCTAAAAGCTGAATGCATTCATTCTGAATTGTCTGAATGGCTATCCCATAACCTACGGCTGGCCTGAGAGTTTAGTCCTGAGTTTATGTTTCTGTGCAAGTTGGCACGAAGCAGTTTCCTCAAATGATAGTGTTTAACTTTTAATGCTTTGTTTCTGAAGCTGGGCTCTGCATGGTGAGCTTGGAAGGCCCAAAGTACCAAAGATGAAGAAAGGCTACATTGATCTAGAGTGAAAAGGAAGAGGTGCGGGGGGGGGGGGGGTGACCCAGGAGGAGATGGTTCAGCCATCCCCCTCTCTTCCGGGCAGAGTGAGCCAGACTCCGCCACAGGCAGAGCAGAGTAGGGGTGCCAATCTTCCAGCCCCCCGATGTACAGGATCATTGAGGGCCCAGTGCAGAGACTCAGGATGTGCAAGTCAGGAAAGAGGAAAGACCCTGAATTAGGAGCTGGGACCCCCACTTCCAACACAGTGTCTCTGACCCGAAGCTCAAGGATGCTCCTCTGTCAGCCTCTGCAGATGGGACAAGCGCTAAGGCTGAGAAGGGTGAGTGTGGTGCCTCCTGGGGCCACCATGTGATCTCCTCTCACAGAGGGGTGTTCTCTGGTCTTTGCAGAATTTCAGACCTTTCCCAGGGTCCAGCTGTTAGGTGAGAAAGCTGAAGCAGGGTCCCTGTGACTCAGGGCTTGCTACCCCGACAGCCCATAGGCACACGCCGCTGGCCTGGTGCCTTGGCTCCTGGACGGGGCTGGGTGACAAGCACACTCTGAGGATCACACGTCCCACCAATGCAGGTAGCTGGGGACAAGAGACCCAGGGACCAGGCCTCTTCTTCTTCCATTTCCTCTTCCTCCTACTGCTGAGGTTTGGGGTCTTGCTGTGAGGCAGCCTGCGGTCACACCTACTTTGGATGAGTGACACCACTGTGTATCTTTACTCTCTTGGACCCTGAGCGGCCATCCGTCTTCCTTTCTCTGGAACTCTCTGCCCTGTCATTCTTCTGCATTAGGAGTCGTCAAACATTTTCTGTGAAGGTGCCGAGAGCAAATATTTTGGCTTTGGGGGCCACACGGTCTCTGTTGCAATCACTTAAGCACCAAAGCAGCCTTGGACAATGTATAAATGTGTGGGTGTGCCAAAGAAACCACAGTTACAAAAACTGGCAGTGGGCTAGATTAGGCCACCCCTGCCCCAGATGGAGTTCGTTCCTGCTGAAAAACATTTGCTGGTTCCCCATGTCCTGCCATGTTCCCCCTGACATGATGGGCCTGCCCTGTTCTTCATCTCCAGGGGCATCTTCTGCAGAGTCCTTCTGGTGCCCCCAGAAGCCCCATTCTCTAGCCATCCTGCCCTGCCTGCCCTTCCTCAACATGCTCTCTCTTTATGCCTCCCAGCCTTTCCCCGTGGGTCCCCTCCGCCTCCCTCCACCTCCCCCCTTCATGCATCCTATTGATCCTTAGACTTTGACTCCTTGCGTGGATCAGGTGCTTCTCCTTGTGTCCGGCCATGACCTTCCACCCCCAGCCCTCTACAATATGAGGAGTTGCCCTTCTTTTCTGTGACCCTGTCACTTTGTACTTGCCCTGCTAGAGACCCTCCCTGTGCTACACTTTAGCAATTTGTTCCTGCCTTATCTCTTCAAGGGCAGGAATCAGTAGGACTTGGCTATCTTCACCAGTCCCAGCTCCGTGCTGGCCAGGCAGGCGGCAAGCACTCAGGACACAGCACTGGCATAAACCCCGTGACCTCTCCTTTCTTCCCCCAGAGAGCCTCTGCCTCAGCAGGTGGCTTTTTTGGGGTTTAGCTGAGCCATTTTGGGAAATCAAGATCTCTTCATGAGTTGGACACTGAAGCCGCCTGTAGCTAAATCCGTCACTGGCCCTGAAATCCGATCCTGCTCGTTCCCTGTGCCCCACGATCGGGTGGCCCAGTTTGTTTTGACATCCTGTGCGGGGCATGAGGGGAGATGTGAGGGATCCAGATTTCAAAGCAAGAATTTTCTCCAGCAGCCGCTGAAGGCCAGGCTCCTGCCAGCGCCCGGGCTCCCGTGTTAGCATTTTCAGTTAATTAAGAAAACAAGCCCCAAATCCCTGACAGAGGTGGTTCTGCAGATTCAGGACAGAGGGTTCATGTCCGCACGCAGGAGAGGCCTCCCAGCTCCTGCAGGCAGGATGAGCTGGAAGAGAGGAACGCGTGAGCCAGAGAGGACCCGCTGAGGCCTTCTCAGCAAGAGAAGGTGCCACGGAAGGCGGGTCATGGGGAGCCAGCTCCAGGCAGGGCCCAGACGCACATTTCTCCTACTAGGGCGTTTTCCGAACGGTTGGACTATGGAGGCAGGCCAGCTGGGCGAGAGTAGGAGAGGAAGATAAAAGAAACTGGGATTTGCCAGTCTTTTTCTCCAGAACCAGGTTATTCCACTGCCTGGCCGGTAGGGGGCAGTGGCGAGAGGGGGCCTGGGCATGGCTTCGCGTGGAGCCCAGGTGGCTGACCTGCCAAGGGGAAGTTCTGGTCAGGGATGCTGCTTACCCACGCAGAGCCTCGGTGTGAATTTAAAACGGGCGTTGTTCCTTAGGGGGGGCTGTAGAAGCAGCCAGTTTTCCTCTCCCCTGTCACACTGAGTGTGGCGTCAGCAGATGCTGGACCTACACCAACACCCAGCCCTGACATGGGTGTCATTTGGCATGTGTGGCTGGACTTGGGCCTCTGGGAGTTGCAGGAACATGGGTGCACATAGCGTTGGTGCCGAGTGTCCAGCTGGCACGTTCTCTGACAGGTGTGCGTGCCCCGCAGCCGGGGTGGGTCTGTGCACCCCTTTCATCTCACAGCCGAGCACCATATTCAGCAGTCACGGCCCTTCTTGGGCAGAATGCGGTGAGAGAGAGACCTGGTCTTGCTCTACGGCCACTGAATGGTCCAGGGCAAGTTATTTCTCTTTGCGAACCTCCGGTTTCTAATGGGCTCACATTTTATGTGTGTCCCGAAGGCCTGAGTGTGTTGGCGAATATTGGAGGTGTATACCAGACCTGGCTCAAGGCACCTGGTTTCCTTCCCCCATCAGACATGTGTCTTGATGCAGCTTCTGCCTGCTGGCCAGGTGTCTGGTCAGCAGTGGGAGGAGGTGGTTGTAGGGCCAGCCCTCGGTATCTGGTTATAACTTAGCCAAATAACCAACAGTTGGCACACATGTTTTTTGACTTTTGAGAGCCTTCGTCTTGTGCCCTTGGGAGTTTCTGGGCTCCCTGCCTTCTGTAAGTCATGGCTTCATAACTTACAAGACAGGCCCCGTTCTGTGACAAGTTAGGACCATGTCGGAAAAGCAGGTGCCTCCAAGGGTGAGCATCTCAGTGGAGAGATATCATTTGCGGGGTTGGGGGGAGTTTCAAATCTCTCCGTCTCTTTTTGCATTTCCAACAGAATCCTCAAGTTGTAGAGCTGACATGGCCGATAGCTCTTCCTTCCGGGAGGACATCCAGAAATACCACCCGATCCTCCTAAAATTCCCAAATCCCTGGACACCAGCAGGTTTGTTTGTTTGTTTGTTTGTTTGTTTTTGCCACGGCTGCTGATTTTTCTCACTGGGTCTCAGGAAAGAGCCTACTGATGGCAGGTAGATAGTGATTTTGTCCACACACTCAGTTTCTTAGACCTTCTACTTGGCAGATCAGAACCTTTCTGACTGACGGTTGGAAGCACCTTCTCTTTTTCAAACAGCATTTCTAAGTATTCTCCAGGCATCAGATGGAAAATCTGAGGCAAAGACCAGAAGTTGTGAATTTGTTTCTGGAGTATTAGGGAACATCATCCAAAAACAGAGGTGGTTTAGCCTGAGCCTTTGCAAAACTCACAATATTTAGGGAAATCTTCACTAATGAATCTTAGCTAAGAGTTTTTGGAGGTTTTGTTTTGTTTTAATCACATTTTTTGTAGTTGTCGTTTCTGTCAATACTGCCTTCAGGAGAAAGCACTTACGGGAAACCAAGAACGAAAGCAGGGTGTGTCTGCTGCTGTTCTCTCGCGGGAAAGGAGAGTCTGTGCCGAGAATTTGGGGTTGGGGTTCTAGACGTGGTCTGTCGTCAGTTTGTCCTGGGGCAAGTGGCCTTGCTTCTTGAACCTCAGTTTTCTCCTCTGTAAAATGGTCACGATAAGGATAGCCAGCCCCCACTGCCGGTATCCTGTGCCTCCCAAGAGCAGTGTGGGAGTCCCCTATGGGGCATGTCAGAGGAAGTTGGAGCGGAGTTCGTTCACACACAGACAGCAGGAGTGACATCCCAAGATGGAAGGGTATGGCCATTCTGGAGCAGAGTGGGGTAATCTTCCCCAGAGTCCTATTTTTGCATCTGAGCTTATGGAGTAGCGCACGATTGCTCTGGGGAACAGTGGCCCTGCACCTTGGCTGTCTGCGTGGGGGTCTGTCGAGACACCCCTGTGCCTGATGGCATGTGGGGGTTGCACCTGGGCTGCCCAGCTGCCTCCGTCTCTGTGTGAAGCGTGCTTCCCCTTAACCTCCTTGGTCTGAAAATGGATTCTTTTGATGGACCGAAGGGAAATTTGGAAAATCCTGGTCAATTGCAGAATCCAAGGAGGCTGGTCCCCTTCATGACCAAGCTCTGAACCACATCTGTGCACCCCACCTCTCACAGCCTACGTTTAAGCTCTTGCCCTCCCTCTGCCTGAAGAATGGTACCTGGGGAAAACCTAGTCCTCCTTCAAGACTCAGTTCAAGCACCACCACTTCTGTCATCTCTCTAGCCCCTCTTTCCCCCAGTTTCAGGGAGGTGAGATTCTCCCTCATTGATGGCCCCGAAGACCCACCCCGGATGTAGCATGTAGCACAGTGTTTGAAAACCACTGTTCTCCTTGTCTTTCATTAAACTATGAGCTTCCAGAATGCAGGGACTCAGACAAGGCCCATTGTGCATTCCTAGTTCCAGAGACTGGGTCTAGCGCATAGTAGGCCCTCATTAAGTATTGTCTGAGTGAAAACTGAGGGGAACCTGGGCTCTCTGCAGTCTCCTGCTGAGAAGGAAACAAGAGTGGCTGGTGTTTGGGCAGTTGGCCCAGGGGCCAGCTCCGTGGTAGTATCTGAACCGAGCGCTCTAATCGGTGCCTCCTGTGTGTATGCCTTCCGTGGCAGGGCTGGGGCACAGTGTGTGCATGGGCCAGCAGTGTGCCCATGGCTGGCTGTGGTAGCAGCACCGTGTTTCTCTGCAGAGACCCAGGTGTGGACATTGCTGCCAACTTCCTCTTCTTTCTGGCCTTTGTCCTCATTGGCATGCGATTCTCATCGCCGTGCCCAGGGCTTTTGGAAGGAGTGTGACCTTGTGGGGAAGCTGGTGCCACTTTGGGGGACAGACAGACCTCACTGTCTGTGCCTGGGAAAGACACCTGTGTTGGAGGCTGAGAAGATACCTTAGAGAGTTGTAACATGTGAGAAATTGGGCAAGAGAATTTTCGTGAATGCCAGTGAGATCAGAAGGGAGCATGTGTTCTTTGGGGTCAATAGTGACCTTCCCTTCGGGGAGTTCATATGCTCACTGGAATATTCACATGTGTCCATCATTATTCTAAGTCCTGAGCATGCAGACTGACCATGTCCCTGCCCTTGGAGGGCTTACTTTCTTTTTTTTTTTTTTTTTAATTTTTTTTATGTTTATTTATTTTTTTGAGAGAGACAGAGTGTGAGTGGGGGAGGGGCAGAGAGAGAGAGGAAGACACAGAATCCGAAGTAGGCTCCAGGCTCCGAGCTGTCAGCACAGAGCCTGATGTGGGGCTCAAACTCACGGACTGTGAGATCATGACCTGAGCTGAAGTCAGACGCTTAACTGACTGAGCCACCCAGGTGCCCCGGAGGGCTTACTTTCTAATGAAAATCCCTGAAGACTGACACGATGGGAGTTAAGGCCACCGTCACCCTGGAGACAGCAATCTCCAGGTGAGGGATATCATTTCTCCATTCTTCGGCGCCTGCACTCTCCCCCCAGATGTTGTATTGTCCACAGTGGTATCGCCCTTCCCGGATTCCTGGCTCTGCCTCCTTCCCCAGCCTGTGTTACAGACCCCTCACCTATACGCCCACTGTGCCCTGTGCAGCAATTGCCCAGCACGCTGTCCCTCCCTGACCTTCTCACCAGTTTTCCCCTCTTCCCCGACTGAGAGTAGTTTTAATGAGTGTTTTATTCACCACCACATGCCTACGGCGTGCGGTGCCTGGCTCAGAGTGGAGGTTCTGTACATAACTGTGGAATGAATGAATCCACAGGACAGACACTGGGTCTCACTTACTCATCTTCGCCATCCATGCTAGGCTTGGGTGTCTATCTGTTTTCATCTCTTTCTGGGTCAGTCGTCAGCGGGATGGATGCTAGGGGAAATTGCTGGAAAGCTGGGGAGTTGTGAGAAATTGGAGAAGGAGGAGGAAACTCCTGCTTGGAATCTGCTCTTGACTGTGTCCCCTCTGTGACTTGGCCGCAGGAGGCTCATTTGCCTTTGAACACATTCCCTCCCGCAGGCTGGGAAGGCAGGTGGGCTTCAGGGCTCACAGAGCTGGGCTCTAAATCCCACACCCTCCTTGTGCTGAGGCCAGCGTCTTCCTCCTCGTGTGTGTGGGGACAGGGCAGTGCTGAGGGACAGAGCTGCCCCTACAGCCCTCGGGTTCAGTCAGCACAGCTGGGCCGGCCAGAGAGCAGGCCGCCCGGGAATGGCTGGGAGGCAAGTCCAGGCCTCGGGCCCACCTCCCCCAAGGCCAGGATGTGGCGTGGGACCCAGGCGGGTGGAGGTTCCCACCGCTCGGCTCCTGCGCTCTCTCCCAAATGCTGCAGGCCTAGGCAGTGCCTCTCAGCAGGAGGGGGTGGGGAGAGACTCCAGCTGCCTGGGTCGAGACCCCATATCAGGACCAGGGCAGCCCTGCAGGCACCCACCTCTGACATTTATCCTCTACCTGGACAACTGCCAGTGGTCCTGCGGTCCAGCCTTGCCTTGCGTGGGGGATGGGAAGAGAGTCTGGAATTAACCATTGCAGGCCCTGCCTGAGTCATGCCAAGCCTGGTACGCCCATCCATCCATCGTGTACTGAGGGTTGGAATGGGCTTGTTCACAAACGGTATCGGATTTAATCCTGACATCAATTTGGGGATAGAGGCACAAACCCCATTTTCCAGATGAGTAAACTGAGGCATGTGGCGTTCCATAATCTGCCTAAGGTTGTAAGTTAGTGAAGTTTCGTAGGAATTCATTCTTCATTACAAAGGCCCTCTGTGTGCTAGGGAGTGATTCTAGGCCCTGTGGATACAGCATTGAGTGATGGACAAAGACATCTCAAGGAGAGAGAGAATGCAAAAGTGGATAGTGTCTCATATGGCAGTAAGTCCATGTGGAAAATGGGAGGGAGAGGGGTTGTTTAACATGGTCGTGGAAAATCTCGTTGAGAAAGTGTACAATTGTTAATGTCCATGCCGGGCTTGCTAGGCATGCCCTCGTCACCATATACAAGCCCACTATTTAACCCCCTCCCCCACCCAGTTAACCTTATGTGGCGGATTGCTCTGATTCCCATTCTCAGATGGGGACACTGAGGCACAGGGAGGTAAAGTCACTTGCCAGAGAGGACAGCGGATGGAAGCGGTGCTAGGATCTGTGCTCAGGCAGCCAAACTCCCCAGCTCTGGTTCATAACCATGGCCAGGGAGCCAGTAGGGAGGGCAGGAGCCCAGCAGCCCCCACCTCACAGGCCAGGCAGATGCAGAGGAGCGGACAGGATGAGTTAGCAGCAAACCTGGGTGAAAGGGGAGGCTTTAGAAGCTAAAATTAGAAGCCAAGTTTAGAAGCTAAAATTCTAGCATCTCAACCCCATCCTCTCCCTGAGGTCTTTGCTGCTTCTCAGAAAGGAGTCTCCGGGCCAGGGTTCTTGAGCTAGCACTCAGCGAGATAAAATGTAGCCCCTTGAAGAATTCATTAATAAGAACGGGACAGGGTAAATACTGTGGTAAGGGGTCAAGCCCAAAGGCTGCCCCTCACCCTTCTCCTCCCCTCCCTGCCCCTCGCCTCCAGCCAGCCACCCTCAGCCCTCCTAGGAATCAGCTCCGAAAGAAGTGGGGCTGTTTTTGCTCTAGTCTCCCTCCGTGTCAATCTGAGAGCAGCTTATTTTGTTAACAATGATGAGGATGATAACAGCTAATGTTTACTGAAGCCTTATAGAAATAGGAAGTGAAAATATATCCAACTCCCATGTGCGGGAAAAAACAATTATGTCCTGAATTCGTAACTTGCAAGACAAATCTTAGCTTGATAAATAAAGGTGCTTCAGCCTGTTCTGATACGAGACAATGGCTCCTGATTCAGTGAAGTCCCAATTCAGGCTCCCTGTGAGGGTGTCTTCCCGTGGGGACCTTGGGGCCACAGGGTCCCTGTGATATCCACTGACTTGTTCTGTGTTCCCTCGACTTCTGGAGCCCCTGTGCTAAAATCCACTGAAGGGGCCATGTCTGGTCTTGTCCCAGGGCTTTTGAAGGGAAACCTGGCACCCGCTGCTTTGGTTTGAGGAAGCTTTGGCTTCCTCAGGCCCCTTGGCTCTCCTGGGACACCCACCTGTCCCTGGAGGATTCCGGTGTCCAGCTGTTGTCTGGATGCGAGGACTGTAAATGGGTGGGCCTGAGGGCAGCCCTTGGTGCTTGCTAACCTTCCTGCGGCAGAGCCATGTTTCTCTGAGCCCCGCTGAAGGTGGGGCTTCTCCAAGGGACATGGCATTTCCCTGTTCTGGAATTCTCTAAGTCATTGGGTCATTTCTTTTTTTTTTTTTAATTTTGAGTGAGAGAAAGAGAGCATGAGTGGGGAGGGGCAGAGAGAGAGAGAGAGAGGGAGAAGGAGAGGGAGAGGGAGAGGGAGAGGGAGAGGGAGAGAGAGAGAGAGAGAGAGAGAGAGAATCCCAAGCAGGCTCAGTGCTGTCAGCGCAGAGCCTAATGCAGGGCTTGAACTCACAAACCATGAGATCATGACCTGAGCTGAAACCAAGAATCTGGATGCTTAACTGACTTGAGCCTCCCAGGCATCCATAATTGGGTCATTTCTAATGATGTCTCCCTCCTCAGCCCCCAGGTGGGGAAGGGAGTGAAATCCTGGCCATTTACTTCATTTCCCTCCTAGTCCTAGAAAGGCTTTTTCTTTATTCCTGACTGGAGAAAATAGCGTTACCTCTTTGCGGCCGTTCCTAACTCTGTTGACCTTTGTGTTCCGGGGGTGGGGGTGGGGGGGTCCTCGGTGTTATTTGCCTGGGGAAAATAATGTCATGGCTTTGTTCTGATATTAGAAGGTTCGAGAGAAAGGAAAGGGAAAAAAAATGAAACACTTGGATTTCCCAGGGGCAAAATATATTACAAGATATTTTAAATATTTTCCTTGTACAATACCCTGTATCAGACATACAGTATTATTCCTGAATTATCAGTTACTCCTCATGACTCCATGATGGGGTATGCCCTGTCATATTTTCTTTGTACAGACGAGAAAGGTGAGGCTCAAAGAAGGTAACTTTCCCAAGGTCCTATAGTGAGTCAGAGGCAGAGCCAAGTTCAGAAGCTAAACTTCTAGAGTCTCAACCCCATCCTCTCCCTGAGGTCTTTGCTTCTTCTCAGAAAGGAGTCTCGGGGCCAGGATTCTTGAGCTAGCACTCAGCGAAATAAAATGTAGCCCCTTGAAGAATTCATCAAATCTCCAGAGAAAGCGGGGTTGGCTTCAGTTGGTTCAACCAGGCATAAATATCAGGGCAGACTGCTCATGGCAGAGGAAATCTCAGGTCACATTAGCAAGGGCTAGTAGGGTTTCCAGCTCTCCCCAGCTCCTGTGCACGTGAAAACCTGCATCTTTCTCTTCGCCTTCAGTCTTGACCTGAACAATGATTTTCACGAGCTGTTTGGATGAGCGTGCCGGATGAAAGCATAGTGTGACAACCTCGTCCCCACCCTGCTTCCCGAGGCCCTTGACTCGCAGCTAGGTGCCTTCTTCCGCCTTCTTCGCAGAGCCCGGTGCAGCTCTGTCTCTCTGCTCTCCAGTCTGCTGAAGCCCTGCCCTCTTTGGGGTGCCAGGAGCTATTTTTTCAGCTACCAAGGAGTGGTGGTGCTGCATTTGAAAACTCTACTCTGGCCTTCGTTTGTGGTGGAGTCGAAAGGCCAAGGCGGGTATCTGGGCACCAGCTAAAAATAGCCAGGGGAAATAGCTTCTCGCTTTATAAATTTAGCTTTTATTACATAAGTAGTTATTGGTATTATAACGTTAACTCTAAATAAAAGTAGGGGAAAAAATCCACCTACAGTCACACCACATGCACATGGATTCATTTTTCCAAAAGCCCCAATGTCCTGGGCATTCTGAGATGGAGGGGCAAGGGAGGGAAAGGAGCAAGTCAGCAGGAAGTGATTAAGGTGACCTGGAATGGCAGGCACTAAGCCAACGCACAGGCTCCACTTCAGACTTACTGCTTCTCTTCATTGCCTTCTCCAGGAAGCCTCCCCTGGTATCCTCCTTGTCAACGACTGGGACATATGAGATGCCGCTTTCTGCTCACATCACGATGTCTGGCTTGTGTGTCCCATATTGTATTATGATTATCTGGTTAAGTGCCTGGCTCTCCCGCTAGACTCGGATCTCCAGGATTTAGCAGGAATATCTTATTCTTCTCTGTATCTCCAGTGCCTGGGAGATCCAAGCAAGTCAAAGTTAAGATGCCAAATAGAGAGGGGCTCCTGGGTGGCTCAGTTGGTTAAACTTCTGACCTCGGCTCAGGTCATGGTCTTGCAGTTTGTGGGTTCGGATCCTGCATCGGGCTCTGTGTTGACAGCTCAATGCCTGGAGCCTGCTTTGGATTCTGTGTCTCTCTCTCTCTCTGCCTCTCCCCTACTTGTGCTCTGTCTCTGTCTCTCAAAAATAAATGTAAAAAAAAATTTTTTTTAAAAAGATGTCCGATAGAGGGGTCAAGACAGTCACTGAAGAAGACGTGCGTGCTGATGCTCAAATTCTAAAATCTGCAGAATGGCAAGCGACATGGAACCAACGGAGTGTGTTACCTGCGTCTGATATGGACATGTTTTCTTTGGTGTGTTTTGTGCGTGTGCGAGGGAGAGAGAGAAGGAAGATCTGGTGTATCCCACCAGTGGCTGTGAGGTCTCTTCTCACATTAGAAGAGGGGGTTAAAGAGCATGAGCCAGAACTTGAAGAGCATGACAAGGGGCCTCGTGTTCTCCTTTGCACAGTATGAGCTCCAGATCCTCTGCTTCTTCCTTAGCCCACAGGGGGGGTCAGGGGCTGTGCCTTCTTCATGCTGCAAACCCTGCTGTCTGGCACAGTGCCTAGGCACGGAGTAGGTATGTGGTGAAGGCTCGCGGGATGGATGGATGGGTGTGCACATGGGGGGAGAAACTCTTGTAATCAAGGGAAGTTCAGTTCAGGGAGATGAGCACTGAGTCCAGTTAGGAAACAGGGAAGGGGCCTGGGTTGGCAGAGACAGCAGCTTTGTCGTTGGATGAGGGGAAGCGGGCCGTTGGTGTCCCTGTTGGTTTGGATACTTCTAACCAGATGCTGACTCGGAATGGCCATCTCGTGGGAGAGAGGAGGACCAGGGGGGCTGTGGGAAGTCATGCAAAGACACAGGCATAGAGAGAGCATTTTCCCCCTTTAATTTTGCTTCTTTTTTTCCAGCACAAGAATTGGACACATTGCTCAGATTCCTTGAGTCCCTAGGGCAGGGGTGGGGGTGCCTTGAGGGGGGGCAGTTCTAACAAATGAGCCCGGACAGAGGCATGTGGAATATGGCCCAGAGAGAAGGGGGGCGGGCAGAGTGAGTTGTGAACTTGGGGAGGAGGAAGTTCTATTTTGGGTGCCTTTGAATCCCAGCCCCTCTCTCAGCCAGATCTGCAACAGACCCCCACCCTCTGCCACTTGTGTGCACTGGCTTATGCTCTGTTTCTGGCTCCCCTCCCTGCCTCCTTTAAGGCTTGGCTCATTCTCTCCTTGGTGTTCTGCCTCTGGGTATTCTTGCCTGAATCCAAAACCTCTTCCCAGTCTTTTCAAAGGAGCCATCCCTAGCTAGCAATATCTACAAATGATAATTAACATAGTTTATCCCCATTCCTCTTGTGTGCCACGCACCGCACTAGGAGCTTCGTGTGTCCCCGTCCAGGTCATCCGAAACACATGAGTCATTCCTCCTGTGATCTGGATTTGACAAAGAAGCTGAGCCTCAGAGAGGGTGAGTGAGCCAGGCAAGGTTATCCTGCTAGTAGGTCGCAAAGCCGTGGCTAGAAACCAAATTGGCCTGTCTTCTCTTCCCACGGCTACCCAGCCCTCCCTCTGAATCAGAAACTCTGGGGGTGGGGCTCAGTGAGCCGCATTTCAACAAGCCCCCCACCCAGGAGACTCTAGGACTGCTGCTTTCGCCGATCTGGCTCCAAGCTGGCTGACAACCCACAAGTCCACCAATATTTGGAGAGAGCTGGTCCATTCGCGGCCATTCCTCATCCTTACAAGTCTGTCTGCTGGCTCTGGCCCTGGGGCGAGGTGTTCCTGAGCGCTTGTTTCCCTGCTTGTGAGATAGGAACACTCCAACCCTTAGGGAGGACATCCCTGCCATCCCGTTTTCAGGAGAGGATCTCCCAAGGGTGGTTACTTGATACTGATGGCACCTTAGCATCACTTGGGGAACTTGGACAAAACATCAGTCAGTGTCTGGCTCCCTCCCCAGACCAGGCCAGTGTCGCTGGGGGTGGGGCGAGGCCATGAGTGGCTCTAACATGCGTGGGGAGAAGGTGGGGGACAGCCCAGGCTGTTCACTCTCAGGCCTCATCCTCTCCATCACTTCCTCAAGGGAAGAGGCGAGGCATCTCTAAGCAGTAATTCTAGGAGAAGTAATGAGCTGGGCCTGCCAATACTTCCTCCCCTTTCTGGGATCTGTTGCCTGCAGGGTGGCTGCTTCCGGCCAGTTCTGGGAGATGAGGTCAGGAGCCCACTCCTGTGGGAGGTCCACAGTCACCCTCCTAGGCTGGTGATTAGACACGTGGACGGGCCTCACTGAATGGAATATGAAGCAGTCCGTTTGGCCAGAGACATAAAGCCACGCACTTGGACAGCTTTATCAGAGCGGGGCTGATATTGTGACCTCCATCTGTCAGCTTCATGCATCAGTTCCTCAAATGGTCCTGAGCTCGAGCAGGTCGAGGCAGGTTTTCCCCGACACCATGTGCTTGACAGAGTTAGTATTGAATTTAATGAGCTGGCATGAACAAGCCAGCCGGTTAGTTAGTGGTCAGTAAACATTTGTCGCATCTGCATGAACGCCAAGGCCCCCTCTGATCACCACTACACCTCCCTGGGGTCTGACCCCCCAGCCTCAAACCACCTCCACCACCAAGCCCTTGGTATCTGACAGTTAACTCCTTAAACCCTACTTTACTGGAAACAGTGCCACTCGCTCTTAGTAGGGGTTTGCCAAGGATCTAGCTGTAGTTGAGAGAAGAGCAAATGATTTAGAATTGGCTCCGCCTTTTTATGAACAAGCTCCCAGGTAATGCTGATTGTGCTGGGCTAGGGACACTTTCTGAGATCACCTGACTTAAATGAAAACAAAAGGCAGGTGAACTCTGGCTTTAGGGATTGCCCCGGGGCAGTTGGCTGAGGGGGGGAGAGAGAGTACTTGACCTGGATGTGGTCCAGTGCTTTGCAAGTCTGGCTGCAAATTTGAATCACCTGAGACTATGAACTCCTGCTATTTGCAACAACGTGGATGGAACTAGAGGGTATTATGCTAAGCGAAATAAGTCAGAGAAAGAGATCATCTGATTTTACTCATGTGGAATTTGAGAAACTCAACAGATGAACATGGGGGCAGGGAAGAAAAATAATATCAAAACAGAGAGAGAGGCAAACTCTTAAATACAGAGAACAAATTGAGGGTTGCTGGAGGGAGGTAAGTGGGGGGATGGGTTAAACAGGTGATGGGCAGTAAGGAGGGCACTTTTAGGGATGAGCACTGGGTGTTATATGTAAGAGATGAATCACTGGGTTCTACTCTTGAAGCCAAGACTGTATGTTATGTTATGTTATGTTATGTTATGTTATGTTATGTTATGTTATGTTAACTGTATATTAACTGTATGTTAACTAACTTGAACTAAAAACAAAAAAGAATCACCTGCTGAAACTTAACAACTACCAGAGCCCAATAGGCTCAATACTGGCCCAGGTTTCCCAGGACGGAGAGGTCCCCTGCGATGTGGGACTTTCAGTACTAAAACAGGACAATCTCGGGCAAACCCAGAAGAGCAGCTCACCCTGCTGTCTCCCCCACACTCACCCGGTGATTCTGTTTTCGTTGGTTCTCGCTGGGATTCAGGCATCGACATTTTCCACTGTGCCCTGCACTTCTGCTGTGCGGTGAGGTGTGAGATCCTGAAGGACTTGATCGGGAAAGACGGGGTGAATTGTGAAGAAGCATTTCACAGTGTTCTGTGAAATGAGGGAGCACTGGTTAAAGGCAGAGGGGACAGGATGGAAGGAGGGGATACCCAGAAAGTGCAGTTCCAGGGGGAGGTGGATAAGGGGCCTCCATTACTGGGCCCTGAGGGACGGACGAGGTGCCCTGCTGGGTCCGTAAAGCCGCTTTGGTGAAGAGAATTGGGGCAGAGTTTGCAGGGATGTCCGAGTCAAAGAAAGGTGGTTTAGCAATGGAGAGTCCACACAGAGACTGCTCCCAGGGCTTGTAGCTGGTGGCAGCGCGGCCTGGCTTCTGTAGCCTGAAGTCCTGGAGCCAGGGCCTGGACTCCCTTGGAGGAAACATCCCCTTTCTCCAAGCGCAGAGAGGAAAGCTGTCTCTTACACGGTTTATGCGAGATGCCTTTCGCTTGCAGGAAAGAGGGGAGAAAATAGACCCAAACAGAGATGGAGATGTCCTGTGTTTTGTCTGGGAATGCCGGGATCTGACTGAACTGTGCAGGTTTATAAAGGAGCATGCCTTTGCCTCTCGCTGAATGTCACTTGAGACACCTCTTGAGGGTGTCTGGCCAAGGTCTGGATGCCTTTGACCTCCAGTGGATTCCAGAAGAGAAAAGGTCTAAGTACCTACGTTTTTTGGGTTTGCCATAAAGAGTTACTTCTGGGCGATTAATAACTTTCACCTCTTTTTTCTACCCCACCTCCACCCACTGCCATCAGATGTCTTTTGATCGGGAAGTGAGCTTGCAGTATGCGAGACACTGTGCCATGAACCACTCCTCTGGGTCAGAGTCTAGAGAAAGAAAAAAGTGCATTGGTGTGAAAAATATAAATTAATGCAAGAAATGAAATAGCATGGGGTGCCACAAAGTGGTCTCTGATGAAGTGTCCTGTAGACAGAGCGGACAGAGTGCTCAGAGTGTATTTTGGAGAATTCAGGTGGGTTGGGATGGTCAGGAAGGCCGCCCGGGGAAGGTAGGATCTGCAGAGGGGTAGAGGGAGGGAGAGGAAGCAGAGGTGGGCATGGGGGAAATAATGTGAGCCCAAAGGTGGAACAAGCAGAGTGGGTCTTCACTGTATTTCAAAGATAACACAGTGTCTCGAGTTTGGTATTTATCCAGTCGCAGGATCAACCGTCTTTGCGTATGTGTAATGTAATAGCACACTGATATGTTTTATGATAGGGCCAAGAATTCAGGAAATACTACAATGTATTTAAATTCTGCTGCTCTTATCAAGTTCCTGCTGTGCGTGCTGAAGGAGCCCCATGAGGGGACTTGGGGGTACAAGCGGAAATGTCCGTGTCCTCTGGGAATTTCAATCCCACGAGCAATGTGCATTTAGGGAGGAGGAAGACAATGAGGTTGGAAACCAGGGGACGTGGTGGAGTGGAGGGGTGAGGTGGGATACAGAGGAGAGATGGGGCGGAAAGCAGTCTAGCAGTTACTGAGTTGCCCATCAAGGCCATTTGGGCAGGAAGCCACCCCAGATTAAAGTAACTTGTCTCTGTTCCGTCCTGACCATTCAGGGACTGTGGGTAACATTTTTGGAAACATGCAGGGAGTGGCTGGCTGGGCTGCTCTTCCTGGGAAAGACTCCCTGAGCTGGCTGCCCTAGAAGACGGGCAGGACCAGCTGCATGATTTGCGGGACCCTGTGCAAAATGGAAAAGCAAGGCTCCTTGTTCAAAAATTAGGAAAGATTCAGGACAACGACAGGAGAGCCTTAAGGCAAGCAGAGCTGAGAGTGCCCAGCTCACATGCCCAAGAGGCTGGTCCAGAGGAGGGAACAGCCCGGACCTCTCTGTGACTCTGTGTGTGTGGTAAGATGATGGGCTGGGTTGCTGTCTGTGGCTGGGGTCAAGCTTTCTCTGTACTAGTGCTGGGTTCTCCCCTAAGAGTGGCATGGGTGATGGGGGAAGGGACGGGGTACCACAGGAGGCTGCCATGGCTGTGGGGCACTGACCATTTTACACGATGCTGCCATTGACACCCTGCCATCTCTATGCAGCGGGAAGGCTATGTCTGAGCTTTAGAATTGACCAAACTGAGACTCACATGTTTTATGAACACGGTATTAACTTGGGCAACTTGCTTACATTCTCTAAGCCTTAACTTCCCTATATATAAAAATTCAGATCATAAAATCACAAATGGATGTTAAAGTTTGAGCCCAGCCCAGTTTATAGTAAACGTTAGTATCCTTTCTAGAAATGTATCGAGTATCTATCTTGTAAAAGTGTGGAGCACGCAGTGGTTTGGGGACACATTTCAGATAGCAGAGGGAGAGGGAGTGTATGCCCTATTATAATATATCCCCAGAGAAAACCCAGTTATATCTGCTGGGCACGCATGTATACACAGAGGAACACACACACACGTACACGTGTACACACACATCTGGAGCTGAATTGAAACTGGGTTGGAATGAGGTGGTTTGTATAATAGGAGAGAGCCCCCGTTTGGGTATCCTCCCCTCTTGGCTTTGAACCTCGGCATCCTCCTCAGTCAAAAATCGTGATCTCACTGAGTTGTCTTGAGATTAAATGAGATGATGAATGGGAATGTCCCGTCTCTGGTCCATGGCAGGTGCGAGCATCTTTTGAATGGGTCTCTCCTGCTGGGCCATAAGGTGGTGCTGAAGACAAGACACAGAATTCCCCACAGTAACATTTCCTGACTATTAAGCTCAGGTAGCTCCTTACAAACTATGGGGGCTGATTTTCAGTGACATTCCTGTTTCCTCTGCTTATGTACTTTGGGAGGCGAACTGGGTCTTCTCTCTGCTGAGACTTGAAAGTCAGTAGAATCCTGTGTATTTGCCGACACATATACACACACCAGAAATACACATACACAGATAAAGACACACTATACATATCACACATAACCATCCCACACATCTACCTCTGCATCACAGAGTCAAACCCTCTCACGCATTCATTTCATCTCTTTCTTCTTCGGTCAGTTCTGAGTCTTTCCTATACCTGTTTGTGTAGCGTACAAGGTCAGGTACCCCCCCCCCCCAACTTCCTATCCTGCCCAATTCACATCCCTCCTTATGCCTTGTCCTGAAAACTCCTTGTCATAGCCACTGTTCTCAGCCCCCCTCCCCATCTCTTCTGCCTCTGACAAATTCCAGGACTGTAACCCAGGCTTAGAGAGCCCTATTTTTATCTACCCAGAAGCCCTGGGCTGCTGTCACCCCAGCCCTACCCCCAGAGACTTCCAGATGGAACCAGGTTTGTGACTGTTTATGTTTCACTGGGCTTCCAACCCCCTCCTTACTCTGCTCCTGGCAGCCTCTTAGCTTCTCCCACTTTCGTGGGCTGAGCTCTGAACCTTAGCCACCACTATGAGGAGTCTGGAGCCTGGAGAGGAGGAGGGAATGGAGTTTGAGGGCCTGTGATGTGCTCAGTGCTGTGCTGGCCACCTGATAATGTGCTCACAGTAGCCCTGGGAGGTGGGCTTGGTCATCTGTGTGCCCACAAAGGAAATGAGGCTCTTAGATACTAAATAACCTAGCCACAGGCTAATAAAAACATGTATTCTTTCAGTGTACCAGGAACCTGCCTCCTGGAAGATGAGGCCAGATCAGCTGATTCTTGCCAGGTTTGGGCCCTGGGCCCAGGTAGGAGGGGTAATTCCTTATTCCCATTCCCTACTTCTCAGGTTTTTCCTGGAATCTCTATAGTATTATAATATAATGTAATGTAGGTAATATTATTTATAATATTGGTAACCTTCTAGAGAGTAACCAGCTGCAGTGGCCAGAGTGGCCACTCTCTAATGGCCTTGACGGTTTGATAGTGTGAGGCTATAAATAGACCTGTTTTGTTTTTTTGCTACATTATCGAAGTATAATTGATGTGCAATAAACCATATGTAATTAAGGTACTTAGCTTGATACATTTTAACATAGGTATACACCTCTGAATCCCTACCCCAATCAAGATTGTGAACATGTCCATTATCCCCAAAGTTCCCTTATGTCCTTTCAAAATCCACCCCCTCCCTGCCTACCCTCCCCTGCTTCCACAGGCAACCACCCACCTGGATTTAATCACTATAGGTTAGTTTCATTTTCTCAAGCTTCAGATAAACAGAATTGTGCCATACTAATCATTTTTGCCTCTGGAGTTTTTTTTCTTTAGCATAATTATTTTGAGCTCTGTCCACATGTAGCATGTATTGATAGTTCATTCCTTTTTATTGCTGAATAGTATTCTACTCTGTGGATAACTATACAATTAGATTATTGATTCACCTGTTGATGGGCGTTTGGGTTGCCTCTAGTTTGGAGCTACTCCAGATCAAGCTTCTGTGAACATTCAGGAATAGGACTCTGTATGGGCATGTGCTGGCATTTCTCTTGGATAAATACCTAGGATTGGAACAACCAGATCATACGGAGGTGTGTGTTTGACTTTCTAAGCAATGGCCAAACTGTTTTCCATATTGGAGATGCCATTTTGTGTTCCCAGAGCAGTGCGGGAAGGTTCCATTTCTTCCAGGTCCTCACTGGCATGTAGGATGTAGATCTAATTTCAAGGCTTGGCCGGTATGGAATTTGCGAGCCCCACCAAATGGCCAAACCAAACAATTAAAGCAGGTGGCTCTCCACTGGGACTGGGGACTCTGAGGGATGCTGAACTGAGGGATGCAGAATCACGTGCTCCTAGAGAAATGAGTCAAAAACTGCAGGATGCTGAGAACGGGGAGAAATGAGGGGTCAGCGCTGGTCCCATCATGAGACTGTGTGGGGTTGGACCAGGTCTGGAGCATGGGGTTTGGGAATGAAACCCACGCACCCGAGGCATTTTGGAAAAGTGGTGGCAAGAATTGGTAACAGGATAGGGCATTCAGAATGGAAGAAAAAAGAGCAGTGGAAAGAGACCCTGAGCTTTGGGGACCTAGCTGTGTGAGGGCAGGAGCTGCGCCTGTTCAGTTAGTTGCCTCTATGTCCCCAGCATCAAGAGCAGTGCCAGGCACAGAGGGAGTGCTAACAACAGTGGTGGTTGAATGAATGAGCAAATGAGTGAATGATGAACTAATGGGAGCCCAGGGGATAGGATCCAGTCAACCCGCATCATTTAGCACTTCATGTAGTCTATGGCACAGAGCCTAGTGTCAGGGGCGGGAGAAGCTCTGGAGAGCCTGTGGTTCGCCCTGCTCATTTACCGAGAAGGTTCAAAGAAATTATACTCTCTTGTCCCAGGTAGCCTGCAAAGGTAGAGATGGGATTCAATCCTAAGCCTCCTCATTTGTAGCCTAAAGTTCATCTTCTTTTAAAAATAACATTGGGGCTCCTGCATAGCTCAGTCGGTTAAGTGTTTGACTCTTGGTTTTGGCTCAGGTCATGTTCTCACAGTTCGTGGGTTTGAGCCCCGGGCTCTGCACTGACAGCTGAAAACCTGCTTGGGATTCTTCTCTCCCTCTCTCTCTGCCCCTCCCCTGCGTGTGTTTTCTCCACACACCCCCCCCCCAAATAAATAAACTTTAAAAACACCCTTATTTTTTTCTGATGAAAATAATAAATGCTTGTAATGGGAAATTTGGAAAAATCTAGAAAAGTAAGAAAAATGACCCCAAACTCCAACACAAATAAAATTACTTTAGCCTGCCGTGTGTGTGTGTGTGTGTGTGTGTGTGTATGTGTGCGCGTGCGTGCGTGCTCTTGTGTTTATATATGTTTAATCAATACCTTACATTTTAGTATTTTGGGTGTTTTGGGTCTTTTATGATATTGTGAACCCTGGGATTGACGTCTGGTCCTGGATCTTGGATGGCTGATTATTCCCAGTGCTTATTGTAATATATAGGATGTGCCCGCTAGACCGTGTGTATGAACAGGGTGGAAGAGGACCCCCATTGGGATGGAGCTCCACAAACGTTCCTCACACCCAAACATTTGTACTTCCGTCCTAACCATGTCCACACTTCATTATGTTTATTGGCTTGATTCTTTCCCTTCCGCCACCAAACCGAGCTCTTGTTTTCTATGGTATTTTTCCAGCCCTTAGTGTGGTACTTAGGTGCGCCACAAGCATCTGTTAGAATGAAGGAACAGGTAAAATGGTATAAACAAGAGTGAGGGGCAGGTGAGGGGTCACCTGGGCCTACGTTTCAACCACATTTGCCATCGAGGGGTCTGCTCAGTTCCCCTTCTCCCCTCCCCCAGTCGGTGTCCCCCTGCCACCTGCCCTGGAGAGACGGAATGTGCCTGTGGTCCAGGATTTATGTCCAGCGAAGAAGCCCTGAGGCACAGGCAGGGCCTTTCCTGGTGTGAATGCAGGAGTCTGAGAGGGCCTAGCAGGATGGGAAGGAGGGCACCACGTCTGAGGAAGGCTCTGCCCGGGGTCCAGAGTGTGACCGTGTGCCCAGCCCAGCTGGGGCTCCGGGGCTGGTGGCCCCTACGGCACCTGGGATTCTGCCCTCATGAGTGACAGAATGCTTCTGTCCTGGGGACCCAGGAGAAGAGGAGCAGGAGGAGTGGTCAGCAAGGGCGCTTCCCCCCAGCCCTGGGCTGCCCAGAAGGGTGTGTGCTCTTAGCACGTTGGGCTGCTCTGGAGTGCAGGGGAAGAAGCCATAGGCCGTTTGCCGGGCACCCTTTCAGTAAAGACAGCGTCATCTGTGTTCTGTGTGACCTGGGGGAGGGGCTTGGCTTCCCGGAAGCGGGAGGGGGTGAGGCGCCCCATGTCACGTGTAGGGTGGTTTCCCTTTGGCGCGGAGCCCCAGACCTCTGGCTCTAATGGGTAGCAGAGACTTGGGTGTTGAAATTCCTTCTTCTCTTTTACTTCACAGCTGTTGCCCAAAGAGCTCCCCGCCACTCCCACTCGATCTCTGCCCAAGCCCTTGTTTTCTGTGCCCAGTACATGTGTTGCCAAAGCCCCCTTGCCGGCTCACACACGTGCTGGCGTGCACACCCCTCCGTGACATCTCTGGCATCCATCTCCCTCGTCTCCATTCTTGGGAGTTCAGGGCCTCATTAACTCTTACTCGGAGAGCTGCTGCCTAGATCTCACCTCTTCTTTCCCTGTCCCCTGTCATTCCCTCCACCATCAGGGCCACCAGAATTGCCTGTCTAAATCCCAGCTCCGATCCAAATCTCATCTCAGACTCTCCTCACTATAAGCCAGCCACCTATCCTTCAGCGGATTCCTCTTCTTTAACCTGGCATTCAAAACCTTCCTTTATCTGGCCCCAATCTTGTTTCCCACTGCACCTCTTTAAGTCCTATATTTCGGCCTGGTAATTATAGTTAACCTTGAAACAACATGCGTCAGAACTGTGCAGGTCTGTTTATAGGTGGATGTTTTTCAATAAATATGTTGGAGGGGCACCTGGGTGGCTCAGTCGGTGAAGTGAGGGACTTCCGCTCAGGTCATGATCTCGCAGTTAGTGAGTTCGAGCCCTGCATCGGGCTCTGTGCTGACAGCTCAGGGCCTGGAGGCTGCTTCAGATTCTGTGTCGCCCTCGCTCTCTGCCCCTCCGCCCGCTCACACTCTGTCACTCTGTCTCAAAAATAAATAACATATATATATGTACATATACGTATGTATATGTGTATACACATATATATGTATGTATGTACATTTATGTATGTGTGTGTATATATGTATATATACATATATAAGTATGTACGTATGTATATATACATATATATGTACATGTACATATGTATATATACATTTATATATGTATGTGTGTATACATGGAAATGTTTTGGAGATTTGCAGCAATTTGAAAATAAACGCACATGAACTACATAGTTCACGTATGGAAGTATTGAAAAAATTAAAAAGGTATGTCACAAAGGCACAAAAGTTTTGTAGACGCTAGTCTATTTTATCATATGCTACCATGAAATGTAGCAAATGTATCATAAAAAGTTAAAATTTCTCAAAGCTTGCACCAGCACAGACCATACATTGTGCCATTCGCAATTGAGAGAGAAGTAAACAAACATAAAGATGCCATATTAAATCACAAGTGCCTCACATTCACTGTAGCATGTGTTGTGCTGCTGTGATCGTTTCCGAGCCATCTCTTGTTGCTGTTGGGGTGAGGTCCAGTGTTGTATCCGCTTCGAACGCCCTGTGACACTAATCATCTCCGCGTGAACAGTTTGCCTCTTCAGTAAATTGTGAACAGCAGGAAAAAGTGATCTTGTGGTTCTCACTATTAGTGATTAGGTTCTGGGGAGCCAAAAGTTCTACGTGGATTTTCTACTGGCGGGGGGGTGGTCTATGTCCCTAACACCTGTGTTGTTCAAATGTCTGCTTCTCAAAGGTACTTCTCTTCGCCTCTTGCTCACCTTGGGGTATTTCTGGACACCAGGTCCTCACTCTGGTACACCTTTCGTTGTGAAGGATTTCTTGGACGCCCGTGACATGTGCCAAGCAACATCTTTCCTCCCTCCAACACTCAGCTTCAGTGCTACTTCCTGTGGTGAATATTGCAGATTACCCCAGCTGCAAGTCACTTTTCCCTCCCTCCTGTCCCAGGGCCGGCACCTTCTCCCCTCCCGTGTATCCTGGGTGCTTAAGCACGAGCCTGTTTATGCCTGTACCTTCCCAGCAAGACTGTAAGTGCTGTGAGGCTAGGATTTGATGCTTGGTTCATCTAAAACACCCAGAAAATTGCTTTATCCGTGACAGTTGCTCAGGGCATAGATGGACGAATAAATGAATGCATGCTTGACTGTGACGTTAGGAGAGCTATTATCTCCTTGGCTTCTACCCCCAGGGACACAAAGAAACCTATGTTCTCTTTATCATTTCTCAAAATGAGAAAAAGCTGATTGGAAATTCCGCAACTGCCCCACAACACCCCCAAGTCAGAGAAATGTCCCTTTGGGGAATTTTCAGTTTCACTTTCCCAGAAAGACCCCTCTTTCCCCCTTCCCCTTCCCCTTTTCCCCTGTGTCTGTATCTGCCACCCCTCAGCCTGGGGCTAAGACAATTTACTTTTGCTTTCTTTGCCTTTCCCAGAGCAGAGGGGGAAACGGTAATTTAGGAGGCTGCTAAAAATAGCTCCCCCAGTCCTGGAAAGAGAGCTTGCTTATTTTTGAAAGTGCTCCCCGCCCCCTCCCCAGCCTTGCCTGAGGCTCACACTATAAGTCAGACTGTTCTGTGAGCTGTCCTGAGGCTGGCAGGAAAGTCGCAGGACTGGGGCCCCTTCAGTCCTATAGCCCCGAGCACTGTCTGAGAGATGGACCAGCAGAGGAGTGGGGAGATGAGGGGTCTTCATGGTCTCCATTTTCTGTCCTAATCAGATGGGTCTCACTCCCAGCAGCCTCTCAGGGAGCACCGCGCGGGGACATTGTACCAGAAGCGGGGTCTGGAGACCTGGGTTAAGTCCTAGGCTTGGTGCTTTTCATCTTTCCAAGCCTCAGATTTCCTCATCTATATGGGAGGTGGTGGTGGTGGTGGTGATATTTACCTTGCAGGGGTGTGGTGAAAATCCGAGGTAAACCTTGAACATGGTAGGTCCTCAATAGATGATGACTCTAACTTTGTCATGATTAGAATCACTGGATTTAGAACGCAGCCCTCTGTGTTAATGGGCAAGGCAGCGGGACATGTGATAAGCCTGTACCATCCACTAACTTGAACCGTGTGAAATTGATGATTTTGTAGATGACATAATTGAATGCTGTCACTTGTACACGATTCAGCCTGGTAACACAGAAATCAAATTTTCTGTCAAGGACCAGGTGGTAAATATTTTTGGCTTTGTGGGTCACAGGGTCTCAGTTTCGTACACAACATTTAAATGAATGGGTGTAGCTGTGTTCCAGTAAAACCATTATTTACAAAAAATGGGCTGAATTTGGCCCCTGTAATATTTGCCAACTCCTGTAATAATGTGTCAGACTCATTCTTACACAGAGTAAACTTTTTTGATTCATGCAATCAGTATTCAGCCATCTTCCTAATTATAGCAGCAACTTCTCTGTAGAGTTATTGATGGTGGTTATTATTACTAGACCCTGTTCTTTTTTTTTAAAGTTTGTTTGTTTGTTTGTTTAGGGAGAAAGAGAGGCAAGGGGCAGAGAGAGAGGGAGAGAGAAGAATCCTAAGCAGGTTCCACGCTCCACGCTGGGCCCGATGTGGGGCTTGATCTCACTATTGTGAGATCATGACCTGAGCCAAAATCAAGAGTCAGACACTTAATGGACTGAGCCACCCAGGCACCCCTACTAGACCCTGTTCTAAAATTTTACAGATTTTACTAATTTAATCCTTGTGACAGCCCTCTGCTGTTATTGTTGCCTCATTTTATGGATGAGGAGACTGAGGCTCAGAGAGGGTAAGTAACTTGTGTGAAGTCCCAGAATTAGAGTAGATAGTAACGGAACAAACCCAACTGAGTGTGTAGGGTCAAGTCCGGTGTCAGTAGTTCAGGCGGCTTCAGGTTGGAAGCGGGTGTAGATAGGGTTATCAGGGACTCCAAGCCTGTTTGCTGCCCACAGAGTATGAGGGGATGGTCTTCAGAGCCTTAAAGTGGCAGCAGGCATGCTAGAGGTGGGCATTGAGGAGATGGGTGGGCAGAGGGCCTGAGATGGAAAAGCACAGACTCTTCTTTGGGGAGCGAGGCCCTGGGTCATGGCCCTGTGTCTGGGGCCGTTTCCTAGGTGACCCCTAGTGACACGTGAAGGGTCAGTGTATAGGGAGGAATCTCTGGCCGTGGAGCAGGAAATTGTTTACATTCCTTATGTTCCATGCAGCATCTCTGGGGAGTTCTGGGCCCCATTCCCAGACCTGGGCCCCAGGGGACTTGGTAGAGAAAGGAGGGCAAAGGGGCCGGCTCCCCAGGATGCCTGAGCTCTGCCATCAGACCAAGGCGTTGTATACCTTGTTGATTCCCTTTGCCTGTTAATTTAGCCACTAATTAATATACCACTGGTCAGGACTCTGGCCTCATGCACACCAGGTTTTCTCCTTATGCTGATCCCCTTGCCTGGATAGCCTTTCCTGACCTCTTGTACCTTTCCTTACTTCTCTCACCTCCTTCAATACTGGCTCAGTGTCACCTCCTGGAAGCCTTTTCTGACTTTCATTTCACACCTCAGGCTATGCTAGGTCCCCCTTCCTAGAGCTGCCAAAGTACCTGTCTCCCTAACCCTTCTGGCTTCCCCACCAAAAGGGCACCTCCTCAAGGGAAGGGACCATGCCTTATTTGCTCTTGTGTCCTCACCACCAAGGTGACCCCCAGTGTCCAGCATGGCTTCCAGGGGCTAGAAAGTAGTTAAAAGCATGTTGTTTGACTGTGACATTGCTGTCCTCAAAGGCATGCCTCTTCCTCTACAAGACGTGACCCTTGGGCAAGTTGCCTGTATTTTGGGAGTCTTAATGTGATCATCAGTAAGAAGGGACAGTGATGTGATTGGAGGGGTAGGGCAAATAAATGAGTTAAAGCAGAAAGTTGCCAGCAGAGTGACTGGCTCTTAGGAAGCATTTTGGAAGTGGCCATACCATATCCTTGCCCTGTGCCCCCCATGCGGAGAGGGAAGGGAAAGGGATAGGAGAAGGCAGTTTGAACATTCCAAAGCCACAGCATTGGCCCCAAGGGCTAAAGGTGGGGTTTATGACTCAGCTTTGCTTCTGCAACAAGAGAACTGAGCTTGGGGTCCGTATTTAGTTGTGAGTTCCAGCTCTGCCTCTTAGCAGCAAGGGGCATCATTGACAAACCATGTAACAGCTGTTAAGATTGTTATAAACCTCAGTGTTATTATCTGTAAAGGGGATAATAATAATGACCTCACAAAGTCCTTGTGAGGCTGACATGAGATTGCAGAGCTATGAAAACACTTGGCTCAGCTCCCAGGGAATGCTTGATCATGAATTATGGAGTCTGAATCTATAGAACGCTTGAGAAAGCTCTGAGCAGGGCTCAACTTAGGGTGTTCCTTGGGCATACAGTGTATGGCTCAGTGGTTTACAGCTTTTGAGTCACGCAGTCATGGGTTTGAATCCTAGCTATGCTACCAACCAGCTGTGTGTCCATAGGCAAGTTACTTAACCTTTCTGAACCACAGTTTGTTTTTTTTTAGTAACTTCGTTAAAATGATGCCGCCTCTGGGGCGCCTGGGTGGCTCAGTCGGTTAAGCGTCCGACTTCGGCTCAGGTCATGATCTCATGGTCCGTGAGTTCGAGCCCCGCGTCGGGCTCTGTGCTGACAGCTCAGAGCCTGGAGCCTGCTTCAGATTCTGTGTCTCCCTCTTTCTCTGACCCTCCCCCGTTCATGCTCTGTCTCCCTCTGTCTCAAAAATAAATAAACATTAAAAAAAAATTTAAAATGATGCCGCCTATCTCAGAGAGTTGTTATGGGGATGAAATGTGGCTAGAGCCTGGTCTCTCAAGTATTAATATTATTCTGCCTTTACTTATGACTTAGGAACAAGCACTGTTTGATGTAGGGCTTTTGAAGTCCTAGTTAGTATAAAAACTGGTGTATATAGAGGGCCATGGTTTGGGGCTAAGGACTAGGGTTTCCATCTTTGCAAACCAAAGGGGAGTGCTGCACTCAAGTGATAGGAAGTACTTCTTGGCTTGGGGTGAAATGTGGGAGGAAAACTGAGCACAGATGAGGAGAGTCCTTGGGAAATCTTTGGGAACAGAATGGAGCTAAATAGTATGGCTGACCAGGCCCTTGGATTTTCAGTCAGATCCTGCCATTGCACAGAGAGGAAATCAAGTCTCAGAGATGCTAATACCATGGCCTTTTGACCCATACCTGCAGAGGTGTGATTAGTCTCCTGAGTTAGTTATGTTTTCTCCACTATGTGGAAGGATAGGACAATAAGGAGGAGGCAGAGAATGGGAACTAGGAGCCAGAGGGCTGTTAAGAGACCCATGAGGGGTGCCTTACAGGAGGGCTAGTTCATCATGCTCTGATGGTTTGCTCTTTTAGGCCAGTCGGTCTGTGTTTAGGGACCCAGAGGCATGGGAAGACCTTGATTCCACAGGGAGTAGAGGAGGGGGCAAGGAGACAGGATGTGGAGGGTGTGGAGGTGTTGGTGTTGGACGAATTTCCATGGAGAGAAAGGTGGGTAGTGGTAGGGCAGGTTAAATCCCTCTGCCAGAGTTCAAGTCCATTGGGTTCTGTTCTGTTCTCGTTTCTCCTTTTTCCATATTCTTCAATTGTCCTCTGAGATGGGTACCTCCGTTGCTCTTTGTGAAGTGATCTTGCAGAAAAGAACACTCTGGCCCCCTTCACCTTTCCATTCCCTGCCCAGGCTCAGGGATGAGAGTTTTCCTGTCCAACTAGAGCTATTTTAGAGTATGGAAAAGCCCAGCTCCTCTGGTCCAGACTGCCTAGTGGCCAAAGGCAGTGCTGGGTGGGTTCTTAAATCACGCTGGGCAGATTCCTACAATGCCAGGCGTTGGTGGTCCTGGCTGTGGCTGAATAGGGCTTGTGGTTGCAGGCTCTGGGCAGGGCAAGTGTTGCCTTGCTGGCAACAATGATAATGAAGCCACAGCAGCAGTGCTGGCCTTCTTAGAGAGTGCCCAGTGTGGTCCAGGCATTGTATCTACATCACTGCATTGTCTCTTCACCAAAACCCATTGAGGAAGGTGCTGTGATTATCTTGGTGTTACAGAACCTGAGCTCTGAGAGAGTAAGATCTTATGAAACATGCTTAGGATCATCCAGCTGGGAAGGCAAAGCCAAGAGTCAAATCCCAGTCATGTCACTTGGAAGATTGCTGGAGTGAAGGAAACCTTAGAGTGGGGGAGGGGGGCGAGATGGGGGCAGTGGGAGGTGGGGGATCAGATGGAAGCCTCAGGACTTCCGTAACCCTCTTTTGGCAAAGACATCTTCGGGACTGGAGCTACTTCTAAATGCAGCTGCAGACATTGGTCTTCTCTGGTGGAGAGAAGTTATCTGGGAGCTGGGGCAAGATGGGGAAAGGGGCCGCTGATGTGGGAAGATGAGCTCTGTAGACCGCAGGTTGACCGCTGGTATCTTGGGTTTCAATCCGAGTTCTGTCTCTAGCTGTGTGACCTCAGATAAGACATTTCCTCTTTTTTTTTCTTTTTTAAAATTAATGTTTATTTACTTTTGAGAGAGAGAAAGAGAGACAGAGTGTGAACAGGGGAGGGGCAGAGAGAGGGAGACACAGAATCCAAAGCAGGCTCCAGGCTCTGAGCTGTCAGCACAGAGCCCGATGTGGGGCTCAGACTCATGAATCATGAGATTGTGACCTGAGCCAAAGCCAGATGCTTAACCAACTGAGCCACCCAGGCAACCTAAGACATTTACTTTTTTGACCTCAGTTTTCTGATCTGTACTGGAAAGCTTCATGCATTTCAGCTGAGAGCCTCTGGTTTTAGTCTTGGATGTTCAAGTGGGGACCTGACAGACCTAAGGGGGGGTCATTGGGAGGAGGGCATCCTCAGGAGTATCAGCATAGTATCAGCATCCTCAGGAGTATCAGCATAGTATCAAACAGGCTGCCCCTTAAAAGGGCAAATATGTAGGACTTCCCGGTGCTCACCCCCTTCTCTGTGGGGACAGTACTTCCTGTTTGGAAGGTCATTGTCTCCATCTCCCATCTTCCTCCTGAGGCCATGCTACCTCACTCTCCATACTCAGGGAAACTGTTAAAATATGTATAATGACAAGTATGGCATGACACTGACCAATCAGAGCAGTCATGGCTGTAGATAGCTGGTGTGAGACTATAAAGGGTGTGCCAACTGTATGCCAATCCTGCCCCTACTCCTGATTGTTTCTGTGAAAGTCTGGCTCAGGAGCTGAAGAGCAAAGATAGATAAAGAGGGAGACTCAGGAGCAAACAGTTGAGGAGGTGAAGTCAGGAAGCGAGTTCACAGGTTTCCTAAACATCAGCCTATCCCTCCCTCAAACCCCATCATGCCATCCCCTCAGCCTCACTGTGGCCTCTGGGAATGTCCTTCTCATGCTTTGTGCCCTGAAAGAACAGCTTTTCCACCACCTGCAGCTGCATATTGGAGGCTGATGAAACAAAGGGGACCTGGTCTGTATTCTGCAGCATTATATCAAGCTTGACAGTGGTCAGGTGATCCCCCGGGTGGTTGACCCCAATCTGCCTGCAGAATTGGTGCTTTACTAAGCCTGACAGTCAGAGATCAGGACTTGGTCTTATCCAGTCTTGAGTACTGTCTGCCAAGTCCCATGGAAAACCCCAAAGCCTCCTTTCCTCTTCTGTTTTTCTCAGATGCCAGCTGATTTTGGGTCTTTGCCATCACGTACTATTATTGCTGAGTTATCCCACTGGCTTATTCCCCTATCCCTAGCCTCAGGACTGTCCCCTTATTCCCTATAAGGGTTCCTGATTGCTTATCAACTGCTAGGAGTCAGAGATTTCAATTTATAGTTCTTGGCTATTGATGAGGTCCTGTCTTTTCTATGAGGATAGGCCATTTCCCAACTGACCAAGAAATATTTATTGAGCACCACCGAGTGCAAGGCATTTTATTAGCTATAGAAATGGGGTTATCAAAAGGCAGGAAGCGTGTCCCCTGCCCTTAAGGAGTCTTCACTATAACTGTGGAGAGCCAGTATGTAAACACAGAAAAGATAACCAGTAATACAAGGTAACCTCAGTGTGTTATTTGAGGCTCTCCTGGGTCTGTTGAAAAGCCTGTCACAAAGTTTACAAAGAAAGATAAAACAGCTGGTAAAAAGTTCTAGAATGACAATTAAAATACATCATGATTTACAGGCGAGGCTTGATCAGATTAGGCTGTTACTAGCTGGATTGTTAGGGTTTAGAAAATAAAGCAATGTTCTCCAGAATTTACCTTGGGTTCACTACAAACAAGTTATGACACATTTATCTTTTTTCTGATAAGGTTCTAGAACTTCATTCTAAGGAATGCCTTAGATTTGGCATATCTTGAGTTCCACAAGACCTTAGGAAAAATCTCGTATGGTATCTTTATAGAAAAGAGGGCTAGATAAGATATGGGTTCATGGATTCCGAGCTGGTTGAAGGACTGTCCTCTAAGAGTGTTGATGACTAGTTCTTTGGCATTCCCAGCTGAGGTAGGTCTGTCTACATATTTGTTGTGATCAACATTTTTAGTAGTGGTATGGGTAAAGACCATGAGGATATTCTGATCATTCTGTTGATGACCAAATTGAGGAGAAACAGCTTAATGTCAAGACCCAAAACTATCTTGACCTCTTGTAGGTATGTACTCCAAAGCACTGAAAGCAGGGACATAAACAGATATTTGTACACTCATGTTCACGGTGGCATTGTTCATAATAACCCAGAGGGGTAAGCAACCCACATGTCCATTGACAGGTAAATAAATCAAATGTGGTCTATACATACAGAGGAATGATATTCAGCCTTAAAAAGAAAGCACATTCTGACACATGCTATAGCATGTATGTACCTTGAAGCCATTATTCTAAGTGAAATAAGCCAGTCACAAAAGGACAAATTCTGCATGATTCTACTACTATGGTTCTACTTATACTGCTACTTAGAGTAGTCACATTCATAGAGACAGAAAGTAAAGTGGTGGTCGCAAGGGTCTTGGGGGAGAGGGAAATGAGAAGTTCATGGGGTACAAACTTTCTGTTTTGCAAGATGAAAAATGCATGGAGATGGATGGTGGAGATGGTTGCACAACAATGTGAATGAATGCATTTAATACCACTGAATTGTACACATAAAAATGGTTAAAATGATAAACTTTGTGTTATGTATATTTTGTAAACAAATCCTGCCCCCAGACCTGTAATAACAATAGGAAAAAAGGCAGACTCCTTTTTATATTAAAAAAAAAAAGATATACAAATACTGGATGAGAACATGGCTGGACAGCAGTGTGGTGGGTAAGCTCTCCTGAACCCATCCACGTTATCTGAAAGCGTGTTGAGGAACCAGTAGTGGTCAAGGGTGGTTTTAACCCTTTTGGGAACCCTACGTGCAGCTAGTTGGGCTTAATCTATCTGGAAGCTATATGGCATCAATGACTAGGGCCAGTGTTTCTCCTCAAGCTGGGGCGCCTATGAACTAGGCTTTCCCAGTGGCAGGGTAAAGACTTAACCCTTTCTGTTACAAACACCGCTCCACTGTTGGTTGTTTATAAGTTTGGGTTTCTGGCCAAAGTGGTGTCTTCTATTCTTGGTTGGTATGGAAAACAGATCTGGCCAGATTTCCTTCAGTATCGGCTGAACACCATTCTGATGATCAGCCCTGTTTCCTTACTCCCTGAGTCCTCCAGGTTACCTCTCCTTCTGGATAGATGGATGAACCCATGCCCTGTTGATATTTCACATTTATTAAAACATGACTGGGTACAACAGACTGGGCAGAAAACCCCACAAGTCTCTTAAGCCTTCTATCCCCTACTCCCCAGGAGCCATGCCATATAATTAGCTTTCTTTCTCCCTTGCCAGCCTTCTTGAACCTTTCCCTCCCCACTGGATGAAACCTTTAAACCAGGAATCTGAACACCTTAAAATGAATCTAGTGAGTGAATGAGCTCTGCTAAAAATGGCTCTGCCAAAGGACAGGGAATAGGATACCCATCTGCACAATCACATAGAGGGCAGAATTCGTGTTCTGTGATTACAGCCCTCCTCTGTTCTCTGGGGGCACGGAAGGAGAATCTGAAAGTGTTTGTGGCAGAAAACACTGGAGACCATGATGGGGAGGAAATGCCTCCAGGTGGAAGGAGCTGGAGGGAACAGAAAGAAGCTCTGAGAGAAGGGAGGAAGGCTTGGTTATTGGGTTGAGGGCTTCTAACAGTTGGGCAAAGAAGTTGTGGTGGCACAGCGATCACTGTCCCTGCCTACCTGGCTGCTGTTACCTGACCACTTTGTGGTGTCTGTTCTCCTACCCAGATCACGATGAGGACCTAGGGCATCTGCCTGCTGACTATACCCCTGGCCTGTAGTGACAATGGCCCCCCGCAAGAGGAGTCGCCATGGCCTGGGCTTCTTGTGCTGCTTTGGGGGCAGCGGCCTCCCTGAGATCAACCTCCGGGACAACCACCCTCTGCAGTACATGGAGTTCTCAAGTCCTATCCCGAACCCAGAGGAGCTTAACGTCCGCTTTGCAGAGCTGGTGGTCAGTGAGGGGACAGGGAAGGGAGGGTGTTTACAATGGAGAGGGGCACTCTGGAGCGGACAGAGGGTGGGGGCCCATGTGCTGGGATCTCTAACTATGAAACTCTGCTTGGGGTTGGGGTGGGCCCCCTAGGACACCTCAGCTAGGGAGAAACGAGTCACTGCCTAGTGTGGATACCGTGAACTATGTCCCTGGAAGAATGGACCCACCTCGTATCTCCAAGGGATTCTAGACCTCATGGTACAGCAGTTAGGCTACCATGAAAGGAGCAGGTCCAGGGTTTTGTGAAATAAGGCAGTGAGGAGCTTCAAAGAATACCAGAACACTTGACACCTTTCTCTCTCTTGGTCTCTGAAACTTCCCTGAGATCCTTTCAACTCAGATACAGGAACAAGGGACAGAGTGGGATAAAGCAGGGGATCCCCCTCAAAGCAGGGGATGGTTGACTAGAAATATGAAGTTAGTGATGCCTATCTTGCACCCGGTTCAGACCTGGTTCAGGGCTAGGTGATTCTAACCCATGTCTGGCCTATGGCAGGTGGAGGCTCTGTCTTTCACACTAGTGGTAGCTCTTTCTGACTCTGTGGTACCCGTTCAGACTAGAGCCGCAGTACACCTTTGGGTGAACCACTCACAAAGTGGGTTTGCGAAAATTTATATTCTGACCTCAAAGAGACAGAACAGGAAAAGAAGCATGATTCCTCTTCTTGGAGGTCCAGTGGTGAGATAAAGCCAAGGAGATGCCAAGATCAGGGATGCAGGAGCCATGTCCAAGACTCAGGCCTGAACCCTGTCAGAGAGCAATAAACACATGCTCATCTACCATTAGCTCTTGGTCATTCATTCTTGTGGTTGGCCAGTAGTCAAGCCAGTAGAGAAACAATGCTATGTTATTTGAAGTGGGATTTCATAATTGGATTTGATAATAGGTGTATCTGATTAAGGCAATCTAGGTCTTCAAATAACTGTACCACTATAAGATAAGAATATGCAGGTTACACGAAAAAGTTATCCACCCTCCTCATCAGATCAGAGTCAAGGAAACTCATTGTTGTCCTCATGTATGGCTTTCCTCAGGATGGAGCATAGATGGGAAAGAACAAAGCATTTACTAGAATAGAATGACATTTGGAATCTGATCAGTGTTAGTACTACTAAGATCTGTTTTTGCTTTTGTTTTTATTTTTTTAACTCAGAATACTGCTGACACCAAATGTGTGGGTTTTCCACACCAGGCAATTCCCTAACTCATTGTGGACACCAACTGGTGTCTACAACTTAACTCCATGCTGACGCTAACTACCCAGAGTTAACACAGACCTCACAGATGAAGGGCTCAGATCCACCAGACAGCCCCCCACCCAGACACCAGTTACAATTAATAGATCCCCGTGTTACCCACACTTCTGAGGGACTTGGCTATAAGTTGGAAGTTCCCATGATGCTCTCCTCAGGTTCTATAATTTGCTAGAAGGGCTCACAAAATGCAGGGAAACACTTCACTTACTACTACCAGTTGATTATAAAGGATATTATGAAGAATACAGATGAATAGCCAGATGGAGGGGGTATATCAGGTAAGGCCCAGAAGGGTAAGGAGGGTAAGGCTCCTGTCTGGAGCACAGGTGCATCTGTCTTTGTAGAGTTTGAGTGCACTATCCCTCCAGCATGCGAATGTGGTCACCAGCCCAGAGGCCCTCTGAGCCTCATCATTTAGAAGCTTTAATGGTGGTTTCGTCATGTAGGTCTGATAGGTTTCTAACTTTGCCTTCAGTCTCCCTTCTCTCTCCAGAGTTTGAGAAGTGGGGCCGAAAATTATAGGTTTCTAATCAAGGCTTGATCTTTCTGGTGACCATCCCCTTGAAGGTCTTTAGGGTCCCATCAAGAGTTGCTCCACTAGAAAAACAGAGGTCCCTGCCACCCAGGAAATTCCAAGGGATTTAGGAGTTCTGTGTTAGGAACAAAAGATGCTCATATCAGTTGTATCACTCATAAAATTCCAAGGGGATTTGGGAACTTTATGCTATGAACTGGAACAAAGATAAATATATTTCTTACATTATCACAGCAGGGGCATTTTCCTGAACAGAGCACATGAATTTTGAAAGAAGGATGGGATGAGAGATGTTCATTTCTTTGGCCCTTTTATTCAGCAAGTATTTATTGAGCATCTTCAGCGGGCAGGACTCCTTACAAAGTACTTTGACAAAAGCAAAGATGAGTCATCCAAGTCTTGTCTGCAAGGAGGCTAGCATCAGCAACAAACTGAGCAAACTAGCGTTGAACCAGTTTTGAGTGCTGAGCTAGCATTGAGACTAGCATTGAGCAAACAAATGAAAAATGTTCCTTGAGAGCCTGCTGTGTGCTGGGCCCTATGAAGGCCCCAAGGATTTAGTGATGAACCAGCAGGTACAGTCCCTGCCTCCAAAAAAAATGGGGAAGACTGATCTTGAATAGTAATGGCAAGTGTGGTGAGTGTTTAGAAGGGGAATGTTCATGGGCCCACGGCAATGTCTAGTAGGGAGTTTAATTCTCAACAGGGGGTCACGATGGTCCCCTGAAGCAATGACAGTTACACTGAGATCTGAAAGCAGAGTGATGGCTAGAGAAGTGAATGGGGGTTGCAGAGCAATGACAGAGGGTCATCCCCAACAGAAGAAGCAGCATATGTGAGAATCTCCAGTCAGAAAGGAGCTTGGTCCTTATAACAGGATTCTGAATAACAGGATTTCAGATTCAATCCTAAAGGTGTTAGAAAGCCACTGAGGCAAGATGGCCTTCTAAAAGACCAGAGTACTCTGTTGAGGAAAGGTTATATGGGCAGACCATTAGGAGGGCATTGATGCAACTCAAGCTAGGGAGAATGGTGGTTTAGACTAAAGTGTCATCAGTGAGGATAAAGAGCTATTTCGGAGGAAATATAATAGCACTTGTTGGGCTTGGGGAGTGAGTAGGAATCAGGGAACACCCAAGTTTCTGACATGAGGAACTGGGTGGATGTTGGGGCCCTGTAAAGGACAGGAGATGCCAGAGGAAACTCAAGTTTAGGGGACTGAGATGATGAACTCTGTGCATCAATTTTCCACATCTGTAAAATGGGTTGGTGTAAGTTAATGAGTAAACATTAAGCACTTAGAACAGTGCGTGACATGTAGTGACACTACATAAATGCATGAGGTGCTTGAGGGACATCAAAATAGGCACAGGAGGCAGTTGGGTCCCAGGGGCTGGAGCTCAGGAGACTAGTGGACTGTTTAAGAGAGTTTAGGGTAGTAACAGTCCTTGGGAATGACTGAGAAGTCATCACCTGGGGAAGCATATAGGAAGGAGACCCCAGGATCCAGGATGGTACCCTGAGGGAATTCAACGTTTGATGGCAGGAGAGAAGACAAGTCGTCAAGGGAGCCCAAGACGAACATAGAGCAAAGCAGGAGGGATTGCCAAAGAGTGTGGCTGTCATTGCAGAAACCAGGGGAGATTCAATAAGGAATGAATGGTCTGTAGTCAGTCATAGGCTATCTGGGCTGAGCCAGATCGCCAAGAAATATCCATTGATTTAATTACAGAGACCACTGGCGAAAGAAGACAGGTGTATAAATAACTAGAATCCAAGGCTGAATGTAACTGTTCTGAAGTTCAGGAAGGGAGAGGTGGTCTTACCTGGGAATGGCCATGAAAGGATCGCTGGAAGAGGCTGACCATGAGCCTGGGTAGATTAGACCAGGTCCATGGGGTGGGTGGTCACTGTGTAAGCAAAAGAAGAAATGCAGTTTACACTGGGACGTGTAAGGTGCACATATCTTTACTTTTTCTTTGATTTCTGATTCTGACCATCGAAAGGAAATTCACCGGAAACTTTAAGCAGGACTCTGGGAATCTTGACGGATGTTACTGGGATATGTCGAGAATAATTCTAGGGAAGAACCTTTGTTTAGCATTAGATCTGCCAGAGTCTTTAGTTCCAAAGGCAGGTGAACTGATGGACATTGTCTCAAATTATCTTTGCATGTGCTGCCCAAGATGGCAGCCACTGGTCACTTGGGGCTGCTACGTACTTGAGATGTGGCTGGTCTGAACTGAGAGGATCTAGAATAATGAAATACACACCAGATTTTGATAACTTAGATACTTTATGTTCTTTTTTTTTTTCAAACTCACTGATCATTTTCTATTAATTACATGTTGAAATGATTATATTTTAGATATTTTGGATTAAATGAATTATAATTAAAATTTAACTTCACCTTTTATTTCTTTATCTTTACTGTGACTAGAAAATTTAAAAAATACATGTGGCTCACATTATAATTCTATTGCACAGTTCTGATCTATAGAAAGGAAAGTCTTCAATTGTCTCCCTTGAATAAAAGTATAGGGAAAAGAGATTTTTGATATTTTAGACTCTCATACCTTCTTAGATATTACTTTCACTATTTATCATTTTTGAAAGTATAAAGATTATTAATAGTGTGCTTTATTGTCTTAATGCAAGAATTGCTTTTGATTAAAAAAAAAAACCTCACAATAATTGAGTTGAAAAGCACACTATGTTCCCCATGGACCATTAACTGTTTCTTTGATGAGCTTTGGCATAGCTCATGAATCACAGGAGAAAAATCTTCAATAAGAGAGCTTTTTAGAGGCCCTCTAGCACAACCAAATCTATGGTGTCCTTCTGAAGTACCTATAGAATTGGATGGCATCACCCAAATTTGATGACATCAGAAACTACCCAATTCTACTTCTCAAAAAGTGTGGGCTAGCCTGGCAGAGCTCCCAGCCTTATGTGGGTGGACGGGCTGCCTCCGATAGGCACATGACCACAGGAAGCAGATCAGTGCCTCCCTGGCCATGGCAAAGTCTTACTGCCAGGAGAATTGGTCAGCTTCTTGTCGTCACCAGCTCTCCTCAGCCTGTGCTGGGACCATGCTGAAGTTTGGAGAGCCAGAGAATTTCTGGGGGAGAAACTCAAAGGCCTGAGAGACTTGCAGGATGGGGGCAAAACCCAGACATGTAGACTGACTGCTTTCTTTGTCAGGCTTTGACTTATGATGTTGACAAGTTTAAGAAGGACAAGAGAAGGAAGACCAGAGACCTGGGGCAAGAGGGTTAGGAGCAAGCAGAGCAATGCAGAAAGGAGATGGCAGGGAGCAGGGGGCCTGGAGGAGGAGGACATATTTGTAGAGACAAGTGGGAGTGGACAGGAAGTAAGGGAAGCATGGATAGAAGCAGCCCAGCCTTGGTTGGGTGCAAGGGAATGGGAATGGGGTAGGGCTATAATTCTAGCAGAAGAATTGCCCTATCATACTTTTGCTGTTCTCTGGAGGAAGGTAGTAGGCTGAGGGATAGGTTTGGGGGGAATTGTGATTTCCTGTAGCACTGAATATTCTAATGTCAGCCATCTCAGACCTCTCTCTTGTCTTTTCAGGATGAATTGGATCTCACAGACAAAAACCGGGAGGCTGTGTTCGCACTGCCTCCGGAGAAGAAATGGCAGATCTACTGCAGCAAGAAGAAGGTGCCATGGCTGACCCCTTCCGCTGCCACCTCAGGGTCCCCAGCACGGGGCAGCTCTTGCCCCCATGCTTTGCTCGCTCATTCAACAGATATTATACCCTGGCACCATTCTAGGTGTTGGAGGAACAACCATGAATAAATCAGGATGAAAAATTCCCTGCTCTCATGGAGCTTACACTCCGGGAAATGGGATTCTGTTTTTCAAAAACCCTTGATGCAGGTGTCTACTGGGTTCCAGGAGTGGGGCTGGGTCAAGGAGATGACAGTCTCAGAGATGACAGTATCACTCCCTTCCCATGCCCGCTTGGAGGGCGTGCTGCCTTGTGACATACCCGAGGGACACTTTGTTGTAAGGACTGAGTTGGAGGTGAGGGTGGCCTCTTCTGGATCTTTGCCCCCCCCACCCTGTCCCAGGCTCAGCCTCACAGGGTCACACATCAGTCCCCATTCTCCCCTACCCTCTCCTTGCTCTCTTCTCCTTCACTAAAAGATGCCATTGGTCTCCTGAGTAAGGAGTGCCAGGCTCCAGTCTGGCTTCTTTAGCTCTTATCTCCTCCCCTCTGCTTCCCAGCAGTGGTGCTTTTTTCTCTCTTGGTCTTCCTCCATTTCTCTCTCTTGCTCATCTCTTTCTTTCTCTATCCCTCTTGCCCCCTTTCTATTTTAGTCTTTTTCTTTCATTCTGTTTTTCTTGGCCCATCTTCTTCATCTCCCCTCCACCCTCCCATTTTTCAGACTTGCAGTTGTTCCTTTGATGTCAGAGTATAGGAATTTGGGAGTTAGGACCCAGTTATTCCTGTGCCTGAAGCACAGACCTGCTCCCTCCTGGGAGAAAACAGGCAGGTCTAGGGCAGTTCTGAGCTATTGCCCCTTCGTGTTCCCTGAGCCCATTTGTTCATGGCTCTTATCCTCTTGCCCACGATATTTGTCCCATCTGAGGCTCCATGACCTTATAAAATTGGAGGAATTAGAATGCTACACCATCCTGGAATTGAAAGGAGGTCAGAAACAATTCAGTCTAGTCCTTTCTTCTGCATATGAAGAAAGGACAGCCTAGGGAGGCTGCGTATGAAGAAGGGACAGCCTAGGGAGGCAGTGGACTTGCCCAAAGGTCCCAGCCAGTTATGGCCAGTGGTTGCACCATTGCTAAAATCCAGACTGGCTAGAGTCCAAGAGCCTGTGGCAAGATGTAGAGGCTGTGCACACAGCAGTCTAGTATACTTGATGCACATTTATTAGGCACCTGGATAATACCATATGCTGTGTCCAGGAATCTCATTGTGAGAAAGAAGGTCTTAAAACTCAAGTCATGGGAGGGAAGGAGGGATGGAGGAGAAAATTAACTTCAGGAGTAGCTAATCATGTCTGGTGCTTCTCCACTCTCCAAATTGATTTACCATGAAGTTCCTGTCAGTTGATCTCTTACACAACTAGAATAAAAAAAAAAAATACCGAAATGTAAGGACCTCTTGTTCTACCTTCCAAACCAAATTACAAGTAATCTTCCCCCACACTTTCACACGCCCCTGAAGTGACACTTCCTCTGTCTGTAATACCCTCCCCACCTGCCCTAGGTTTAGTAATCTTTAATAACTCTGTCCTTTTAGAGTCCCCTTCATGAGCCTTCTGTGTTAGATGTCCCCAACCTGGGTTTCCACGACCCACTATAGACAGTTCTACCATAGAGCATTTATCACTCTGCCTCTGGCACTAGACTGACGAATGGAGGGCAGGGACTGACATTTGCTCAGCACTTTAAGGGCTCAGTACAGTGATTGGCATGTAGTAGGTGTTCATTTAATGCATATGGAAGGGTTACATGATGAGCTGGCAAAAGCAAGAAAGTATGTTTTTATGGTACATTTGTTTTTGTTTCTGTGATCCCCTCCCCAAGGTCAGAAGATGGAATTTGGGGGCTTCAGGCATGAAGAGTTAACACATAGCCATGTGAAGTCACAAAGACCAAATCAAGGCAGCTTTCTCACTGGTCTGTAACTTGGATTTTATGAGAGAAAATTGTAAAGCCTGAGTAGATGTAGCTGAGGATGCAGGGTATAGTCCAGGTCAGCTGGCAGACAGGTGGTATATCAGAGAGGTTTTGGAGGAGGAGGTAAGTTTTGGTGCAGATTTGAAAGCAGGAAATTAGCAGAAGGCAGGTGAGGGGGAACGTCCAAATGGGATGGGGATAGGAAGGAGCAGGGTGTGTGTAATGCCCAGAAGCAGATTCTTTGGATAGAGGAGAGGGCTAGATTTTCAATGAGCATTAATATTTATTTAGCTTTCATTGTTCTTGCCCATCCTTGGGGAGAAGTTGAGGCTTTCCCTTGGAACCTGAGGGCTGGGCCAAAGGCCTCTGCCCTGGGTTCTGCCTCACAGCTACACTGACCCTTCCTGAGTCTCTCCCAAATCCAGGGCCTTGGAAACCTCTTTCCTTCTTTTCCTAAACTTGCTATTTACTTAGCACCTACCATGTGCCAGGCACTGCACCAAATGCTTTGTATCTGTGCTTCTCCAATGATCTCAGAGAAAGACCAAGTTTTTAAATTTCCAAACTGTCACAAACCAATACTTTTGTAAAATACAGTAAGAATGATCTTATTAGAACAGTAAAATTTGAAAACCCAGATGTACAAGCTATAAGCACAGATTTTTCTTCGGTTCAACAGACATAAAATTGTATTTTATTAAAAAGAGATAGGGGCACATGGGTGGCTCAGTTGGTTAAGCGTCCGACTTCAGCTCAGGTCATGATCTCATGGTTTATGAGTTTGAGCCTCACGTTGGGCTCTGTGCTGACAGCTCAGAACCTGGAGCCTGCTTTGGATTCTGTGTCTCCCTCTTTCTCTGCCCCTCCCCTGCTCATGCTCTGTCTCTCAAAAATAAATAAATGTTAAAAAAATAAAAAGATCAAATTTAAAAAGAGAACCAATATAAGAAAAAAAGAATGTATTTTTAATTATGTATATGTATATAATACATATGTAATACATATGTAATATATGTATGTAATACACATACACACACACACACACACACACACACATAGTGTTCATTGAAAGTATATACACCTGTGTGGTTTATGCCCATGTCTTTGGCTGGTCACTCCATTCAGTGTTCATTATCTGCACTCTACCAAGGAAGAAATGGAAGCCTGGAGAGATTTTGTAACTTCCTCAAACTTCTCTGCATCTAGGTGGCACTGAAAAATGAATCTGCTGACAGGGAATGAAACTCAGGAACTCAGGCCATGGGCCTGTCTTGCCAGTTGGTCAGACAGTCTTTCTTCTTGTTCCAGGAACAGGAGGACCCCAACAAGCTGGCGACCAGCTGGCCTGACTATTACATCGACCGCATCAACTCCATGGCTGCGGTGAGTAATGGCTCCTCCCTTGCCCTGGACTCCTCCTGGAAAAGCTATGGCGGAGAGTGATCTTCCCAGTTTTCTCCCTGCACTTCACACCCCACTCACTGAGGATCAGCAGCTTTCCAGTTATTCCTGAGATTTTATCATAATCCCTCCCTCTCTTGTGTGACTCTAGAGTCCCCCAACCATTTAAACACCCATTAACCAGGGTGCCAGGATGGCTCAGTCGGTTAAGTGTATGACTCTTGGTTTCAGCTCAGGTCATGATCTCATGGTTTGTGAGATCGAGCCCCACATCAGGCTCTGTGCTGAGAGCACAGAGCCTGCTTGGGATTCTCTCTCTCTCCCCCTCCCTGCTCGCTCTCTCTCTCTCTCTCTCTCTCTCTCTCTCTCACAACACACAATACACACTCTCCCCCTCTCACTCTCTCTCTCTTCTCTCAAAAAAAAACATTAAACAAAAACATCTATTAACCATTTGTATTTCACACAGTCTTGGGAAACAAGCTGAGCCAATAATTCTCCTTATCTCACAGATGAGGAAAGTGAAGTCTAGGACTGTAGCTTGGCTCTTCTCAGAGTCTGGTGTTCTTAGTGAACGAACCATTCCTGGAGGCCCTGCCCTTCCTGAGGCGAGGGTGGCTCCTGTGTCACACCTGGGTGTGGGGGAGTGGGGTGGTTCAGGGAGCTGGGGCTCAGGCAGCCCAGCAGGACCTCTGCCCCCTTCCACCTGCCTCAGATGCAGAGTCTGTACGCTTTTGATGAGGAGGAGACAGAGATGAGGAACCAAGTTGTGGAAGACCTGAAGACGGCTCTCCGGACACAGCCCATGAGGTGACCCATTGTGTTTCCTCTTCCTACTTCCTTTGGTGGTTCCCTTCCCTTGGTGGTTCCCCTCAATTTCCTGAAGCTTCATCCAATGCTCTGCTCCCAACTCAGTCCCCTTACAGGCTCCACCCCTGGGCATCGCCTAGAGTTCCTCCCACTCAGCTGTACTTGCAACCTCCCACTCTTCCTCCCTCTGAGGAGCTGGGAAGCTGCCAGAGGATGGGCATGTGGGGAGCCAGGGCAAAGAGCATGTGAATGTGGCATAAACCTTAGGTCCTGAAGAGCTATCTGAGCAGAAACTTAGGGCAGGTGCTTTTTTGTCTTGGAAAAACAGAATGGGACATAGGGTGGTGGCCTTATGGACAAGGTGTAGAAGAAAGAGCTCTGCGCATGAGTGCCCCAACCTAGGGGGAGATGCGGTGTCTGTGGACAAGAATCCGCCATGTAGAGGAGGTGTGATACAGCCCAGGAAAAGGGAATGATTTCTCAAATGCTAAGAAGAAGGACCCTTTCCCTTTCCAGGACCACACTGTGTAAAGGTCCAAAGTGGGCAAAGAGCCATAGATTCTCTTTGTGCCTGGGAGCTGGCTTGCACCTGCTTGTGGGAGCTGACTGTTAAATTTTCAGCAGTTTTGCAAGCTGTTTGTTAAACGTAACTATAGTTAGAATATAACATATAAACTTACAACTAAATAAATAATGTCAAAAACAAAAGTAATTAAGTACTTGAAACTTATTACTCTGTAATTACCCAGAGATCTTACTACAGTTTAGTTTTATGTATGCTCTTTACTCTTGTATATACTCTTGAGTTTATACCCATTGTATAAGCATGGTTCTGGAAATACTGTTGACCCTGAACAAGGCAGGTATTAGGGGCGCTGACTCCCACACAGTCAAAAATCCACATATAACTTTTGACTCTCACCAAACTCAACTACTAACAGTCTACCATTGACCAGCAGCCTTACCAATAACATAAACAGTTGATCAACACATATTTATAAGTTATATGTATTATATACAGTATTCTTATAATAAGGTAAGCTAGAGAGAAGAAAATATTAAGAAAATCTTAAGGAAAATACATTTATAGTATTGTACTGTGTTTGTTGAAAAAAATTCCCATAGAAGTGGACCTATACTGTTCAAACCCGTGTTATTCAAGGGCCAACAGTACAATAAACATCTCTTGGAAGGCAGGCATCTCTTTCCAACTTCCCAACTCCACATTCAAAGATGTCACATAGATATCTTTGAAATCAGCTATGTTAGCAGTATTTATACCATGGAAATTGGAAAACACTACAATCGGGCCTTTCTTCCTTTCTTCAGAGAGCCAGGTGTTAAATGTTTACCAGTGGGTCTGCCTGAGTGAGTGAGTGAGTGAGTGAGTGAGTGAGTGAATGAGTGAGTGGTCTGGGCTGAGCTTCCTACTTCCGGAGCCTGAAACTAAAGCCTCAGGAGAATGGGAATGCCTTAATCTTTCTGGCTGCTCAGGTGTGGGTGGGAGGCTGGTATGGGAAGGGGACGCAGGAAGGATGAGGACATGGGGAAGGAGAGGGGTTGAGAGAAGGCTTCCAGGTTTGTCTTCCACTTCAATTTATTTTTCTTTCCTTTAATAAAATTCTGATTAAGTTACACACAGTCATGGTGGAAATTCCGTGGTATACAGAAAACATATAATAGAAACAAATATACCCATTTTAACAACTTATTTTGAGAGTATATTCTATTTTGTAGGCATATCTATATAATAATATGGAAGTACAACAAATACACTTGGGATCAAACATATTAATTAGATAAAACGTCTCCCTCAGTTCCATTTATGACCTTTCCTTAGATCATTATTCTTCCACTAAATCAAGTGTTCAAAGCCTCTTGTGTATGTGTGCGTGTGCACACGTGTGCCATGAATGGCTCTGGCACTGGATGAAACCTAATGACTGCTTATCAGAATGATGTTTTTAAATAATAAAGTAGATAAAAATAGATAAGATTAAAAATAAACCTATTAAATGGAAACACAGTTAACCAAATATTAAACATTTGTGAGGTAGCAATATATGTGCTGCTTTATGCCTTCAAGAGCAAGAACTAGCAGCTACCATAATTTCGAAGTGCTGATACTTATAACAATTATAATTTGATATGAAAATAGCCGATTTCTTTGAGTGACAAAGTCACAGATTCTGATAATACCACAGTGTATTGCCTACATTCATCAGCAAAGGAAATGGTACCTTTCAGGTAGAGGTTACCAAAAATAAAAGTCTAACTTTTTTTTTTTCTCCATCCAAGTTTATAGACCCCTGCATGTTAGCCATAGACCCCTTAGGAGGACACAGACTCCAGGTTAAGAACCCCTGAACTAAATGGTTTTTAATGCTTTCTGTTACGGTTCAAGATAACTTAGCTATTTTCTTAAGGATCTCTTGAAGAGCACCTTTCTTAGCCTCGGTCCTGTGACTCAGTGACTCTGATGCATCCCCCACCTGCCCCCATCTGGAAGTCCTCTTTGTCTTCTGACTGTATTTGTGTTAATTCCCATCCTCACTGGAGATGAATTTTCAGGTTTAACAGCCATGATAATTACAGTGATAATTACTACGGTCATTCCCTTCCCGTATACCCCATCGTAGCTATGCAACTGTCAGTTAATGACCTGCAAATTCATGGTATTTAAGGTGCAAATAAGGCATGAGTCTGCTGTGAGGGTGATAGGATTTCAGTGCTTTAGGAAAACTCTATAAATGAACCAAGTGGCTACTGTAGGTAGGACACTGTGGTTGCAGGTAACAGGGTAACTACTGGCAAATGTTACAGAATAATATGCAAATTCAGGATATCGGTTGTGCTGATGGCTCTGGCCTGGACAGGTTTGTGACACGCTTCATTGAACTGGAGGGTTTGACTTGTCTGCTGAATTTCCTCCGGAGCATGGATCACGCTACTTGTGAAAGTCGCATCCACACCTCCCTCATCGGTTGCATCAAGGCTCTGATGAACAACTCCCAGGGGAGGGCACATGTGCTGGCGCAGCCGGAGGCCATCAGCACCATTGCACAGAGCCTGCGCACAGAGAACAGCAAGACCAAGGTGGCTGTGCTGGAGATCCTGGGTGCTGTGTGCTTGGTGCCCGGAGGCCACAAGAAGGTGCTTCAGGCCATGCTACACTACCAGGTGTATGCAGCTGAGCGGACACGCTTTCAGGTGAGGGCCCTAGTGGGGGCTTCCTTAGAAAGACTTAAGGGCCCTTAGTAGATACAGGTTTGGCTGAGAAAATGGACTCCTCACTGGACTGTGGGTTCTTTGAGGCTGGACTATTGGTCTGTGGCTCTACATCTCTGAGCCCCGTGCCTGGCTAATCATAAGGGCTCATCAAAGTTGAACCGAATGCAGTTGCAGGGGCTAAGATTTTAGGTCCTCTGCCTGGGCCAGTGCTTACTGTGGGCACCCCAGGAAGAGTGCTAGAAGCTCATGCCATGCTTTTTTCTTCTCCCTGGCCTGCCCCAGAAAACTAATGAGATAGTAAGTATAAAGTGTCTTATGTAGACTAAGTATCAACAGATCTGAAATGTCACTGTAGTACAAACTCCATGGTTTATCTACCAGTATAGGCTATTTGTTTATTCTGTCATCAAACATTTTTAAGCACCTACTTTGTGCAGAAATTGGGCCCTGACCTTTTGCAGAAGATGCCGAAGATGTAAAAGGCAGTGTCCGTGCTGTCACGAAGCTGGGAAGGAAGATTTATGAACCATAAACAGCTAGAGCTGTAAACAGCTGTAAAGTGCCAAGGCAGCACTTCGGCACTGCCCCCACAATATAAACTAAGCCACGGAGGTGAGTAGAGAGGAGGCAAGGCAGAACTGAGACAGAGGTATGGAGAGGCAAAGGATGGTTCTTGGAAAAGCTGAGCTTTTGGGAAAGTCCGAGGTAAGCTGGATAGATGGGGTAGAGAGAGTGTAGGGGATATGCTAGGCAGCTAGAATGGCGGGGGCGCACATGCAGAGGCAGGACTTGTAAGATCCTGAGCCTGCCTTTCCTCTTCGGTTCTGCCTTTCCATCCAGACACTGCTGAATGAGCTAGACCGAAGTTTGGGCCGGTACCGGGATGAAGTGAATCTGAAAACAGCCATCATGTCCTTCATCAACGCTGTCCTCAATGCTGGAGCTGGAGAGGTGAGGCATCTCTTGCCCTTACTGTTTGTGGACTTTCTGGATCCCGGGGTAGTATGTGCAAGTGCCTCCTGGAGAAGTGGCAGAGAAAAGGGGCCAAGACCGCTGGTTGGTGTGGTTTCTACTATCAGCATTGTCTTCAGATTATCTTTATCAACTCTTGCCTCCTTCACTTGGAGCTGAGAAAGAATAGCTTGTCATGCACCTTACTGTCATGAGGGGTTCTTGGGGAGATTCTTACATGGGTAACATCATGCATTACGTGTAGTCTGGACAAACCTCAAGCTTGGCTGGCTGATGCTGGCTTCTCATTTATGGAAGGAGGGCAAGTGTTGGCTCTTCTTTCTAGAGCTTTCTAAAGACCTACTTCTGGACTCATTTCCGAGTTGGCTTGTCATGCCCTCTGGCACCTTCTTTTAGGGGGTATGGCTCCTGATTTTCCTTCCTTTGGGGTCAGAATGGGATTCTCAGGCCATAAAAACAGCAATAGTTGAAGAAGACCTTGAAAAGCAGGTGAACTCCCCAAATGCTAAGGGGATCAGATACACCGATCAAAGTCAGTTTGTTGAAGGACAAAAAGGGGCAATTTAATGATCTCTACTTTTCCCTCTTTTTTGCTAGCATGCTTTTCTTGCATCCAGTCCTGATGAGCTGAGTTAGGTGAGGTGGGTTGGGGGAATAATCTGTCCCTAAGATGCTGATATCACCTTGGTCAATACTAGCTATTATGACTAACATTTGTTCTGATTAGTTGGTGACCATACTTCGTTAGGTAATTTTTAATGAATATCACCCCTGTAGGTAAGTAGTATCATTCCCATTTTAAAGATGAGGAAACTAAGGCTCTCCCAAAGTGACAAAACTAGTGAGTGTCAGAGCAGGGATTTAAACCAAGATTTATCTGATGTCAAAGTTTATATTCTACATCACTGTACAGTGATGCTCTTTGATGCCAAAGGCTGAGAAAGTTGGTAAGAGACTTACAGAAGTGAAGCAGGAAAGCTAATGGGAGTAAATAACAAGGTCAAAGGTGTCTCCTCCCGCCCTTTCTTGAAACTCTGGGACTAGAAGTAGTTCCAGATGGGTTGTTGCAGGTGGTGTGGAATGATGACTGGAGTAGTGATGAGGGGGCCACTGGGGACTTTTGTGGAAGAGACACAAGCTGATGAGTCTGTTCCTCCCTTGGGGACCCCCAGGATAATCTGGAGTTCCGCCTACATCTACGGTACGAGTTCCTGATGCTGGGAATCCAGCCTGTGATTGACAAACTCCGGCAGCACGAGAATGCCATCCTGGACAAGTAAGGCTCAGCCACCTGTCCCCACTGCAGATGTATGGGAACAGTACCTCAGTTGGGGATGATCAGGACTTTCAAGGAGGCTGACCTTCCCACTGGAGACCACCTGCCATACCCAGTATCAATGCAGAATCAGCTCTGTGGTGGGGGGCGGGGGGAGGAGGTGGACAGCAATCCCACCTCCTTGTCCCAGATCCTACCTGTGTCCCTGCCTCCTCTCTTTGCTGACCCTCTTCCTCAGCTCTGATGTTATAGGCAGGTGAACCCAGTAGTCCTCAACCATGGCAGTACCTCCCTCCCAGGGGGCATTTGGAAACGTGGGGGTGTTCTTTGGTTTTAAGACTGGCTGGTTGGGAGATGCTAACTGGTATTGGCTGTTGGAAACCAGGAGTGCTAAACATCCTGTAGAGCACTCCTGCTTAGCAAGGAAATGCCCCAGCCCAAATAAAAGTCCAGATAAAGGTCCTTGTTGATGAAAGGGTGCAATTAAATTCCTGTATGTTCCCAGTGAACTCTGTCCCCTCTGGTTCTGTCCCATTGATATAGACTATTTTGTTGTCCTGGGTCTTAAGGGAAACAGGATAGATCCTTTTGAATTGGAGTTAGGGAGTGGTTGAGGTAGAAAATGAGAGAGTTTGGCTTTGAGAGCTCATGGGGACAGTATGAGAACACTGGTGATGGCAGGGCAGTGGTCCTTGACTAGGGGCAATTTTACTCCCAGAGGACATTTGGCTATGCCTGGAGACATTTTTGAAGGTGAGGGCTGCTACTGGCGTCTAGGGGGTAGAGATCAGAAATGCTGTTGAACCTTCTACATCTCACAAATAAGCTTCCCACAACCAAGGGTAATCTAGCCACAGATGTCAATAGTGTCCAAACTGAGCAAGATTGATCCTAGGGTAATGGGACCCTGGGCTGGCCTCCCTGAGGAAGGGACATGGGATTCTATTAAAGAGGAGAGTGTTGGCCTACAGAAAGGTGGCTTCTGTCTGGTTTTTCCTTGTCCTCACTGAATGAAGCTTTCAGATTTACTTGGTTGGGGGCTCAATGGGACTTAACCCTCAACCACGAATGTCATGGAGGTAATATCTAGTCTCTCTATCCCCCCATCCTATCTAGGCATTTAGACTTCTTCGAGATGGTCCGGAATGAGGATGACTTGGAACTAGCCAGGAGGTTTGACATGGTGAGGAGCCTGAAGGGATGGGGTGACTGCAGGGTGGGGGGTCCCAGATGACCCCACAAGCATCTTCTCTGGATCCTGTGCTGTGATAGGTCCAGTGTTGGCTGGCTTCCCTGGTGAGTGGCCCCCATGGCTAAGTCCTACTTCTGGAGCCCAGCAGTGTGTTGGCTCTGTGGGGCCTCACCTGGTAGGGCATCTCCCCTGCTGGGAGATCGCAATCCCCAAAGGAAAGAGAGCCAGTTCCTACGCATGATTAGTCTCAAATGCCTCTCCTGGGCTTTTCTCCCTGCCTTCCAGCAACTTCCCTGAGTCACCTTTCCCCATCACTAACCAGATCATGCTTCACCAACCAAACTGACTTTTTATTTAGGCCTCAGTAATCCTGAAAATACACAGTTTGGCTGCTTAAATAATGTATTAGAAAAGCTCTCCCCAAATAGAAACCTACTTCTGGTGGTGCTGCAGTCACCAGGCCCCATCCCGTTATATTGTCACAAAAGCCCTGATTCACAGATAAGCAGACTGAGATTAGCTTGCCTGCTGCCACACAGTGAGAGAGTAGATCTTGGATCTGAACCCCAGTTGTATGCAGCTATTCTACATGGTTCTTGAGTTGTGTATGCCCATTTCTCTTAGTTTAACTAATAGTTCTCAGCCAGGAGTGACTTTGCTCCCTCCTCCCCCTGTGGACATTGGCAACGTCTGGAGACATTTTTCGTTATCGCGACTGGTGTGAGGTGGATGCCACTGGCATTTGATAGGTTTTGGCCAAGAATGTTGCAGAACAGCCTACAGGGAACAGGACAGCTCCCTACAACAAAGAATGATCCAGTTCAAGATGCCAATAGTGCTGACGTTGAGAAATCCTGCTTCATATAATTAGGACATCTTCCTCCTTTTCTCTGAATCTCTCTCTCTCTCTCTTTAATATTTATTTATTTTTGAGAAAGAGAGAGAGAGAGAGAGCAGGAGTGAGCAGAGAGAGAGGGAGACACAGAATCTGAAGCAGGCTCCAGGCTCTGAGCTGTCAGCACAGAGTCTGACACAGGGCTCGAACTCACAAACCATGAGATCGTGACCTGAGCCAAAGTGGGACACTTAACCAACTGAGACACCCAGGTACCCCAGTCCCTCGATTTTTTTTAAGTTTATTTATTTTTGAGAGAGGGGAGCGGGGTGGGGGGACAATCCCAAGTAGGCTCCATGCTACCAGCACAGAGTCTGACAGGGGGCTTGAACCCATGAACCGTGAGATCATGACTTGAGCCAAAATCAAGAGTTGGACACCTGAGCCACCCAGGCACCTCTCTATGCGTCTCTTTTTAAGCCTAGGCCAGAAGCAGGAGAAGGAGCATTGTCCTGGGGAATGGGGTGCAGTGGATAGAAGCAGGGTTTTCTCCCCTCTTCTGCTGCTTGCCCCCTCCCCATTCACTGTTCCCTCCACTCCCTCAGGTCCACATCGACACCAAGAGTGCTTCTCAAATGTTCGAGCTGATCCACAAGAAGCTAAAGCACACGGAGGCCTATCCCTGCTTGCTGTCTGTCCTGCACCACTGCCTGCAGATGCCCTGTGAGTAGCCCACACTTGCCACTTCCTCAGCCGGCCTGAGCCTTGGCCGGAGATAGGTTGAGACAGGGTGTCAGGACCTCCTTGGCTTGGTGAGTCTGCCTGGGTCTCCCTCCGCACATGCCCCTGGGAGGCTTGGCCACAGGACTCAGGCCCTTTCTCTTGCCTCCCTCTTTGAGGTCAGGACATCCTCTGTCACCCAGGGGAGATGCTGGGGTCTTGGCCCTGAGCAATGCTAACGTCCTGGTCTAGCAAGCAGTAGCTTGATCGTTGCAAAATCAAATAGCTCTGGCTGTTAGCTAATGGCAGGTGAGCGGTCAGTCCTTTTGGGGAGCTCCAAAAAAGAAGTTTTGTGGTTGGGGGAGTAACACAGATGTACACTGAGCATGCCTGTTTTCAGGGTTTTATCAGCTCCTCCATCTAGGCATTGTGAGCTCCACTTTATCACACTTGTCCCTGCTTCTCTTTACAAATATCAAATGTCAGCATCTAAGCTTAGCAGATGCTAAGCTCTTAAGATCCAGGGGTGCACAGTGACTTAATAAATCACACACAATCACTAATAGCCACCCCAGCATGAAATTTGAAATGAGCTATAACTGTACCATTTGGTATTTAAGCTCTTCACAAAATTGAATATTTGGAAGGCTAGCATGGCCAAACTTCATGATCTAGGCTGACTCTCCAGTGCTGATGATGCTGGCATTGGTATTCATGGTGATGGTGGCAATAACTACAGCTTACTATGTGCTACCTCTGGGCCATGTGTGATGCGAGGTTCTCTGGCACAGTGTCTCTAAGCCTCAAAATGATTTAAGGAGTGTACATTATTATATCCGATCCACGGTGTATGAACTTGAGGCTGGGTGAGTCTGTACATATGACAGAATTTTTGTTTCTTTGGGGTCATGGCTTTAGATGAAACATGTTCTACTTCTCTGAGCCAGTGACCTGGCTTTACCCTGCTTTCCTGGGTGAAAGACCAATATAAAACTATACCACTTTGCAATTCCTGTGGCAGTGAAGTGATGGAAAGGAAAATGGCCACAGTGGCCTAGACCAGGGAGCTATCCATTGTCCAAAGCTCAGTCGAGAGATCTTTGTGGAAGACATAGGAAGTCCCTGAGAAACCCAACTTCTCACGAGTTTTTGTGTGTGGTGTTCCATGGGCAATGCAGGGGGTCTCTTTTGCCTCCAAATGGGGCTTTGCAGACATGACCTTCTAACTCGTAAGCTTGTGGTTTGACTTTGAGGTCAGGATCATGCTGGTTGATCTCCCTTGGTGGTCAGTTGAGACAAAGTACTTGGGCTCAAGAACTGAGGAAGAGAGGCTTGTGGCTAGCGCATGAAAAGAAAGGCCATGTCCCACCAGATCATGACGACAGGGGATGGGAGTGGGGCCCTGTGAGATCAGGCACCACGTGCAAGCCTTTGCCTTCATAGTTCCGGGTCACCTTCACCAAGAAATCTGCCTGGATTCCATTAGCACTGTTCCAACCCACTCTGTCTCTCAGTGCATGCCTGTAATTAGTTTCCATTCATCTTTCACTGTAGAACAACAGCACAGATAATCCTAAAACCTTTTCTTTTTTTAAATTTCCCTGGAGACTTCATTATTTAGCAGGTAATATTTTGGAGCAGATTTACTTTCTGAAAGGTGCTTTTTTTAGATAATGTAAAAGGCAATTTGCATTCCCAAGGCATAGGCTACTCAGGGTACCTACAGGGAAGGAAGGCAGCCAGGTAGCACTTCAGGGAGTAGAAAAATATGTCTAGAGCATTGACACTTTTATAGTCAGTTGCAGATCATCAAGAAACGACCAGATTTGTGAGTCTCCATCATCAGCATCAGCAGCATCAGTGCCTCCCCCATCAGACTGGGAGCTTGCCAAGGGAGGGAGAGGGCATGCCTCACCAGCCCGGGCCCAGGCAGTGACTCTGGGGCCTGGCCTCAGGGGAGCTCCCAGGCTCAGTAAAGATATGACGCCTATTGTTCCTCAGACAAGCGGAATGGTGGCTACTTCCAGCAGTGGCAGCTCCTGGACCGCATCCTTCAGCAGATTGTACTCCAGGATGAGAGGGGTGTGGACCCTGACCTGGCTCCCTTGGAGAACTTCAACGTCAAGAACATCGTCAACATGTGAGCAGTGACCAGCTCCTACCTGTCTTCCTCCTCCTTCCCCATCTCTTTCCTGCTTGGAGTCTCACCAGTGAAACCTCTACTCCCTCTCTCAAACCACATACCTCCAAATGCTCCTTAAGCAGCATTGTCCAACAGAACTCTCTGAGATAATGGAAATGTTCTATATCTGCACTGTCCAAACATGGCCACTGAGCACTTGCCATGTGGATAGTGTGGCTGAGGAACTGAATTAAAATTTTTATTTCACTTTAATTAAATTCAGATAGCCATATGACATGGTTAGACTATCACATTGAATAGCACAGATTTATAAGGGGTGTGCTCGACTTTTAATGATCCATTGCATGGAGTGGATAGAGGAAGAATTTAAACATATCAACTATGGGGCGCCTGGGTGGCTCAGTCAGTTAAGCGTCCAGCTTCGGCTCAGGTCATGATCTCATGGCTTGTGGGTTTGAATCCCACGTTGGGCTCTGCGCTGACAGCGTGGAGCTTGAAGCCTGCCTCAGATTCTGTGTCTTCTTCTCTGCTTGCCCATCCCCCACTTGTACTCTGTGTCTGTCTCTGTCTTTCAAAAATTAATAAACATTAAAAATGTTTAATAAACAACCATATTAACTATGGTCTATGGGCTAACTCCAATCCTCCTGCTTCCTTCAGTATGACCCATGAGCTAAGAATGGTTTTTACATTTTAAAAGAGTTTTTAAAAACAAACAAGAATATGTGACAGAGACTGTACCTGGTATACAAAACCTAAAATATTTATTCTGATCCTTTAGAGAAAGTTTGCTGACCACTAAGAGCATGGCAATTTAACTAAGGCTATTGGACAAGAATGTCAGAGCCTAAGGTCATCTGGCTTATCTTTGGCGCTGTGTATAGATAAACACAGAGAACCAAGTTTAAAGTCACATCAATTAATAACAGATGTGACGTTAACACAGTTTTTTAATTTTAAACTTTTACTTTCTTTTTTCAAGTGTTTATTTTAATTTCCAGTTAACCTGCAGTGTAATATTCGTTTCAGGTGTGCAATGTAGTGATTCAACACTTCCATACATCACCTGGTGCTTCTCATGACAGGTGAGACAGGTGAGGAGTGACAGGTGCACTCCTTAATCCCCATCACCTGTTTCACACATTCGCCCACCCATCTCCCCTCTGGTAACCATCAGTTTGTACTCTATAGTTAAGAGTCTCTCTTAACTCTCTGTTTTACCTTTTGCTCATTTGCTTTGTTTTTTAAATTTCATATATGAGTGAAATCATCTGGTATTTGTCTTTCTCTGACTTATTTCCTTAGCATGATACTGTCTACCTCCATCCATGTCATTGCAAATGGGAAGATTTCATTCATTTTATGGCTAAGTTGTACAATGGAATATGTGTGTGCATACATATACGTATATATCTCACATCTTTATCCGTTCATCAATCGATGGACCTGGGCTGCTTCTATATCTTGGCTACTGTAGATAATGCTGCTGTAAATGAAAGTCTGAGCCAGTTGCCCTTTAAAGAGATAAACCGGCTCTCAAGGATTCATTATATCACATTCCAAGGCCAGGTGGAAAATGATTTTTGAACTATTCGTGCTACTGTTTTCTTTTGTACAAGTAGTTGGATATTGATGTGGTTAATCCTACCTGGTATGCTGGACAAATGCAACTAGCAAAGTAATCAAAATGTAGCTTTATTCTTATTTTTGTTTTTGTTTTCTATTAATTCTTTACACTATTTAGTGGGGGAAGCTTTTCCTCTGCCAGAGGATGAAAATGCCTCAGCTCCAACAAAGTTTTTGCTTCTTCTTGGGCAGTAGAAGTCCTAAGATCATTTTAAGCCACCAATATAGTCTCCAATCTGCACCTAGAAGAACTGGTCCCAGATGTGAAGAACCATGTGAATTCTAGATTTGATTTAGCCTTTAGCCTTAAACCTCTCTCTTCCTCTCTCTTCCTTCCAGCTGGGGCTGGAAGCTGCAGTGGAAAGGATATGTGTGATGATTGACTTTCTTTCTCTGTTTCTCTTCTAATAACCCTTTCCACACACCACTTTTCTGTTAGCTAACTAGTTTCTAACCCCTATAAGGCAGTGTGGGGGCAGGAAGCAGAAAGGCACAAGGTCTTTCTTGATCAGGTAACTAAGTGAACAGGCTTTCTATTCTCTGGCCTTAGAACATGGGTAAAGACATGAATTATTTCTGGATCTTCTACTTCTTTGCTGCATGCCTCTCACTATAAAACCCTGGTCACTGGCCATTTAAGGTTTTTTGTTTCTTTCTTTTTGCCCCCTGGGGCTGGTTGGTACCATCCCTTCAGTCACCTCCTGATTCACTGGCAATCCAATGCACAATGGCACAGTGTTGAAGTATCCAATTTTCTGCTATATGGACATCTTGGACAGGACTTAAAATGACATCAGCCCAGTTTCCCCATGATGCTCACATCTGGTCCTTGAGGAACCCTCATGCAATCTCTGTACCAAAAAACTCTAGGAGTGCTGGCTGGTCCCAGCACAGCACCACTCTCCTGGTTAATGTTTCCTCATTCTTTGGACCTGCCTGGCACCAAGTCATACCCAAGTCTACCATACCTCCCTCCCAATGTCAGGGAATGTGAGCCCAAACTCTCTGAGTGGGTCCAAAAAAGCCACCGGATGGTGGTGAAGGAGGTAGCACCCCCAAGAAAGACAGCAATGGCTTTCTCCAAAGACATCTCTTCACAAATTATGTCCCTTTTCATACTCTGCCCCCTCTTAGATCTTGATCTGGTGAAGAAAGCCAAGATTCATGATTTTCATATTTTCAGAGTTACAAAAAAAAATGATTATTGGTATCTCACTTTGGGATTTCACCTCTACTACACTTTGGTGTCCAGGTAATAGCTTTAACCCCCGTTACAAGAATTTGACATGAGTGAGGAGCATCTGTGATTTCGATACATCCCTCTTCGCCCTCAGCATATACATCCTGTGTTGCTGGGATGGGCAATTTCTCTTGTTCTTACACATTGGTCTTTGGAAGTCTGGAGCATGGTAAGGCTAACATTTTTATCTATCTCAGTGCAAAAAAATTATTTTTACAAAGAGATACAAGTCATTAGAAAACTAAAGGAAGCCTGAGATTTAGTCCCAGTTCTACCATTAGTCAAGCTATTGTCTTCATATCTGGTCTCAAGAGCTTCAACTGTATCATGAAGTGGTTGAATCATAAGTTATCTAAGGGGCCTTTCAGTTTTCACAATCCATGGAGAGACACATGAGAACTGGGAAAGCTGGGGACCTGGAGAAACATCTGGAGATTCAAAATCCTAGCTTCCTTGATGTGGCTGGACAGACTGGAGATCAGGGAACCAGTGTGGGGAATAGGAAGATGGTATGTCTTCTGGGAACTTGTGAGCCAACAGTCAATAGACCCTTCCCTGTACTCCCCACCAGGCTCATCAATGAGAATGAAGTGAAACAGTGGCGAGATCAGGCAGAAAAGTTCCGGAAAGGTAAGGGGCTCTGCCTAAAGCCACTGCACGCTCCACTGAAACTCTTCCCTGACCAGCCCAGGAGCTGTTAGAGGCAGACACACACATATGCATATTCTCTCTTCCATTTCCTCTCTGGTTCCACCCCCATCCCAGAACACATGGAGCTGGTGAGCAGGCTGGAGAGAAAGGAGCGAGAATGTGAGACAAAGACGTTGGAGAAGGAAGAGATGATGCGGACACTGAACAAGATGAAGGACAAACTGGCCCGAGAGTCCCAGGAGCTGCGCCAGGCTCGAGGACAAGTGGCAGAGCTGGTGGCCCAACTCAGTGAAATCTCAGTATGTAGACATTCTCCTCTCCTTTTACATATTGAGCTGAGGCCTTTAGGATGTTGTGGGAAGAGCAGGTGTGAGGAAGGGCCAAGGATCCCATGATGAAGAAGTGAGAGGAGGACCCTGGGTCAGGACAGAGTAGATCTCTGAGGCTATAAGGGTGGCTACTTTTGCGTTAATTAGAAAAAAAAATGCTTTATCCCCTGGGTGAAAAGAGCATTTCCCCTTTCCTTGTCCCAGGAAGTAGAACGCATAGTGCAGGTACTATTTTGCCCCCACCCCCAACCCGTGCAGCTGGATGCCCCTGTGCAGGCAATAGCCTACACAACTGTATGCATTATTCTTGCTGTTGCATTGTGATAACTATGACTTTTTCCAGTGTCATGTATATGTGTTTTACCTATGTGTGTGTCTGTATTTGTGATGTGTGTGTTGGCTGTTTGGGTCACAGAGAGGAAATGGGGGAGGGCAAAATGTGTGTGGGAGGTGAGAGCAGGATTGGGGTCTCCTATAGATGAAGAATAAGGAGAGGAATAGTGTGGCGGTGACCTGAAAGGCATCATTGCTGATGAATTTGTCCTTTTTATTTTTCTGTTTCCCCACAGACAGGACCTGTATCTTCCCCACCACCCCCTGGGGGTCCACTTACCTTGTCTTCCTCGATGACAACCAGTGACCTGCCTCCACCCCCGCCCCCTCTACCTTTTGCCTGCTGCCCCCCACCGCCACCACCACCTCTTCCACCTGGTGGGCCTCCCACTCCCCCTGGTGCCCCACCTTGCTTCAGCATGGGCCTGCCTCTTCCTCCGGACCCCTGCCCCAGCAGTGATATCCCACTCAGGAAGAAGTGTGTCCCCCAACCTTCTCATCCACTGAAGTCCTTCAACTGGGTCAAGCTTAATGAGGTAAACAACAAAGAAGAGATCAGTAGGCCCATTCTCCCATGGCCAATGCCAGTCAGCCCCATGGATTGCCTTCCCGTTGTTTGTAGATCCCCTGTCCTGGGTTCATTTTTTTGGTGGGGATAAGGGGGTAGTGGATGCAGAAGATGGGATTGCTGATGGCAGTCAGCTTACCATCCACTGGAAAGAACATCTACACTGGTATGAGGAGGCATGAATGTGCTAAGGCTCAGGTTGGTAAAGCCATCTACAGATGGAATTTGTGTGTGCTGAGGCTTAATGGAGTGATATAGATACCAGAGCATGGTCCAACCAGGGTCGCTTTCTAGACAACACAATGGCTGGGCTAGAGTTTTAAGGATAGGGTCTATTTGAGGAAAAGGGTGGAAAGATCTTGGGCGAAGGTCTAGAGATGGTAAAGATCAGGGCAGTGTGTTCAAAGGACTGAAACTGTGAGGCCATGGCAGGGGAAGTGATAGCTCCCTTGCCATGAACAGTTTGATGTCAAGATGTAGCCATTTTGGCATCCTCCTGGGGGAAGGTAAACATACTGAGTACTTTTCTAGACTTCTAAGTAGTGAGAGACCCTCATGAATATTATCCACCAATAATCACCAATCCCAGATCATGTGTGGGAGTTGATTCCTCTGTTGGACTCACATGAGCATGGAGGAGAGGTGCCCTGGTTGCATTAGACAGTTAGTAATTTAAGGCCAGTTCCAGCCTGGGTCAAGCCCTGCCTCTGGTTCTATACTAAGTGCTATTAAGAGGACCTGTGGCTTTGTCCATGAGGTGTAACTGGGCTCAGTTAGCCTGACTTATATGCATACTTCGGCAGCAGCCATGCAGACATCATTTTAGAGCTGGGACAAGTGTATGCCCTCTAGCCTTGTTGTCTCAGCCTTTTGGTCTAACTCTTGGAGAATTCATAACTGTACCTTCCTATGCAAGCTTAAATGAGCTCAGATGGAGACTCAAGTGGGAAGAGATGTGAGATTGTGAAGTAGGTGGCCAGCTATTTGTTAGCTGACTCTCCTAACGGTAGACCAGCTAGCCAGTCAGTCTGAGGACTGCTTTGTGTAAAGCTTTTTGCAGGGGGCTATGATGGATAATAATAAAAGGTGAGACAAAACACTGCCCTATAAGAGCTTTGGACCTGGAAAAGTAGGAATTTTGTTTAAAGAAACACCTAGAGATCCCAGAGAGGGATTGAAGGGGAGGTTCTAACCTCTAAACCAAGTGTGGCTCTAACTAACTGCGACCGGTGTAAATCACTCACTTTGTACCTCAGTTTTGCTTGTCTGTGAGATTTCTAGGATTCCTTTTACCTCTGGTTTTATAATGGAGGTGGAAAGACAAAGCATGAATATAGCCCATTCATAGTCTCCTGGGCCTCTGATAACATCTCCAGTCTAAGCTGGTAAAATTTTAGAGACACCTGTTAGAGTTTTGAAGTCACATGGTTGACGTTTGTGACAACTGTACCGCACAGCTGTGCCCTGTGGGCACTTCTCCATGGTCATGAGGCAGACAAACAGCTCTGAAGAACCAAAGGCCATACACAGGTTGTGTGGAAATGTTCAGTGTTCATGAACAGAAATAATATATATACTTTTTGGGGGGTAAAAAAAATATTTTTTTTTGTTGTTTCCTGTACTTAGAATTATAATTTGAAGGTTTTTTTTTTTTTTTTTTGGCTTCCTTAAAAAAAAAACCTTTTAAATGTTTTAACTGAAGTATAGTTGACACACAATATTACATTAGTTTCAGGTGTCCAATGTAGTGGTTTGACAACTCTGTCCATTATGCTATGGTATGATATATCTATTTTCAATGTTCTCAGGAACCTCCGTACTGGTTCCCACAGTGGCTGTACCAGTTTGCATTCCCACCAACAGTGCAAGAGGGTTCCTTTTTCTCTGCATCCTCACCAGCGCTTGCTTCTTCTTGTCTTTCTGATTCTAACCATTCTGGCAGGTGTGAGGTGATATCTCATTGTAGTTTTGATTTGTGTTTCCCTGATGATCAGTGGGTTTGAGCATCTTTCCATGTGTCTGTTGACCATCTACAGGTCTTCTTTGGAAAAATGTCCATTCAGGTCCTCTGCCCATTTTTTATTTGTATTACTTGCGGAGTTTTTTTTGGTGTTGAGTTGTATAGGTTCTTTATATAGTTTAGATATTAACCCTTTATTGAATGTATCATTTGCAAATTATCTTTTCCCATTCTTTAGGTTCCCTTTTGGTATAATTTTAAGATTTTAGATAAGATTTTATAAGATTATAAATATCTTATAAATAAGATAATTATAAGAGTTTAAAAAGGTAATGAAAAGTTGATTAGGCACCTCAGCCATTAAGGAAGACAGACAAGGCAACTAATATTTTTGCAACATTTTCATCAAGTAGAGCTTTGCACTTAGGATTTTCTCTGGGGTCCAATAATAATAAAGTCTATATAAATTCCTCAGGGGCCCCAAGTAGTCCAGAGTTTTATTCCTAGACTGGAAAGTACAAGTCGGATGGAATAAGGAATAGAAAGGATTTGCAGGAGTTGTCAACATTTCTCAGCAGGGGTGACTGGAGGGGCATTGAACAGTATCTGTGAACCTATTATCCCAGTTCCAAGCTTTTAATCATGTGACCAGGAGTTATTTCATCATTTTGGCTTCAGGTTCCTAATCTGTAAAATGGGAGTAATTATGACATTTATATCAAAGGACTGTTATGAGGATCAATTGATATATAAAGTACTTGGAACAGTGACTGACACATAGAAATTCATAATAATAAAAATAATCTTAGGTTATGAGTGGCACTACCATGCATGCTTTAAGTGTGTTATCTCACTTAATCCTTACTTCAACTCAGTCAGCAAGCATCATTGAGACTGTGCTTCCTTTTATGTGAAATAAAAAGAGGATAGTACCCCTCTACTTTCCAACACTCCTGCATAGTGGTGAGGCTGGGAGTGCAAGCTGGCTTGGTCTGTCTGACCCCAGATGCTCAGTGAGAGAAACACCCTGGAAAGTGTTTTGGAGAAAGATTTCCCTGGCATATAAAGGATGTCTCTAGAAGGGCAGAAGCCCCAGGAACCTAGACTGGAAATGATGAGGTCTTGGCCACAGTGATGCAAAAATTAAAGTCAGGCATTATTCTACACAGTGGGCACATCAGGGCGACTTGGTAAAATGCAGCATGTAGAGAATACTAGGAATTGAGGGACCTCTGTCTGGCTCCAGAGCTCAGCTACCCCTCCATGATGAGCTGCATATGGAGATGGGATGGCATGTGGCAAGAAAGGTGGGAGAGCTGGGTGCTTAGCCTGTTCTCTTAGGGGAAGCTCTTTCCGGGGTTGACCATCCAGCTCTCTCATTCCAGCTGGTTCTTCTTGCCATGGCCTCACCAGGAATAAAGATCAATGGCAAGTTTTACCTGTGTGGGCTTTCCCATGGAGCCCACCCACCTCTACACCAGGCCTAGATTCAGCTGGGGAACCAGTTAGAGGTTTCCCTTCCTTGCTTTCTTGGTTCAATTTCCCCTCCCATCTTCTCTCTGCCTCCCATCTACCCCATTCTGGGGGCCTGGCTCCTTTCCCCAGTCCCCTTCCCTTACCCCACGCATGCTCCTGTGCACGCACACGTGTACACACACACACACACACACACACACACACACACGCAGTGGTTGTTTCTGCCATGAAAAGAATGTGTCTGTGTTGGGTTTGGCCAGTTGCCTGTATCCCTTGCTGCTCCGAGCTTCCCAGCCCGGCATTCCACAAGAGGGTCCCTGGCCTTAGGAAGGCCACAGGAATGTCCCCACCCCCCTGCTCTGGCCTAGCCTCCCCTTTCTAGAGTTTAAGAAAATAAAAGTGAGTGAAAGGTATGTTTCTCTCTCTAAGCCTTGCTGAGGGGGAGATGGAGGGAGGAGGCAGCAGTGGCCTTAGAAAGGTTCCCCAGCTGCCTTCCAGGCAGAGGAAGGTGGGAGATTCCATTTTAAAGGACAGCAAAGCTCGGGATGAGGCGAAGATCCCTGGGAGGACAGAGTCAGAGCACCCTGGGAGGGGCTGTGCTCTCTGCCCTCTGAGCCATTGTCAGGGTGCTATGAGACCACTGGGGCCCTCTCATCTTGGCTGATGGGGCCTCCCCCCAGGGAAGGGATTCAATGCCAGGGTTCTACACAGAATTGGGACATTTCCTAGGTGGAGAGACCTTGGAATGTAAACCCTTGGATGCATTCCAACTGTGAGGGATAGACCACTTTCCTGGGTCTGACCAACAGGAAGTTGTGGCAGAGTCTTGCTGGCCTGAACAGTCGCTATAGGGGCCAGGATGTCTCAGGCTTTGGCATTTGTCCACTTCCTGGGAATCTGGGAAAGTGGGAAGAAGACCCCTGGGAGAGAAAATGACCATCTCAGTTACGAGAAATATAGTGGGCACTGAGGATTTGAGGATCTCAAATATGTGTGGGCACTATTCCGTCCAGTGACTCCAGCCGACACTGACCTTTAGGGAGTGTGTCCTGAGAACACGGGTTTAGTTTGGTTTTTCTGGAAAGAGTTTCATACCCTCTTTCATATTTGCCCACCCATCACTCCACTCCGTTTGATTTCTGGAACATACTTACATGTGGTCCCACAAGAAAAGGAGGATGAGGGGGTTGGCTCTGGCCTCTGCTTTGGAGCAGAGTATTTAAGATTTGGGGGAAGATGAATCAACCCCCTTCTGAAGGCCCGAAAGCCTGGCTATTGTATTTTGTGCAGCTGGGAACAGGGAGGGTTAGGGAGACATTGGACCTCTTCATAATGAAGGAGTTGAGTCAACCACTGGGTCTTCTCCCTGTGCTGAATCTTAGGAACGTGTCCCTGGCACCGTATGGAATGAGGTTGATGACATGCGGGTATTTCGGATTCTGGATCTAGAGGACTTTGAAAAAATGTTTTCAGCTTATCAGAGGCACCAGGTAAGACCCTGCCCTGCCCCCTCAGCTGCTTGGGTCTAACCTTCCAGTCTTGACTTCACCTATGCCTCTTGAACCCAACCCTCGACCCCTCCTCTCTCCCTCCCTTCCTCTCATGTATACTGAATGATTTTACTCCTGATTAGGTACCATTCTTTGCTGGGGGACATGGATCCGAATTAGAGGTGTGAAGTCCAGCAGGGAGAAGCATCCCATTGTATTACAGTTCTGACACACAGTTGCGTGTATTTACACATCAAGTGCTGGAATCGTATTTTGTCCGTTTCTCTCTTTCATCTTGGAGCACTGGAGATGGAGTCACAGGCCCTGACCACTTTTGACCCCTGTTCTTTCTTTGGCCCCAGGATCTAGACACTATACGTAGCAGGCATGATAACTTTCAAATCATTTTCTCCACCGTACTCTCCCAACACCCACCCCCACGAGTCAGTTAGCCACGGGTGTCAGTGTTTCAAGGAAGATGGAGCTTCTCCAGGTCACATTAGGGGGTTAGGGTGGGTCTGGGCAGGGTTGGAGGAGCCCTGCAGACACTGCTTACAGATGGCTGGTCAGTCAGCCTGCTCTTCTAGCAGCAGTAAGAGGGTGGGAGGGTGGATGAATGCAGAGCATCCCTGAAGCAGTGCCAGTTCTCAGACCTCATCCTCACAGGAATGTGAGTCAGGAGGTGTGTCTGGGCCCAGGAATCTGCACTGTAGCTGGCACATCTGGGGGCCCTTCCCCCAAGCCCAGTTTGGATATTCCCAGCCTCAAGGCTTTAGAGTGTGTTCTCTCTGGCCTCCCTTCGAAGGTTGTTGCCTCTCTGTGCTGTGCCACTTTCTCCTGTCTCCTCTGCTGAGCCCAGGGTGCCAGCCCTGAGGACACCCCAGGTGCCAGCGAGTGGGATCTGTGCCCTCCTGGGCCCTGGGGAGCAGCTGCATGTTGTGGCCGGGCTCCCCAGTGCTTTCTGCCAAGTTCAGACCTGTGGACAACCCTTCCTGAGGGCACAGAAGACTCCTCTTAGGGGCCTAGCCAAAGGGATGGAGTAGGGGTGGGGCTCTGGCCTTGACTTGGGGTTCTGGAAAAACCACATAGTTGGTATTTAATTTAAATGTACATGCTCAAGGCATCTGATTCTTTACCCTAATTCCAGGCAGGATTTTTAGCCCCTACCCATATCAGGCTGGCATGGCCTCAGGCAGCAGCTGTGGCTTAGCAGGAGGGGGAAGGGGTTCTTCTGAGCACGTGTGGATTGGTGCTCCTGAGTGGAACAGAGGGAGCATGTGCAAGGGGTGTATCAGGCATGGTCAATCACACAACTCCCCCTAACTGGAGAGTTTTCCTGGTGTCCAGGATTCCATCCTGGCCCATCCGGTTTCCAGGGCCCCTGAGGTCAGGCTAGGATGGGGACCAGTGGGGAGAGAGAGAGATTATGGGAATTAGAAACAACCTGCGTCTGGGGCCTCCCAGTTTGGTGACTGGAGAAGAGTTGTCTTCTGTTTCTTCTCTGAATTCCCTATTTCAGGACTGACCTCACCCAGAGGTTGCCCAGACTTGGGGTGAATTGTCACTTGGTGGTTGCCCAGACTTGGGGTGAATTCACAGCAGCAGAGCTGGAGAGATCCCAGAGGATGCATGGCCCTGGTCCCTAGTGGCCTCCTTTCCCTGTCTTGGGGTCCAGGATGCATGGGCTTGTTGGGGAAGGAGGTCCTATGAGCTGTGGGGTCTTCCCTCTGTGTCTTATTCAGGTCCTGAATTAGTGACTTAAACTCCATCAGGGTCAGTAAGGGAGAACCGGGTGTGGGCCATGTCCCCTCAGCTCCCTTAGAGATCAAAAGACAGACAAAGGGCAAGAGGCAAAATTCAGGGACACCTGCTTTCCTCTGCCTCAATGAATACAACTTTCACATGTTTTTGGCCCCTTCTGGTTGTATCTCCTCTCCTGTTTAGAAAGATGAAGTCATCCAGCAGTGGAGGAATGCTTTCTGCCCTCTGGGCAATGTCCCAGCGGAGGAGAGGAAAAAATAGCAGCCAAGGCCTGGGTTGGGGAGCTTGAGAGCTTGGCCTGGCCCGACTAGGGAGTGGTGGTGTCACTGGGCCCAGGGCAGGCAGAAGACCTGCTCCCCACTTTGTGGCTTCTCTGTGAGTGCATGTCTGCTAGAATCACCTCCTGTCCACAGCTATTTGCCAGTCTCTATCTCCAGCCATATGGGTCGCCTTGGGATTGGGAGGACGGAGTGGATGCTGAGGGGTTCCCATGTCTCTCCTACTGTCCCTGGGTCCCTGAACCTCTTGGCTAACATTGTGCATGTTTAATTCTCTGTTGGCTGTGGCTGCTACCTGCCTAGGAGCTGATAACTAATCCTCAGCAGGTGAGTCACTCTTGGGGCTCTGGACACTCTAACTTCTAACCACTGTCCTGGGCTGCTGGCCTGTACTGGCCCAAACAGAGGGCTTATTCATTCTACCTTCTGCCTTTATTACCCATCCCAACAGGGAAACACGGGAAAGGGCCCCCAAAGAGAAAGCAGAAATGTAGGGGAGGGAAGTAATTCAAGCAGATTCCTACCAGCAATGGAGGTGAATGTCTACTGTAGTAAGGAGAAAACTTCCAGGTCTATTGTATTACCCACCTGGCCCAAGGCGAGGCTATCCTGAAGACTGCACAGGCTGGGCACTGTACAATCCCAAAGCCACAATTCACAAAGATAAAGATGTGAGTGGGGGCCCTTGGAATTATACAACATGAAGCATGTGTTTGGAACAACCTCCCAGAATAAGAACTAGTTTCCTATCTACGTCACCAAGGGCCCAAGAGAAGGAAGGGAATCTGTTTTGGGGGGAGTCTGCCTGCTGGAACTCCAGTGAAGAGAATTCTTCATGGGATTCTGCCTCAGTTTCCCCACTTCTGAACTCGAAACATCCTCTACTCTGGGCACACTGGGCTGTGCTTGAAGTCTTCAGGAGTCTAGGAACTGTGGCCTGTTGGGAACTTGGAACCAGCTTCTCATCATAAGCTTGGGGAAACTGTCTGGGTGGGGTGGTAGAGTAGGGCTGATTCTCTGGGATGCTGTGGATCATATCACATTGCCCAAAGCTGTAGGGGTCCGTCTGGGCTCTAGTTTGCCAGAGAGGGCAATCTTTAAAAAGGAGGGGGGTCTTCATTGCCCCCAACCCATTCTAACCCATGGTAAAGTCCCAGTCTACTTGATTATTAACTACCCTTGTCTCTCTCTCCTGTCTTTTTCTTTCCGTTTTTCTTCCCTTCACACCAGGAGTATCCCCTGGTTGGTGTGGGAGTGGTTCCCGGGGGTGGGCAAGGCAAGGATTGGGGAACATACATACCTCAACCTTTCTACTTGGCTTGTCGGTTTCAGAAAGAGCTGGGCTCCACAGAGGACATCTACCTGGCCTCCCGCAAAGTCAAAGAGTTGTCGGTCATTGACGGCCGGCGGGCACAGAACTGCATCATCCTTCTCTCTAAGTATGTGCTTGCATAGCCTGTTCAGCCCTTGGTGGGAGGGATGAGACCCCAGAAGGCAGGGCCTTGAGAGGGCTAGAGCAAAAGCCGACAGTGGAACTGAATGCCTGGGGACAGGAGCGACAGAGGAATGGTGTGACAGCAGTCTCTGTGCTCCCCTTGCCCCCCGCAGTCCCCTGGGAATGGTAGGGGACCACTGATCTAGAACCCTCCCTGGGAGGGTTCTAGGGAGCCTTTGGGAGCTCATGTTCTGCAGCAGTGTGGGGCTCTGAAGACAGGAAACTGTCCCTGGTCAGCATCTGGCAGCAGAGTTGCTCTAAGCCCATGGAGGGCCCCGCTGGGCTTAGGCCACAGAGCAGCATGATCTCAGCCCCCAAGCATTTCCCGTGGCTACAGAACAAACAAGGCAGTATCTGCACTAACAGCACAGCTTCTGTGCGGGGCCTCCTGCCTGAGCCAGGGTCAGAGGGCAATGCCTCCCATACTATTCTTAGCCCTGCCCCAGCCATCTCTAGGGCATCCATCCCCCTTTCTTCTCATAGACCCCAGGCCTCAGTTTCTCCCTCTTGATGGTGGAGGAGAGTTCTCTATCCCCAGGATTCCCAATGGTATGCATCTGGAAGGATAGGGAAGGGCTCTGTGTGTGTGTGTGTGTGTGTGTGTGTGTGTGTGTGGAGGGGGGTGGCTTGTCCCTCACCCAGACAGCAAGACGTATGGGAGCAGCTGTGTGGGAGCTGAGGCGCTGTCAGAAGACTGAGGGCTCTTCTGTCTTCCGACACTGAAGGAAGCAGGAAACAGCCCCCTTTGTGGCTTGCTGATATTCCCATCCTCCCATGGAGATGCACTAGATATTTTAGGAAGGAGAAGGATCAGAAACCTTTTTTTCCTGTCTCTCTGTCTACACTAAAGATGGCCCTTTTACTCCCAAATGTCCCTATCACTTATGACAGACACTGAAGCAAGACTCAAGTCTATGCTTTGACTAAAACATACCATTATTGAGTTTATAGAGTGAACCATATCAGTTTAGTTAGAGAAGACTTTGCAAAGGTGGTAAAGAGGGAGCACTGTGGAATATACTCCCATGTTGACATGAGGGAGAGAGAGCAGGAGAGGAGAAGGGCTGGGGTCTCCCCTGAGCAGAGGGGCCCGGCCAGGCTTCTCAAGGGGCAGGGTTTCCCTTCAGGCTGAAGCTTTCTAACGAAGAGATCCGGCAGGCCATCTTGAAGATGGACGAGCAGGAGGACCTCGCAAAGGACATGCTGGAGCAGGTGAGGCCTCTAGTGGGGAGGGGATGGGAGCTGAAACTAGGGGGCAGCTGGCCCCCAGAGAGGCCAACACTTTTAGTTAAAGGGGAAATCAGGCTGGAGGACGGAGGATTGGGGGGAGGTTTATAGACACTCCCTAGACCAGCCTTTCTGAGAGGAGGCCAGGAAAGGCAGCATCTTTTCTAGCGGATTGAGGCCCTGAAAGGAGATATGAGGTATGATCCCCCCTGGGCCCAAGACAAAGTCAGAGTGACCTATAGTCATATCTTCCCCAAATCTCTTCTACCTCAATTTATTGGGTCCTTCAAAAGAAACCTAGAAAGCACCAAACAAAACCACCATCAGTTGGACCTCATTAGAATGAAGAACTCTGTTCATCAAAAGGCACCATTGCTAGAGGGAAAAGACAAGCCAGACCTTAGAAAACATTTGCTTTATGGACATCTAGCAAAGATCTCATATTCAGAATAAAGAACGCTACCGATCAGTGAGAAAATGACAAACAGCTCCACTTGAAAATGAGCAGAAGACTTGAACAGGTACTTCAATGAAAGAGAATTTCTGAGTGGCTCAACAGTTGTAGGCATCCAAGAAATACAGTAAACCACAGTGAGGCAGCACCACACCCCCCTACTGGAATAGCTAAAATTGAAAAGATACTGACAATGCCAAATGTTGACAAGGATGTGAAGCGACTGGGATTCCCACTGGCTACAATAATTTGGGGAACAATTTGGCAGTCCACGCAAAGGCTAAATCTATCCTACTGCCCAGCAATCCTGTGGCTAGATGCAGAGAAATGAGTGCAAACATTGACTCTACGAGATAGACGCAAGAATATTTATAACACTTTTATTCATGAAACCCCCAAACTGTCTACAATCCAACTGTCCATCAATGAGAAATTGCATAAATATACTGTGGTATATTCCTACAATAGAATACCGTCCAACACGTATAAAAAGCAAACTACCAATACTTACAGCATGGATGAGTCTCAGACATTGTGTTATGCAAATGAAGCCAGACACCAAAGAAAACACATAGCATGAGTCCATTTATACGAAGTTCAAGACTAGGTAAATGTAATCTAAGGTGATAGAATTCAGTTGAGAGGCTATAAGGTGGAGGTGTGGCTTACTGAAGTGATACGAAAGAACTTTCTGGGGGATGGAAATCTTCTGTATCTTAATCTAGATGGGAGTTCAGTGGGTGATTTTGTCAAAATTCATTGAACTGAACATTTAAGATAGATGCATTTTATGTAAATTATACCTCAATAAACTTGGGTTTAAAAGAAAAAAATCATTGAGCTGTGTACTTAAGAATAGTGTACTTTATATAAATTATATCTCAGTTTTAAAAAGTGAAAAAAGAAAAGTCTAGAGCTGGGTGTCCTGTGGTCCCCTTTGGGCAGATGAAGCGTAAACCTACCATATGAAGATGCCTCTCTCTTTTAAGGACCCCTCCCCATCTTGAGCCTGGGCAGTGTATGGGCATCCATGCATAGCACCCTCATATTAGTTTCTCAGCAGTTTCCTGTGTGACCTCCATCTGCTCTTTGCAGCTCCTCAAGTTCATCCCAGAGAAGAGCGACATTGACCTCCTCGAGGAGCACAAGCATGAGATCGAGCGGATGGCCCGGGCTGACCGCTTCCTCTATGAAATGAGCAGGTCAGGGCAGTGGGCATGGAGGGGGGGCGCTGGGGGTGCACAGGCAAAAGAGGGTCTGGATCTAGCTCCTGGAGCTGGAGGGGCTGCCTCACGATGTGGCTCGCCCCATCCACAGGATCGACCACTACCAGCAGCGACTACAGGCCCTGTTCTTCAAAAAGAAGTTCCAGGAGCGTCTGGCTGAGGCCAAACCCAAAGTGGAAGGTATGTTTGAGGGCATGGGAAGGCCTAGAGTGGAGAGGCATCTGGGAGGGCCAATGGGCAGGAATCCGTGAACTGGGACTGAGGAAAACTTCCTCATTTTCAATCTGCCCCTCCCCCCCACCAAAAAAACCCAAAGCCAAGGACAAAATTTAAAACTACGGTTACTGTAAATATATGCACTTGTTTATATCAGCACATGTGCCAGACATGTGACACATTTCCTGTGCCTCAGCCTGCAAACTCTCCAAGGTGAGGGATCTGTTGATATCTGCGCCAGCTGGGCCAGAAATGCTGACCAGATGATAATAGCAAGCACCTAGAACAGGGCCTGGCATGTATTGAGCTCATCAGTCTTTACCCTCCTCGAGAGCTACTAGGTTCATAGAAGACCTCTGGCATATTATTTTAAGCGTGCCCCGTTCAGAAAAGTAGGAAACTGGTTGGGTAATCCTTGGAGGCATCTAGGTTTTCTAGGTTAGGGAATCCCCCCTACACAGGCCTTTTCCAGATGGGCACTTTGTAATTCAATGGGAACCATGTAGCATGCACCGCATGAAACATTCCTTGTGGATGGCTTCATTGGTCCTCACAATCACTATAGGTGCATCCATTCTCTCATGTCTAAAATGGGGACATGCTGCCTGAGGCCATGTTACCAGTGAGTGGTGGAGCCAGGATTGGAACACAGATGTTCTTCAGAATTCATCTTCACTCTTGTTGGGTAGTACTTCACAGACAATGGCAGAGGATTGTGGTGGGGAGGAGGGGGGACGGGGAGGGGCAGAGAGTTTGGGGAAAAAGTCAGGATGGCCCATGCAGACCCACCAGTGGAGAAGCAGGTGAGGCTGTGAGGCCTACCTGGGGGAAGGACAGGACAGCAGAGTGGAACAGGAGAGCCTAAGTCCAGGATGCTGAGGGGGGGTGGGGCAGGCTGGGGCAGAGCAGAGAGAGCATGGGCCCCCTCTGCTGGACACCAAGGCTGGCAAGCATTCCCCTGATGATGCCGAGTCCAGAGAATGGCCTTTCCTGGAGCTGCGTCAGGGATGTTTGGGGGTGGGGGTAGGTGGGTGTGACAGAGCTAGAGGCATAGACCTTCTGCAATCTGCCCCCTACCATACACACACACACACACACACACACACACACACACACGTGTGCATGCACACACACAAGGGAACTGCAGGCTGGCTGTAATCATAAATAATCATTCTGAGGGAGAAGGATTGAGATCAGCAGTGATTCTGTAGGTCTAAGGTCTGGCAGTCCCTCCTGCCCTGGTGATGAGTAAATCCTTACCTTCAGACTGCCTTCTTTGTCCTGCTGCAGACTGCCTTTGGGGCATGAGGCACAGATAAGGGAATCAGTCCAAGACCTATACTCAACCATTTGTGTGTCTTGGGTCAGTGGAGCAAATGTGAGCAATTACCGTTTGGACTTGTGGAACCAGAGTTATTTAGCCACTGGGTAGGGTTAATCTCAGATAATCTCAGAGCCCACTCCTAAGAGTTAGTCACTGAATGCTCAGGAGAGTCTCCCTTTAATATTAAGCCAAGCTGAGTAAGACATGTTTTGGATGGCAAAACCTGCTGGCAAAGGTAATAATCGCTCTGCGATAGCAATGGCTGCTATTCTAGAATGGTCTGGAGGTCTCTTCCCTGAGAGTTGGGAAGAGGTGGCTGAAGTTGTAGCTTACAGAATCAGGTCAGTGGCTTCACTAGGAGTGGAGACAAGAGGATTGTGCAGGAGTTGGGATTCATATTTTTCCTTCCAGTTCTAGGAAGTATTCCTGGAAAAGCTAAGATTTGGCCAATCCCAGCTGGTGATGAGCTATTGACACCCTACCCACCACTTCCCAACAAGGCCTCTGGGTCAATTTGCCAAAAGCCAATTCACCAAATTTGACAGATTTACCAATTCTTCTATGAATATATTCATGAAACATACTTTTCTTGAATGTATTCTTATGAATATGTTCATTGCTGAATATACCAAAGTTACCGATTCTCATTTTGAATACATTTACTGAATATAGTCAAGATGAATATGGTTTCAAATGTAAACATTCTTATGAATATAGTCACGAGTATATTATTCTTATGAATATATCTAAAATGTCTGCATTGCAATGGATGTTTCCTCATTTACACTGATTTTCTTTGAACTCTTGTCAATTTCTGTTTTGCCAACATTTTAGCATTTTTAGAATTCCTTTGCAAATTTCTCAAATAGTGTATCAGCCCTAGGAAAACTATCCCAACCAATATAAATTGCTAAAAACTTTTATAAGTAGTTTTTTAAAGTAAACTTTTAATTCAAATATGGATACAGAAAAGTACACAAATCATAAGAGTCCGACTTGATGAATTATCATAAAATGAAGTAACCTGTGAAATCAACATCTGTGTTGAGAAATGGAATGGTGCCAGCCCCAAACAGCCCTCCCTTATGTTGCCTTCCCAAACATTACCCCCTGCAACCATTACGCTGTCTTCTCTAAAGGTTTTATCTTTCTTAACTTTAGGTGGATGGTATAATATAATGTGAATAATTTTATGCTGGTCTCTTTTGCTCAGCACTGTGGTTGTAAGTTACTCTGTTGTTACATGTAGCAGTGAGTTATTCATTTTCAGTGCTGCATTTTATTCCATTGTATGAATATCATAATTTGTTTAACCAATCTATTTGTTAAGAATTAAAAAAAAACACAAACTAGAAACCACTCTAATACCCATCAAGAGTAATGCTGCTATTAGGTCATAGAATATGAACATGTTCAAAGGTAGAAGCTACTGACAAACCTTAGTATTCACTTTTATAGTTTTTTTTTTCAATTTAAAGTTATACTTTTGTTGCTAACTTCATGATATGTGTGCACATATAGTTGACACACGTTACATTAGTTTCAGATGTACAATAGAGGTGGGACAAGTGTAGCTACACTGTGTAATGCTATTATACCATTGGCTATATACACTATGCTGTACATTTTGTCTCCACGATTTATTCCATTACAGGAAGCCTGTATCTACCATTTCCCTTCACCCACTTTGCTAACCCCTTACCCTTCTCCCTTCTGGCAGCCATCAGTTCTCTGTATTTATGGGTCTGTGTCTGGTTTTTGTGTATTTTTTAGATTCTACATATAAGTAAAATCACATGGTATTTGTCTTTCTCTAACTTATTTCACTTAGCATAATACCTTTAGGTCCATCCATGTTGTCACAAATGCTAAGATCTCATTCTTTTTTTATGGCTGAATAATATTCCATTGTGTGTATCTTCTTTCTTTGTTGGTGTTTTGAGAATTTTCCCCAGCTTTATTGAGGTATGATTAACAAAAATTGTATATATTTAAAGTGTACAAGTGTATATACTTAAGATTCACAATTGTATATATTTTTATTTTTTAAATTCCAGTATAATTAACATACAGTATTATATTAAGTTTTAGGTGTACAGTATAGGGATTCAATAATTCTATAATTATGTACATTCATAATGCTCATTATAATAAGTATACTATTAATCCCCTTTACCTATTTCACCCATTCCCCCACCCACCTTTTGTTCTTTATATTTAAGAGGGTTTTTTTTTTTTTTTGGTCTCTTTTTTTCCTTTGTTGTATGGTACTGACACATAAACAGACACGTAGATCAATGGAACAGAATAGAGAGCCCAGAAATAAATCTATACTTGTATGGTCAATTAACCTACACAAGGGGGGCAAGAATATACAATGGGGAAAAGATAATCTCTTCAACAAATGGTGCTGGAAAAACTGGACAGCTACATGCAAAAGAATGAAACTTAGCCACTTTCTTACACCATACACAAAAATAAACTCAAAATATATTAAAGACTTAAATGTGAAACCTGACACCATAAAAGTCCTAGAAGAAAACTTAGGCAGTAATGTCTTTGACATCAATCTTAGCAACATTTTTCTGCATAGATCTCCTTGGACAAGGGGATCAAAAGCAAAAATAAACCTTGGGACTACACCAAAATAAAAAGCTTTTGCACAACCATATCTTCTTTATCCATTCAGCCATCAGTGGAAACAAGTTGCTTCCATATCTTGGCTGTTGTAAATAATGTTGCAGTAAACATAGGGGTGCAGATATCTTTTTGAATTCATGTTTCATTTTCTTTGGGTAAATACACAGCAGTGGAATTATTGGATCATGTGGTGTTTCTATTTTTAGTTTTTGAAGGACCTCCATACTGTTTTCCGCAGTGGCTGCACCAATTTCCATTCTATCAACAGTGCACAAGAGTTCCTTTTTTTTTCCAGCTCCTCATCAACACTGCTATCTCTTGTGTTTTTGACTCTAGCCACTCTGAGAGGTGTGAGGTTATCCCTCACTGTGGTTTTGATTTGCATTTCCCTGATGATCAGTGATGTTAAGCATGTTTTTCATGTGTCTGTTAGCTATCTGTATGTTTTCTTTGGAAAAATGTCTAGTCAGCTCCTCTGCCCATTTTTAAATTAGATTGTTTGGGTTTTGTTGGTGTTGAGTTATGTAAGTTCTTTATGTATTTTGGATATTAACCCCTTATCAGATCATTTGCAAATATCTTCTCCCATTCAGTAGGTTGCCCAGTTGTTTTATTGGTTTCTTTTGCTGTGCAAAAGCTTTTTATTTTGGTGTTGTCCCAGTAGTTTATTTTTGCTTTTGTTTCCCTGGCCTGAGGAGACATATGTAGAGAAAAATGTTGCTAAGGTCAATGTCAAAGAGATTACTGCCCATGTTTTCTTCTAGGAGTTTTATGGTTTCAGGTCTCATATTTAGGTCTTTAATCCATTTTGAGTTTATTTTTGTGTATGGTGTAAGGAAGTCATCCAGCTTCTCCAGAACCATTTATTGAAGAACTTTTCTTCTCCCCATTGTAAATTCTTGCCTCCTTTGTCATTGATTAATTGACTATATAATGGTCATCTATTAATGGCATCTTTAATGGCCATCTATAAACTATGTGCCAGTACCATTGATTACTACAGTTTTAGAGTATATTTTGAAATCTGGGGATCTGATATTTCCATCTATGTTCTTCTCAAGATTGTTTTGGCTATTTGGGGTCTTTTGTGGTTCCATTCAAATTTTAGGGTTATTCATTCTAGTTCTGTGAAACATGCTGATGGTATTTTCATAGGGGCAATCTGTATATTGCTTTGGGTAGTATGGAAATTTTAATAATTTTAATTCTTCTAATCCTTGAGTGTGGGATATCTTCCCATTGATTTTATTTTCAATTTCTTTCATCGGTGTTTTCTAATTTTCAGAGTTTATTAAGTTTATTCCTCGGTATTTTATTCTTTTTGGTACAATTATAAATGGAATTATTTTCTTAATTTCTCTTTCTGCTTCATTGTTAGTGTATAGAAAAGCAACCAACTTCTGTGTATTTTGTATTCTGAGCCTTTACTGAATTCATTTACTCTAATAGAATTTTATTGTAGTCTTTAGGGTTTCTCTGTATAGTGTCATGTCATCTGCAAGTAGTGACAGTTTAACTTCTTATCAATTTGGTTACCTCTTCTTTCTTGTCTGATTGCAGTGATTAGGACTTCCACTACTATGTTGAATAAAAGTATTGAGAGTGGACATCCTTGTCTGTTCTTGATCTTAAAGGAAAAACTTTGTTTTTCACCGAGTATGATGATAGTTGTGGGTTTTTCGTATTTATTGTGTTCAGGCATGTTCCCTCTAAATCTGCTTGGTTGAGAGTTTTATCAAGAACAGATGTTGAATTTTGTCAAATGCTTTTTCTGCATCTATTGAAATGGTCCTATAATTTTTATCCTTTCTCTTGCTGATGTGAGGTATCATGTTGATTTGCAAATATTGAACCATCCTTGCATCCCTGAAATTAATCCCACTTGATTGCATTCAATGATACATTAAAAAAATCATCACAGTTTGCTAATATTTTGTTGAGCAGTTTTGCATCTATGTTCATCAGGGATATTGGCCTGTAGGTTTTGGGTTGTTTATTCTGTAGTGTCTTTGGTTTTGGTATCAGAATAATTCTGTCTTCATAGAATGTATTTGGAAGCTTTCCTCCCTATTCTACTTTATGAAGTAACTTGAGAATAGGTATTAACCCTTTTTTAAATGGTTAGTAGAATTCATCTGTAAATCTATCTGCTCCTGGGCTTTTGTTTGTTGAGGAGTTTTTGGATTATTTATGCAGTTTTATTAGTAGTAGTTGGTCTATTTGTATTTTCTGTTTCTTTCTGATTCAATTTTGAAAGATTGTATGTTTCCAGGGATTTATCCCTTTATTTTAGGTTGTCCATTTTTCTTGGCACATAGTTTTTCATAGTAGTCTCATATGCCTTTGTATTTCTGTAGCGACTGTTGTCTCTTCTCTTTCCTTTCTGATTTTATTCACTTTTGCCTCCTTTTTTTTTTTTTTTTTGACGAATATGGCTAAAGGCTTATTGTCTATCTTTTCAAATAACCAGCTCTTGATTTCATTGATTTTTTCCATTGTTTCTTTTAGGCTCGATTTCATTTATTTCTACTTTGACTTTCAATTCCTTCCTTCTATTCACCTTTGGCTTTTTTTCCCCACTAGTTCTTTAGGTATAATGTTAGATTGAGATTTTTCTTATTTCTTGAGGTAGACCTGTATTGCTATAAATTTCCCTCTTTGGACTGCTTTTGCTGAGTCCCAAAGATTTTGGATGATTGTGTTTTCATTTTCACTTGTTTCTATTTTTTTAATGTCATCTCATTTTGTATTGATCTACTGGCTGTTTGGTACATGTTGTTGGCCTTCACATGTTTATGTTTTTTCCAGTTTTTTTCCTTGTGATTGATTTCTAGTTTCATACCATTGTGTTCATAAAAGATGCATGGTATGATTTCAGTCTTTCTGAGTTTGAGACTGTTTTGTGGCCTAACATGTGTTCTGTCCTGGAGACTTTTGCACTGTATCATGTGCACTTGTAAAGTGTATTCTGTTGTTTTTGGATAGAATATTCTGTATATATCTGTCAATATTTATGATGTATCATTGAAAGACACGGTTTCCTTATTGATTTTCTGCCTCACTTACCTATTCATTGATGTAAGTGGGATGTTAAAGTCCCTTGCTATTATTGTATTACTATCAATTTCTCCCCCTTATGTCTGTTGATATTTGCTATGTGTGTTTAGGTGATCCAATGTTGGGTACATAGATATTTGCAATTGTTATATCATCTTGTTGGATTGATCCCTTTATCATTATGTAAAGCCTTTGTCTCTTGTTGCAGTCTTTGTTTTTTAAGGTCATTTCGTCTAAGTATTGCTACCCTGTTTTTTTTCCTTCTATCTGCATGGACTATCTTTTTTTTTTATCTTTTCAATTTTAGTCTGTACGTGTCTTAAGGTCTAAAGTGAATCTTTTATAGGTAGCATATAGATGAGCCTTTTTTTTAAATCCATCATGCCACTCTATGTCTTTTGATTGGAGCATTTAGACCATTAGCAATTAAAGTAATTGTTGATAGGTATGTACTTATTGCCATTTTGTTCATTGTTTTCTGGTTGTTTTTGTAGTTCTTCTCTGTTTCTTTCTTCTATTGCTCTCATTCCTTGTGATCGGTGACTTTCTTTAGTGTTATGCTTGGCTTTATCTTTATTTTTTGTGTTATCTGTTAAAGGTTTTGGGTTTATAGTTACTATGGGGTTCACATATAACATCCTAAGTATATGGATTTCTATATTAAATTAATGTTCACTTAAGTTTGAACACATTCTAAAAGAACTTTTTTTGCTCCACCCTCCACATTTTATGTATATAGTGTCATATTTTACATCTTTTAGTCATAATTTTTTTTTTTTTTACTTCTAATTAAAGCCTTTTCTTTTCTACTTAAAGAAGTCCCTTTAACATTTCTTCTAAGAATGGTTTAGTGGTGATGAACTCTTTTACCTTTTGTTTGCCTGGGAAACTCTTATCTCTCCCTCAATCCTGAGTGATGGTCTTGCTGGGTAAAGTATTCTTAGTTGTAGATTTTTTTCCTTTCAGCACTTTGAATATATCCTGCCATTCTCTTCTGGCCTGCAAAGTTGCTGCTGAAAAATCATCTGACAGTCTTATGGCAGGGGGTTCCCATGTATGTAATTTTCCTTTTTTCTTGGTGCTTTTAAAATTCTCTATCTTTAATTTTTGACATTTTAGTTATTATATGTTATGGTGTAGACCTCCATGGGTTCATCTTATTTGGAACTCTCTGTGCTTCCTGAACCTGGATGTCTGTTTCCTTCTCCAGATTAGGGAAGTTTTCAACTATTATGTCTTCAAGTAAGTTTTGTGCACCCCTTTTTTCTTTTTCTGAGACCCCTATATATGAACATTTGTTCACTTTATGCTATGCAAAAGATCCCTTAACCTGCCCTCATTTAAAAGCTTTTTCTTTTTGCTGTTCAGCTTGGGTGTTTTCCATTACTCCGTATTCCAAATTGTTCTGTTCCTCTTCACCTGCTAATATGTTTATTCCCACTAGTGTAGATATATTCTTCAACTCTGATTTTTTTCATATTTTCTCTTTGTTGTCGTTCTTACTGAGTACTTCCACTCTTCATTCCAGTCTGGTGAGCAACTTTATGATCATTACCTTAAACGCTTCACCAGGCATATTGCTTATCTCCATTTCATTTGGTTCTTTTTCTGAGTTGTTTTGTTTTGTTTGGAGCATATTCCTCTGTCTCCCCATTTTGCTTGACTTTCAGTCTTTATTTCTATGAATAGGCAGAAAAGATACTTCTCTTAAACTTGAAGGAATGGTCTTATGGTCATTCCTTGTGTAGGCTATGCATGTCTGGTGACTTTGGCTGGCTGGAGCTGTGGCTGATATGGGCTGAGTATCCCAGGGTGCTCTATACTAGGGTTGCCCTGGTGGGATGGCTAGGCCTGAAGCGGGAGCGGGCCCAGGTGGTGTCCAGGACACAGAAAGTGTCCTGGAAGGAAGCTGAAGTGGGTACAAGCTGGGAGGTCCTGGGGAATCTCCACAGCTTCTTTTTTACAATTACTTATTTTTAACTGCTTTTGAGGATTTCTGCAGACTTTTAGTCAGATGGTTCTCATTTTATCTCCATAGCAGCATCTTTAGGAATGTTCAGTTTGGCATAAGCTGAAGATCATGTGATGGTTTGGTGTTCCTGTCACCACATTTAATAATCAAAAAGCATATTCCATAACTAGTGGCCAACATTTCAGTGTAGGATTCGTATCCCAGTTTTGCACATCTGCCATAAGTGCATAATAGCTGAGGGTGGGCTAGAGCATCCACATTGGAATGAAATACTGAAGTTTTGGTTACTGTTAACCTTAGTTTGTATTTCTAGGAAATGTATCTTTTAAGGAATTGGGGAGAAATTGTTAAAATGCCTAAAAGTTGGAAAAAATTTCAAATGATATTCAACAAGATGTTAAGTAAACTATTAAATCAAAGACACCACCAACTACAAAGCATGTAGAACAAAAATATGGGAATATTATTGGTGACATGTTATAATTTGACAGGGATCCCCCCACCCCCAAAAAACCTCCAGCATTTCAAAAGCGGCAGAAACAGTCCCATAATATGTAAAATGCTGAAATTTAAAAGTTTAATCACTAAGTTTAAAAAAGTAAAAGTATTATATTCTTATGTGTAACCATATAAAGAATATATTACTAATCTTTAAACATATACAAGAAAAGATAGTCTTAAATATATTAAGAGTTAGCACATTCTGAGAATGGGCTATTTGTTGAAGTCGCTTTTGGCAAATTTACCTGCTTCCCTTGGAAGTGGGCAGGTGGGGAGTAGATCAATCTGTTGTGGTATGGGTATAGCCTCTGCCCCTCTGAGAGTTGAAGACTGGACTTTGTGGTGGCATCATCCTGTGTTTCAAGGGGGCTGCCTAGTCTCTGCAGGACTCTGACCTGTCCCTCCTCCCCCAGCCATCCTGCTGGCCTCCCGGGAGCTGATCCGCAGCAAGCGTCTAATGCGGATGCTAGAGGTCGTCCTGGCCATTGGCAACTTCATGAACAAAGGGCAGCGTGGGGGTGCCTATGGGTTCCGGGTGGCCAGCCTCAACAAGATTGCAGACACCAAGTCCAGCATTGACAGGTGGGACTCTATCTGCTTCCTTATCTTCCATCTCACCACTTTGGCCTTTCTCCATCTCCTCCTCCCATTTCCAACCCAAATTCCTTGCCTTTTGTCCCTGACCTCCCCGCCCCCCCCCCCTCCCCTGGCCCCATCTAGTTTCCTCCTGGCGCTCATTCCTTTACCCCTGATCTTTTATCCACAGAAACATCTCTCTGCTCCATTACCTGATCATGATCCTGGAGAAGCACTTCCCGGACATCCTGAACATGCCCTCAGAGCTACAGCATCTTCCAGAAGCCGCCAAAGTCAAGTGAGGGGCCCTCCCAAGGCTTCTTTCTCCCTGTGATCATAACACTCTTATCTAAATTTCCTTTCATTGCTGCTCTGGGCTGACTAGGAATGGGCAGTGTCTCAGGGTCTTCTTTTAGGAGAACCAAATGAAGACTGGCTACTTGCTCTCAAATCCTTATTTCAGAGATGCTCCTAGGAAACACAGTGGGGAAGTGAGCCTGGGATGGGATGAATACCAATAATGGAAGTATTATTAAGCCAGTTACCCCTGGGGCAATTGGAGCTTAATCCCTCCAGAGAAGTCTAGGAGACAGAATAGGATACTTATTCTACTTATCCCACCCCAAATGGTGAGGGAGCTAGGATATTATACCCCATCTCCTGTCAGTCACTGGCTGATGGTCTCTGGGCAGGTCATAACTCTGGCCACATGTATAGGAAGAGGGAGCTCCGGTCCCCAGAGAAAGCACTCACATCATTGGAAGTCAGGATTGTACACTACAAATGGATGGTTCAAGGGGATATGGATGTGGCACCAATGTTATCTGATATAGGCAAGAAGTCAGACCTGAACAGCCATAGACTGACAGGAGTATCTCAACAGAAGCAGAAATGCAGTGAAAAATGACTAATATGCATCAAATGCTTGCTGCATGCAAGATACCATGTTAAGAGCTTATAAATATTAGCTGGTGGTGTTAAAAATAATTCAAGCCAGAGGCCATGTGTTGGAAACCTTCTAATTTCAGCATAGCATTTCTGATCTGGAAGGATCTTTAGAACATAAGTTTTGACCACTGTTATTTTGTAGAAGCACAGACAGAGCACAGAGGGGAGGTGGTTTGTCAGGGCCACATGTTAGTGGCCAAAGCAGGGCCTGGAGCATGGGTCTACTGATTCCAAGGCCATCATGCTTTGCACTGCTATCTCTCTGACCCATCCTCAGCTCTTCTTCCTTCCTGTGTCTCCCTACAGCCTGGCAGAGTTGGAGAAGGAGGTGGGTAACCTCAGGAGGGGCCTCAGAGCGGTTGAGGTGGTAAGTACATCATCTATGCCTGCCTGGGTTTGAGGGGGTATTTTCAGAGGCAGATCTGCACTGGCTGCCTGTGTCTGTGCTGGAGGCTGTACCTTGTGCCAGTTCCCAGGCAGGAACTTTGGGACACGAAATGCACCAGAGCCTACTGTCTGGGGGTTTACTGCCTGGGGGGGGGGGGGTCCATCATTTGATCAAGTAATAGGTAGCAAAAGAGCTAGCCCTCAGGAAAGGATGACTGATGACTTAAATTTAGACTCTCAAAGAGGGACATCAGACTAGCCATATCACGCCCAGCATATCTATTGGGCAGTGGAGTAGAAAGAACCATAAGTAGGCACTTGCTTAAGTCTGATTCAAGTGGATGTGAAAGAGTATCTGTATCCCTGGGAAGCCAATTAGGGACAGTAGCACATAGTGTGACACCAGGCACAGCAGTCCCTGCCTTCTGTCTCTTCTCCCTTGGCCAGTAGAGGACACAGGGCCTGCATTCTTTTCTGGAGACTCAGGTGTCTAATCATCACCATTCATGCTCTGATGGCTTCTCAGATGATATCATCTCTGGCCCTAGGCTAGGCTGGCCTCATATGGCAATGTCCCCAGTCCTATGTCTTCCACATTTGGGAACTGGAGACCCTATCTTTACTGGGGGAAGGGGTAGTAGGCAGATAAGGGGAGAATGAGCTTAGAGAACGAGAAAGAACTTTTCATTGCTGCTATGGTGGGGACAGGGGGCGATTTCCAATTCATAGCCCTTGATAGTGCTACTCAAAGCATGGCCCATAACCAGCAGCATTCACATCAGCTAGAAGATTTAGAAACACATCTCATACTTGAATCTGCACATGCATCATCTGAGAGTCTTGTTAAAATTCAGATTCTGATTCCATAGGTCTAGGGTAGAGCCTGAGAGTCTGTATTCCTTCAAATTTCTCAGGTGATGGTGCTACTAGTCCCAGACCACATTGGGTAGCAAGGATCTAGAGAAACAAAGATGGCAGTAGTGCATGAGGGAGAACTCTCACAACCTTTGCCACCCTTAGAATTGTGAGACTCGGGGTGTTCCCTCTTCCAAAGGCAGGACCCAGTGGTCTCGTGATTGGAAGAAGGATGGGAGATGTGGTGACCCCCAGAATTCTTGACTTTTATGCTGGCACTTCTCTAACGAGCACTTCACTCTCCCTCTTCAGGAGCTAGAATATCAGAAGCGTCAGGCACGGGAACCAAATGACAAGTTTGTTCCAGTCATGAGTGACTTCATCACGGTCTCCAGCTTTAGTTTCTCAGAGCTGGAAGACCAGCTCAATGAGGCCAGGGACAAGGTAAGTGTGCCCGAAGCCCCAGTCTGACTCCCACCCCACCCCCACTTCTTACCCATTCCTACCACCCATGGCACAGAAGGGACAAACCCAGAGTCAAGAGTTTTCAGGAAAAATAATTTCCTCACTCCTGTAAGAAAAGCAATAGCATCTTTGTTGCAAAGATGATCCATTCAGCAGGTATGGATACCATCTTGTTTTACATGATTTGTCTCATGACCTACCATATGGGCTTGTGGAAAGGTCATTAGCCCATCAGACAAGCATGTACACTGACGTCCAGAGAGGTTAAGGAACTTGTCCAAGGTTTCCCAGCAGTAATGCACAAAGCTGGGTTAGAATCCTAACTCCAGAGCTCAGCTTTGGTCATAGTTGCTATGCCTCTTCCCGGCTTCTCACACTAACATCCACATGGACCCTATCTATGAAGGGTCCTGTTAATAGTGGGCCCTCACTCAGGAGGTCTGGGATGGGCCTGAGATGCCCATGCTGGCCCATGGAGCATACTCTGGTTTGAATTAGAGATGGTAGCTGTCAATAAATATCAGAATCAGTGCCTGATACACATAATTACAGTTAATGCTTTATACCTATTAACTCGCCTCCCCCTCACATTATGAAGTAGGGTCTATTGTCCCCATTTTATACATGAGGAAACTGGGACACAAAGGGGTTAAATTAGCCCAGTAACTCTATGATCTCTGAGGTCCTTTTGAGTTCTGACCAGGCAATTTGTGACCTTAAGAGGTACTTCCCAAGATCTGCAGCTCCTGATCTCATACCTACACCATAAGAGACCCAGTGGTGGCTCTGGGCAGGTGTCAGCCAGCCTGGATCCCCCACCACCCCATGGTGTCAGCCTCAGGCTTTTCCTTCAGCCTTGTCCCTGCCCTGATGATAGAGGGTGTCTCCCCGGGCTGTAGCCCTGCTCCTCTGTGTCAAACGTCCCCAGCCTTGGGCTGGGCTCCGCTCTGGCCTCTGGTGGGAACCCAGCTTACCACGTGGGCTGAGCCCACCGTGCTTGGGAGAGACTCTCACCACCCCTTCTCCCCCTGACAGTTCTCCAAGGCTCTGATGCACTTTGGGGAGCAGGACAGCAAGATGCAGCCGGACGAATTCTTTGGAATCTTTGACACCTTCCTGCAGGCCTTCTCCGAGGCCCGGCAGGACCTGGAGACCATGCGGAGGAGGAAAGAGGAGGAGGAGCGGCGCGCGCGCATGGAAGCCATGGTGAGAGGGCTGGGCTGAGTGGGGTGCTGCTGGGGAGGGCAGAGGGAGGGAGGGAGGTGTCAGGAGGGGGCCGGTGAGGTGCACAGCCACCTGTTTGACGGCCCCTCGCTCTTCCTCATCCTCCAGCTGAAGGAGCAGAGGGAGCGGGAGCGGTGGCAGCGGCAGCGGAAGGTCCACGCGGGCAGCACGCTGGAGGAAGGAGGCGAGTTTGACGACCTGGTGTCCGCCCTGCGCTCGGGAGAAGTTTTTGACAAGGACTTATGCAAGCTCAAGCGCAGCCGCAAGCGGTCGGGGAGCCAGGCCCCGGAAGTCACCCGGGAACGGGCGATCAGCAGGCTAAATTATTGACCCGGGGGACTGGCCACCGCAGGAGGCGGGAGACAGGGATGGACCAAGGGGCTGAGGGCATGCGGCCGTGATCCTTAAACAATTTGGTGCTCGGTTTGAACGAGCCCTGGGCTGGGTCCTGGGGTGGGGGCGGTGTGTGTGGCAGGACCAGGTGTCCTCGCACTTACCTGAAGGGGCTCCTCTCCTGTTCCATTATTCTTTCTGCATCCCGGCCCCCAGGGTCCCTCTGAGGTGGACCTGGACATCCCTGGCAGGCCGGCCTGAAGGAGCCTTGCCCCCCTGTCCCCCAGCAAGGGCACCCACGTGTTGGCACACAAGTGTTCTAGATCTAGACTGGACAGATCCATGGGCCTTGTCCAGATGTCATGTGAGGTAGGGAGTTAATGGACGGGGGGTGCCCTGAGAGCCAGAGTGAGAGAATGCAGGCCCCCATTCCCCAAGGGGAGGCTTCATGGAATCTTGATCTGGGGGAAAACTTTCCTCTTGGATGGAAAAGGAAGAGGCATTATGTAATCTACCTAGGTATGTTTCAGAAAAAGTGTGGGGAGTGTGATGCAGGGACCAAGTCCTCAGGACACAGAGTAGCAGTGCCTGTTGTCTACATCACAAGTCCTTTGGCCCCTCTCTTGCATGTCTTAAGTCTCTCTCCCTTCCTTCCTACTGCAACCTCCATCCTATCTACTAATCCTGAATCTCAGAACCTTTGGGTTCCCATGACTATGGCTATCAGATGCTTGATGAATCTGGTAAGGGAAGGGGTTCAAGAAAGATCCCGTTCATCACCACGCCTCGTGCCTTGGGCATAGGGACCCTGGAACAAAACTCTCCTCACACCTCCTCTGCACAACCCAACCATTGTCTTGAAGTGAAGTGGGACCACACATGGTGTTGGCTGGGAATTCTGATAGCCTCTCACTAGAGGGCAGCACTTGAACACCAAGCTCCACTCTAGTGCTCCCTGGTCTACCACTTAACTGTTCATCAGATCCCAAACTCTTTGTCTAATGTCTGCCTCAGGGCAGAAGCCATGGTGACCCCCACCCCCACCCCGCCCCCACTCCTCTGACCTGTGAAAGACCACTCCAAACCATGTATAGCTGGCTAAGGCTGGCCCTGGGGTGTCTTGTTTCTGAGAAGGTCCGCAGGGCCAGAGCTGCCCTCTGCATTTACCTGTGAGCTCCGAAGCATTCAGACTGGGAGCCAGAGCAGGCAGAGGAAGCTAGGGAGATGGGATATGGAGGAGAAAGGCCAACTTCTCTGGGGGTGTGCTGCCTGAACGAGCCAAGTTTGGAAGGCTGGGTACCAGAGATGCTGGATGGGACCAACCTCTCAATTTAGTTCTTCAGCCTGACTTCAGAGGTCCATACTGGTCCTCCCATCCACTTCCGCCTTCCATTCTGTCCATCTTGAGCTGTCCTGGAGGTGGGGGGCAATTGCTGTGTCGAAACAAAACTTCTGACTTCTAAAAGAAGGGAGGAGAGATCAGCCCCATCAAGGCTTTTATTTCCCATACATTTCTTCCTCCTAGAGTTGAGAGCCTCTGAGACCCTCCATCAACCAGCTCCTTGCCTTTCTGTCTTCCTGCCCTTCCCTTTGTTCTCACCTTCCAACCTACTCCTCCAGCTCAGGGTTATTGCCTGGTGGGCTAGGCCCACTCTTCAGCTGCTTATCTTAGTTTTTCCCTACATCAGATTCCTGTGGCAGGGCCAGAGTAGCTGTCGGCAGGGGGAAGAAACATAGGGTTGGTGAGCCCAGCATGTGTGTTGGTTTGAGGGGAAGGGATCTGAGCAAATGCAAGCCTGGCCAGGACAGACCGGAAGAGGCCATCCTGGAGTCCAGGTGAAGGCAAGATGAAGGCTTCCAGGAAGAGCAGCTGCAGAGGGCTTTGCTAAACCCATCTGTATACCCGGCAGCCCCCCGCCACAAGCAGCTGGCCTTGGCATGATGGGAAGGTTGTGGGCACAGTCTCTGAAGGTCCTCTCCCAAACTGGGCTGAGATCAACCTACCCTGCAGGAACAGGGAACAAGGGAGGGCTCCACTTCTATCCAACAGCATGTCCACATTGTGGCATTCCCACTCACCATGGAAGACTGGATACACACCAGGAAAGACAATACAGGAGCGGTTCAAGACATTGGAGCCACAGAAAAGCACACTTTGGTTTAACTGTTTACAGAGGACACATACCTTGTTCTAGGGCTCAGGCTTCTCACCCCAAAAGAATTTTCCTTCTCTATTTATTATTTTCTAGCTCTGGCCAGTAGAGTAGCCAGATCTCCAACAGTGCCTTGGACCACAGACCATCATAGTTGACTCAGCAAGAAGGGGCTGGTGCCCCATGGAGACGGTTGAGTTGGTCCTTGATATGCTCAACGTTTACGCCTATTTGTTCCTTGGTCTTTCCCCAGTGTCCTTCTCACCCCTTCTGCCACCTTCAGGTACACTTCTCCAGCTGTCTAATTTTGTGTCCAATATAAAATTCAGTTAACCGAATGCAACCTGTCCCCTTCTCAGCAGTAGCACCGGCTCTTCCTCCCCGGTGAGGGAGGTCAGGTGTGCTTAGGGCAGCAGGAGGAAAAAATTCTCCAGGTGGATGGGAAAGGGTCTGGTCCAGGCTCTCCCCACCCCCATCCCATTTTTACCAACTGGGGCACCATGACTGTTCCTCCAGCCTCTACCAAGGATGCCTCCAAGCCATGGCTGCTTTCACCAAGCCGTCTCAGACGAGCGAGGCTAATGTACAAAATCAGCATCCTTTTTACCTGCACCATTTTTATAAGAATATATTGTAATACTAAAAAATATTAAATCCATACCATCCCCATCCAGGCTGCCTTGACACTTGGGCCTTCTTCCGGTGCGGGGACGTGAGGTGTGCGGGAGAGCAGTCGTAGCCAGCGGGGTGTTGGAACCGGCGCGAATCAGCTCTGAGAGCACCAACTGTTATATTTTCAAAAGTTTGGCAAGTCAGTTCACATTGTACGGTAGCTTGAGATCAGCCACGGTCTTTGGCTTTTTCTCTTCCCAAGAGCTGGTTGTCAAACATTCGCCAGCACACCTGAGTGTAGGGTAGAGGGGAGGCAGGCGGGCTGGGGGGCACTGAAGACAGACCCAAAGATGCCTATCTGCATAGGCGAACCCAGCCAACAGTGTTTGGGAATGTGCATACCAGGAACCACGAAGTGTACCCCCTTGATCTCAAATAGCTGGCAAAGCCAGCGATGTGCTTTGGACCACCCCCACCCCACCTGACACTCACCGCAGGGTGTGCAGCTCATGCCGCCCACTCCACTCCTACCTTCTCTCACAGGGAAGACAGAGGCTATACAGAGAACGTGCCCCTTTGGCTTTTCTAACATCCCTCCTGCTCCTCTTCCCTGCTGCCCGGGGTGGGCTTTGGGACAGGGCTGAGGGGTGGGCATGGATTCCTAACAGCTGGGTACCCCCTGCACAGATACTCATTCTCGCACCTCCAAAGTTGGCATCGTGGCTTTATTTTGTGCGCTGTGAGGGTGAAGGCAATCTTCAACTCTCTTCTTTCCCTGATATGTTCCAGAATAAAGGGGTGTGGGTGGTGGGTGGAACAGCAGTGTGCAGGGCCAGGTGTGGGATGTGTGCTCGGTCAGGAGTCCTCAGGGCTGCTACCCGTGTGGGTCCTGTTCTAGGGGGAAGGGGCCCAGGAAAGGGAGCTGGCAGGTCAAGTGCAATTGTTAAGCCCAAACCCTGCAAGTTTGATGGGACAAAGACTGGGGTAAAAGGAGGTGCTAACTGGCCCTTTCAGAGGGGTGACAGGCAAGAAAGGGTGGGGCTGTGGCTCCACAAACTCTGGAAGGCAGAGCCGCTTTGGAGGAGCTATGGAACATTCTTAATGCAAACTGCACTTTTCCCTCCTCAAAGCGGGTTCCCTCTACTTCGTGAGCCCTTATTCTCTCCCCAAGGAAGGAGAAGAAGGGAAAACCCAAAATGAGAAGCGGAAGTCATGGACGGGACTGTCTGAACCTAGATGTGTTATCTGGGGACTATTTCAGATGACGTGATTTTTCTGTTCGTTGGCACTGCTCGTGGTGACCCCCTCCCACGACTGTAGTGTCCAGGAAGGCTGACGGGCCTGCTGGTTTCCTCTCTGAACGTAGAAAACCTTGCAGGTCACTACCCATCATGTAGCAGTAGAGGGGGTAGGCTGACCTCGAGTTCCTACTGGTGAAGGTCAACAGCGACAGGGTTGCAGGATTTGCCCAGAACTGCATCCCATCTCGACCTGGCTGGGCCCGGGGAGGAGGGGCAAGAGCTCTCTAAGTCCGATGGAAGTCCCCCCGCTGCCCCCCAGTCTTGCTAATAAGCTTGATTTCTCCCAACACAATGTCTCTGCTGACAGCCTTACACATGTCGTACAGGGTGAGGGCGGCCACAGCAGCCGCGGTCAAGGCTTCCATCTCCACCCCAGTGGGGCCCCGAGCCCGGCAAGACGCCTGGATCCCCACGGCATGGCGTGTGCTGTCCAGCTCCAGTTGTACCTCGACGTGGCTCAGGGCCACGTGGTGGCACAGAGGAATCAGCTGACTGGTCTGCTTGGCGGCCTGGACTCCGGCCAGCTGGGCCACCACCAGGGCATCTCCCTTCTTTAGCTGGTTCTTCTGGACAAGCTTGAAAGCCACGGGCCCCAGAAGGACCACAGCCGAGGCCACAGCCACCCGCTCCGTGTCCGGCTTCCCACCCACATCTACCATAGCTGCCCGTCCTTCTGCGTCCACATGGGTTAGTTGGTCCGAGGTTGGCGGGGGTCCTGAGGGGGTGGCAGGAGCCCGGGACACTGCACTAAGGCACTTGGGGTTGGTATCTGAGTCTAGGCGGGAACTGCAGTGTCTCTGAGGGGGGCCGGACCCCAGCCACCGCTGGGCAAGGAGAGAGGTCCGGGGGCCCTGGCATCCTTTCCACAAAGTCGCCATCTGGTTGGAGAAACTCACTCTGTGTCCTATACCCTGAACACGAAAGGGGTCCTGGGAGGAAATGCTTGGAATGGCTGGTGGGGAATCTTGGAGCATCAAAAGTAACTCTGGAAGGCAAGAAGGAAAGAGAAGAGAGACTAAGTCCAGAAGGGAAATTTTCTTTTCCCACCTCTTCTCCCAAACCCTGCCCTGCCCCACCTTGAGTTCTCACTTCCACACTGGGAGAGAGGGGTGAAGAGCAAAGAGCACAGTGAGAAAAGGGAAAGTGGGAGGTACGCAGACAGAGGATCCTGGAATATAGGTCTGCAGCCCCTCTCAGCAGGCAGCATGCAGGGTGCAGCCCTCCCCAAAGTCTACAGGCCCACGGTGGTGGTGTGGGCATTCCTGGGCTCCCTTCCACACCAACACTTCCTCATCGCTCAAGTTCTGTTCTGAAACACAAAGTCATGGGGTGCCTGGGTGGCTCAGTTGGTTAAGCATCTGACTCTTGATTTTGGCTCAGGTCATGATCCCAGGGTTGTGGGATTGAGCCCCACATTCCCACATCAGGCTCTGCACTAAGCATAGAGCCTGATTAACATATATTCTCTCTCTCTCTCCTTCTACCCCTCTCCCCCATTCATACTCTAAAAAAAACAAAACAAACAAACAAAAAACACCTAAGATCTGAAGACTACAGCCTATCACATGACCTCTCCATGTCCCTGCATTTTCTAAAAACTACAGCAAGGTTTCAGCCTGAATTACCAACCACAGTTACTCTCATCTTTCCATTCTCTATGAAGAGTTGATAGTAATTATAGAGTTTACACAGGCAAGATACCAAGGGAAATATTTTATCTATTTAAACAATGTCTTTTAAGCCCCCTCAAGGACACCGGAAGTACCCACAAAGTGACAGGGTAATCCAAGTGGTGCCAAGGGCCCTGGGAGCCTTGCAGGCTCTTGTGACAAAGCGTGGTCCAGGGAAGAACTCCAGCCCCGACCTCCCAAATCCAAATCTGAAATGACAAGATCCCCAAGTGGTTCGTGTGCATGAAAGTCAGAGGCCCTATTCTAGGCAACTCTTGGTTTTGTAGAAACCAGACCAGCTTATTTCTCCATGTCCTTGAGAGGAATAATACATTTTATGAAGCAAATGGGCCTCCCAACTTCCAGCTTCCCATCATGTTCTGGGCCCCCACCTTGCCAATGCCCTAGGGAGGCCACCAAGGCATCCCCCACTCCTTGCCATCAAGGTGGTCACCATGGGTCAAAGCCCAACTGTACAACTATGATGCTGGCAGTGACGAAAGAAGAGAGATGGTCAAGTTCTCTTCCCAGTGGAGCACTTTGGCGAGCTGCCCTTCTTTGAGTGGCTGGTAGGGGAGGTCGTCCTTGGGCTGTCTCTGGGCCCTCCAGCCTGCCTTCCTCTGGGCCCCTGCACTCATTCGGCTCCAATCTCTGGAGAAAAGAATCCCTTCCCTTAGTTCTCACTGCTTCCTCTTGCCTAGCAGTACGATTCAGAAGCCCAGGTCTGGCTGTGGCCAAGGGGGCAAGGCCTCCCCTGATCTCGGCTGGGCATTTGCCAGAGGGGTAGCAGCCTCTCTAAAGCTCCTCACAGACCAGCCAGAGAACACATATGACTTTATAAAAACTGGAACTGTCTTGTGCACACAAGTTTCCAGGAGTTAAGGAATTAGGCAGTTGAGATCCTGCTTGCCCCCTCCCTGAAAAGATCAATAGCATTCTTAGCTTGCTGCCTCAAGATCTTCCCAGGTGCCTGTGATGGTATCTAGCTGGGGGATTCTAGAGCCAAGGACAAGGTCTCTGTCTTAGCCAGGAGCTCCATTTTGGGGGGACAAATAACTTAGTGATCATAAGTCTAGAGGACCCCCGCCCCAATTTCTGGTGAGACAATGATGATCTCTGTGGCATGTAGAGGGAGTGGGAGCAATGGATGAGGAAGAGAAGACCCAGTAAAGCTTGAGGGGTGAGAAAAGATGGAGGTCGAACAGGAGAAAAACAAGGATGAGAACATCAGGATGAAATGCAGGACCTGGGGGTGCCTTCTGTATGGCAGGGGCCCCACCCCACAGGATCCCCCAGTGACAAGGGTGAGCGGTTACGTACTGATGGGTCACCCACCGATGAGGATCATGGGCCGGTTCTTCATCTGGGCAATACTGAACATGCCTGGGGTAAGGGAAAGATGGGGAGGGAGAGGAGAGCAGCAAAGGGGGAGGGGAAGGGCGGGGAAAGGAGAGTTCACTGAAACCGAAAGTGGACATAGTGGTAGGACACCCCGGGGTCATGCACTCACCTAGGCACACCTTGACAAACAGCCCCCGCTGTACGCTGCAAGGTCACCCATGACAGAGCCAGAGTAGTCTGTGGATGCCGGACCCCGCCCTCCAGAGAGGTACAGTGACACCCCTCTTCCCCCTTGCCCAATAAGACGGCCCAAGAGAATTCAGGGTAGGGTCTCCTCTGCTGCACAGGCTCTGCTGTGCCAGTGCCCCCGAGGGAGGGGAACCATCACCACACCCCCAGTCTACAGGTGCCACAGGAGGGACTGGAGGCCAGGACAGCACAGAGTCCCACCGGCTCCCTGCCAAGCTCTGCTCTGTCCTCTCAGCCCCTGTCCTGGCCCACTCAGCAGCCAGCCTGGCCTTCTCTGTGCCCACCCCTCACCTGCATGCTGCCGCTTCTTCCTGCCCACAGCGGCCCCGATGATTTGCAGCAACTCTTCCTCGGAGGCCCCCACCCGCAGGTGATCCCGTAGAGACACCTCCGAGTTCCCGAAGAGGCAGACCTGTGGGCAGTCACCATGGGGGTAAGAGAACATGCCTCCCTGGTCCTGGGGCCTCAGCCCCCATCCCTAGAGTCCCCCATGGGCCGAGCGTCAGCACCCAGGCCTCCTGTGGCTGGGTCATACTCCAGGCAGGACTTCCTGCAATGAAGGACAGAAGGTGCTGGATGGTGAAGTCAGAGAGGCTGGAAGGGCAGGAAGTCAGATACCCCAAGGCCTGTACCTGATTGACGGCCATGTTACCTTCAGCTTGTAGAGCGTACTATAAAAAATTAAACAGTGACCAGAGATGGCACACAAAAATGTGACCCAATGTGACCCATACCTTCTCCTGAGATGTTCCATACAATAGCCTCTTTGTTGCCTTGAGAATGGATGCCAATTAGCTAGAGAAGAGTCCTGCCAGTTACCCTGGACGTGGCATGCACATCCCATTTCACCCCTGTCCCTTCCTGGTCCCCATAGTCACAGACACTACCTGCCTGCCCCTGTGCCCACTCCAGGTTGTGATCCTGACTGATGGCTGAATAGCACGGGCCTGGCGGACGTGGCATCCTGAGCCCATTCAGACTCGTTACTCCCCAGCTCCTGAGGGAGGCTGGGTGCTCTGGGGGCTCGGGATGGACGAGGCAGTCCCACAAAGTGAGACGCCTACCACCCTCCCACAAAACCATATCAAGCGCCTACTGCGTGCCGGCTCTGTAGAAAGTGGCACCGTGGACACTGAGGAATGTCCAAGAAGCCTCAGAGGGCGCTGGAGAAGATACAAACAAATTCTAAGTGTAAGGTGCACCCAATTCACCGGGCTGTTCTCATTTCCCACCCCTCGGTCCCCCCACCAGGCCTCAGGTTCCACTCTCTGAAACCATGAGGCCCCCACGGACTCCACCTTCTGGGCTGCCCTCCAGCTGGCTTCTACCTGGGTTGGCCCGTGGGACACTGGAAAGACTGGGCACTTCTTCCCGGCTCTACCATGTCGGGCAGTGACTGCTCCCCTCCACCAGGCCGCAGCTCTGCCTGGGCCCCCATGACACGGCTTCCTCCCCGGGGTGGGAGCAGCTGTTTGCTGACATCTCTGCCAAGCCCCCCTCACCCTGAACCAGGAATAGCCTCTCCATTACATTCTCTTCAGAACCGCACCTCCCATCTCCGGCAGGGGCCCTGACTATACAGATGCAGGTCCATACTTGATGGCCATTCCACATCTCCAGCCCAGAAAAAGAAAAACCCTAACTTTTGAACAAGCACTGGATGGTCCCTTTAGGATGTCAAACTCAGTGCACCTAAACCGCTCTCACCCTCCTCCCCAGTGCTAACCAGGTCCCACAGCCAACCTGGCCCCTGGACGCCCTCCTCTTGGCTCTCCGCGTGTGTTAGCAAGTTCCTTCATTCTCCCTTCCTGTGCTCACCTCATACTCTTACCTACACCGAGAGTGAAGCAGCCATCTGACTAGTCTCCCTATTTCCAAGTTCAACCAGCGGGTGATTCTTCCTCAAACATGAATGGGAGTCATGTCCCCCCTTGTCCAGAACCTGCACGGCACCCCACTGTCAACAGAACACACACTGCACCTCTTTCCCCGGGCATTTGAGCCCTCTACCGTGCAGTGTCTCTCTTCCTGGCATGAATCTGCCCCTGCCATGTTAGCATGAACCCCGGACAAGTGTTCTCCCTTGCCCTCACTTCATCCTTCAAGGCTCACCAGCGTCCATAAGGTGCCTCCTCAAGGTCCACCACCCTATGGCCTGTGTGGCCGCTCATTTGACAAAGAATTACACATTGCCACACATCAGCTCTTTGTTTGCTCTGAGACTTTACCTCTAAAGAGAATGGGTATGTCTATGCCTCTCTGACATTCCCCAGGGCTGAAGGCACAGATGTACTGACTGGATATGAGTAACAGATGATGGTTTCGGAGCTGAGCCCCGGGCCCAGAAAGGGGCCAGTCAGGGTGGGGGGCCGGGGCCCAGTGCACACTGACTCTTCACCTCTCCCCCGTCCACCCCGGTAACACAGAGTCCTGGAAAGTGTCTCCCAATCAACCCAAAGCTACTTTGGGGACCCTAGGAAGCAAGGTCATGAGTTCACTTTCACCTTCTGCCTCCAGGAGCCCCCCCACCATATCTTACACTATTTCCCCAACCACCCCTCGTGCCCTGCTAGTCTCCTCTCCAAATGGGGGCACCAGTGGGAAGCGATATTCACCACACAGAAGTGGCAAGGGGCTCTCGTGGGGGAGGGGGACACTTACCTTGAGGTTCCCGTCTGCTGTGATTCGCAGCCGGTTGCAGGTTCCACAGAAATGCTCAGACATGGACGTGATGAAGCTGACCTGGCCTCGGAAACCAGGGACTTTAAAGGCCTGGGGTGAGGAGGGAAAGAAGGGCAGAGGAGGGCCAGGTCTCACTCCCTGACACCAGAGCCCCCACTCCACAGCCCTCTCCGGAGGTGCCCCAGGAAAGGAGTACCCAAGGCCCCCAGCGGGCAGAAGACTCTGACAGGACAGACGACCCATGAGCTCTTTGCTTGCACCAGGCCTGCCTGAGAGCACACTGCTATGGATTTAGAGGCCTGTGGGCAGCATGGCCAGAGCCCCTCTCTACCACATTACTGGCATGCGGCCTGAGACAAGGTACTGTGGCCACCCCATGCCCAGCCTGCTGCTTTGTCCATGAGGAGGGAGGAGGCTAGGAGGTAATGCCTCCCGCTACGCGGTACCACCCCCACTGCTGCATTCTGACCTGAGGGCTAGCTCTCCCTCCCTACCCTGCCCCACCCTCCTGCCCCCAACCTTGGCTGTGCTGGATTCCTCCTCGGGCAGCTTCTCCAGCTCTGGCCACTGCTGCCGGAGGGTGTCCAGCATCTCCTTGTAGCTGACCATCTTCTTGAAGTTCCACTTGTTGCCTGTATTGGGGTTGGAAGCCATGGAGTCACAGGGTTGTGGGGACCCGGGGTCTTCAGGTCCTTCCTTCCACATCATCCGGGAATTAGTTCTGCCTCTTGGGTGGGAGGTCAGGAGGCCCTGCCTAAAACAGGTGGGTCAAATCAAACCCACCCTTGACTTTGTGATATCTCCGATGCCTCCATCATAGCCCTAGCCCTGGCACCTGCCCAGGCCCCACCCCATCATCCCTGGAGAAATTCCTACACACAGAGCAGGACCCGGGATCAGCAGCACCCACATGGCCGACCAGATCTTGGCCATCCCACTCAACCCTTGCCAGGGTCATCAGTATCCCCCTCCCCCATCTCTCAGCATGGAGCTGGTCCAGCTCTGCCCCCCAGGCCCAACCTCCTCCTCCCTCCTCCTCCCTCCCCACCACAGGTCACTGACCATCGAAGGGCATGTACTCTATGAAGCGCACGTCCAGGGGGAGGCCCTCGGTCAAGGCCACAAAGTCCAGGAGCTCATCCTCATTTAGGCCTCGCATCACCACACAGTTCACCTGGCCAGGGACAAGGGGACCACAGGGCTGTTTCCCCTGCATTCCATCTCAGGGATGACCTTTGGGGGTCTGGCATCTGCCCAGGCTCTCCACTGGGGGGGCCCATTCCTTGTCTCCCCACCCCAGGCCTCAAGTTGGGAATTCCAAGGGGGTCACTGGCTTTTTCCCCTCCCTTGTAGGGGGTCAGGGACAGGCTGGATGCAGCGGGCAAGGAAGTGGTGGGGGACACAGGATAGCTGCACTGGCCACGCCAGAGAGCTGCTAGGGGCCCAGATGCTGGCAGTGGAAGGCCAAGCCAGGGTAGAGGGGCAGATGTCAGAGGTCAAGAGCAGCAGTGGACCCTCACCTTCACAGGACTGTAGCCCAGCTCGATGGCCTTGTGGATGCCCTCCATGACTTTGTGGAAACCTGCAAGGAGGGAGAGAAGGATCCAGGAACTTTCTCCCTCTCGCCTGCCCCCCTTACACCCATGGGGAAGCACCAGAGCTATAAGGAGCCTCAGGGACCACCGAGCCAGGGACCACATAGTAAATGTTTTAGGATCCGAGGCTGAGAGATAAAATTGAGGATATTCTTAGGTATAGCTATAAAGACAGTATTGACTAATACAGTCCGACAGCTGAGCACAATTTTTTGTAACACAGCTCGACAAATATAATGGAGAAATAGAAGTCGTTTTGCTGGGATAATATTTTGCTTAACTGGGGGGGTTCACAGTTCATGTTCCCTATCATTAAGTCGATTACAAACATTATCTGTAAAATCCACTCTTGGCTCCCAGGCTATAAAACAAACAAGCAGGGGGCTGGATTTGGCTGGTGAGCTGTAGTGTGCCAACCCTGATCTAGGTGACCCCTCTCATTGTCTAGATGGGGAAACTGAGGCCCTAAGAGGAGGCAGTGCCCTAAGAGGAGACAGGCCTCACACTGCAGGCTGCAGAATGCAGGTCTCCGGACTCCCTTGTCAGTGTCAGTCTCCCTTGACAGACAACAGTCTGTCCATTCATTCACTGTGTGTATTCTTGCTGAGCACCCACCACACGCAGACGCTGTGCCAGGGCCGGTGAGCGATTGCTGGGCGTGTAGCCTGTGATCCCAGGCTGGCTTCTCCTCCCTGCCCAGCTCACTCGTGCCCCCACACATTTGAGCGCCTACTGCATGCTGGCCCCTCCCCTGCCCAGCCAGGTGATGTGATTCACAGCTGGGCTATCACCCTGGGGAAGGGTAGCCTGGTGATGACCTCCACGGTTTCCCTGCAGCATTTCTGGATGGCCCAGTGAGGGAGGGAATAGGGAAGAAAGTACAACTTCCATACAAAATGCCATTACGATAATCTAGAAGTTTCTTCTGTAAAGCACTGTAGCTCCAAAAGGAGGTGGTGGACACGGGAGTATGAATGGGAAGGCAGATCTGATGTCAGGATCTACTGTCTCCGATCCTCATCCTGGGAAAGGAGATCAGGCGGCAGGGGATACATAGATGTCGGGAAAACCCACAAATACACTTTCCACTTTCCCACCTCAGAGCTCTTGCAGGTTCCCGACTGAGGTTCCCCTTCAGAGTAAGCTCCCTTGATCCAACTCCTCCCCCCCACCTGCCCCCTATTCCTCAAGGCCCAGAGTAAAGGCCTCCTCCATGGAGCCCTCCAGGTCTTCCCTGCTAGGAATTTCCTCTCCTCCTCTGGTAACAATTTAATCGACTCCACAAGACAAGCAAAGGTAGTCTAGTGGCATCACACATTTTGGTCCTTAGCGGCCTGTGAGGCACAGCAATGTCCTGTGTGTCTCAGTCCCCTCCACAGCACCTGAGCAGCTCTTTACAGAGGGCAAGGACTCCACGAGCACTTCCTCAGCAGATGGATGGTGTAAACAGGGAGTCAGGTGCAGCAGGGGAAAGAGAGGGCGGGGCTAGGAGCTGGAAGCTGTTTCCAGAGAAGGGGAAGGACAGCTGTGTCTCTGACTGTGCAGAGAAGTCTCAGTTACGTGCCACCCTCTCAAATCAAACGGCATCCGACGCTGGGTACCTCCCATCCCAAACTGAAGCCCATGGCCCAAGAGACATCGGGTGTCGGCCTAATGCGACCTGGGGCACAGGACTGCTCTACCTCCTCTGCCCTCCCTGATGAAGTCTGGTGGGGGGTGGAGGAGGGACATGGGTGCGCTTCTGCAGGACCCCCACCTGGAAGTGCTGGCCTTGACTCTGGCGTCCCAGGGCAGCTGCTTCTACCCTGGGCTGTCCCACATCTTCCCTCGAGCTCATCACAAGGTAACCAACTTGTCCCGGTCTACCAGGGACTATCTTGGTTTTAAAAATGGAAAGGCCTCACACTAGCAACCTTCTTAGTCCTAGGCAAACTGAAGACAGGGCAGGGGGGAGATGGGTCACCACAGATCCTAACACCTGATCCCCCAAATTTCCCAAGGGTGCGGCTACAGAGACAGAGGACATTTGGTAAGGGTAGGGGATGAAGAATAAAGGAGCAACCAGGCCCCTTGCCTGGCACCAGCCACAGTTCCTCAGCTATGTGGGCCCTGGGAAGGTTACCCTCAACTGCAAACCACACCTGCTCACCTTTCCTGCGGACGATGAACTCAAACTTGGCTGGCACCAGGGTATCCAGGCTGATGTTGATGGCACTGAGCCCAGCTTTCTGAAGTTGAGGCAGCAGCCGGGCAAGGTTGATACCATTGGTGGTGATGCCAATGGTCCTCAGCCCTTCCAGCCGGTGGAGCTGAGCTGCAGAGAGAACGGGAGGGGGCATCAGCCCCCTCATTCCTGGTGAGGCTGGGCAAAAGCCTGGAAGAAGAAACTCTGGGTCCAAATAAGATGGATGGAAAAGGGGTTCGCTGCACTCCTCTATTAACTAGGCTTAGCTTAATAAGAAACAAAAATTAAAACCTTTACAAAAATAACCAAAAGATTAAACACTGAGTGTTCACTCTGCTAGAGGCTCTGCTGAGGACTTGGCATGCCTTAGCTCATTGAAGCCCCACAACAAGGATGATCCCCATTTAACAGATAATCTCTCTAAGCCTCTCTTTCCTTAAGAAAATTGCTCAAAGTCACACAGCTAGTAAGAGCAGTGAAGATTCAAATCCCTGTGTACTTGACTCAAAGACTATGTGAGTTAACCAACTTACAGGTCCTAACGCTCTCGATAAGAGAAACAAAGAAGTGTTTGGATGATGTGTTAAACTGCCTCTTCCATTCCACCCAAAATCCCTAGAAATAATAGAAGGATGAAAAAGAGTCCACAATAACACTGGAAGGCAAGAAAGAATGCTTTTAATGGTCCAGAGAAGTGGAGAAATACTGAAAGACAGAAAGCAGATGAGATTACATGGATTGAGGAAACCACAGCCCCAAGCATATATAGAAGGTTCTGTACAAAGTAGGAGGGGGATTGGGTACCCCAAGCTCAGCACTCACCTACACAGGGAGCAGGAAGGTCACTGGGCATGTCAAGGAGGTGGCCGGTCTAGGGAACTGTATTTGCATGAGCTGGATAAGCTTTCTCCTTCCATCCCTGTGTGCAAGGGGGAGGCTGCAGCTTTTACCCCAAGGCTAGAGTACTGAGGCTAGCTGAAGGGGGTGGGGGCAACCAGCATAAATAGAAACAGCATTGACAGCCAGGTCAACAGAAGCCTTGAGCACCGGGATGAGTACCGAGCCAAGAGTCAGCACACATTTAAGGAGAATGCTGCAAAAGAAAGATGAATTTTACAAATAGAAGGATGAAAGAGGAAGGAAAAATGACAGAGATAACAGAGAATGATTCTTTAAAAAAAATCAAAGTTAGATGAACACAGACGCAAAAAGCCCTCAATAAAATATTACCGAACCACACTCGACAATATATCAAAAGGATTATACATCAATGATCACCTGAAATTCATTCCAGGGATGCAAGGATGGTTCAACATTCACAAAATCTATATGATACAGACCACCAAAACAAAATGAAAGATAAAAATCATATGGCTATCTCAACAGATGCAGGAAAAACATCTGGCAAAATTCAACATCCATTCATGACAAAAAGTCTTTTAAAAAAGTGGGTACAGAAGGAACATTCCTTAACATAATAGAAGCCATACAACAAGCCTACAACTCACATCTTAGTCAATGGTGAAAAGCTAAAAGCTTTTCATCTAAGAACAGGAACAAGGCAAGGATATCTGTTCCTGCCACTTTTATTCAACATGGTATTAGAAGTCTTAGCCAGACCTTAGTGGGGACGGGGGAGGGGAGAGAGAGAAGGCATCAGATTAGAAGGGAAAAAGTAAAACTGTCACTATTTGCAGATGACATATTTTATATGTAGAAAACCACAAAGAATCTACTAAAAAACCGTTAGAATAAACAAATTCAGTATAGTTACAAGATACAAAATCAATATATTAGAGATGTGTTGCATTTCTATATAGTAATAACAAAGACAGTAATAAAAGAAATTGAATAAGAGACAAATAAATGGAAAGACAGTGTTCAATTAATGTTGTTAAAATGTTCATACTACCCAAAGCAATCTATAGATTCAGTGTAATCTCTATCAAAATTCCAACAGCATTTTTCACAGAAATAGAACAATCCTAAAATATGTATAGAACCACAAAAGGCTCTAAACAGACAAAGCAATCTTGAGAAAAAAAGAGCAAAGTTGAAGGCATCATACTCCCTGATTTCAAACTATCTTACAAAGCTATGGTAATCAAAACACTATGATACTGGATAAAAACAGACACATAGATCAATGGAACTGAATAGAGAGCCCATAAGTAAACCCAAGCACACATGGCCAATTAATTTATGACAAAGGAGCCAAGAATATACGGGCAGTCTTTTCAATAAATGGTATTGGGAAAATTGGACAGCCACATGCAAAAGAATGAAAATGGATCACTATCTTACACCATGCACAAAAATTAACTCAAAATGGGTTAAAGACTTGATCTAAAACTACAAAACACCTAGAAGAAAACAGAGGTGGTAAGCTTCTTGACATAAATACTGGTGATGGTTTTTTAGAGCTGACACCAAAAGCAAAGGCAAAACTAAACATTTAAGTAGGAAAACATCAAACTAAAAAGCTTTTGCACCAAACAAACAAACAAGACTTTTGCACTAAAAGGTAAACCATCAACAAAATAAAAAGGCAACATCCTGAATGGGAGAAGATATCTGTAAATCATATAAAGAACTTATACAACTTGACAGCAAAAACCCAACAATCCAATTAAAAAATGGGCAGATGGGGGCAGCTGGGTGGCTCAGTCACTTAAGTGTCAGACTTCACCTCAGGTCATGATCTCGTGGTCTGGGAGTTCAAGCCCCACATTGGGCTCCTCGCTGGTGTGGAGCTTGCTTGGGATTCTCTCTCTCTCCCTCTGTCTCTACCCCTCCCCCACTCTCTCACTCTCTCTCAAATAAACTTTAAAAACATTGAATAAAAAATGGGCAGAGGATCTGAACAGATATATTTCCAAAAAAGATATACAAGATGGCCAACAGGTATATATCAACATCACTAATCATCAGGGAAATGCAAATCAAAACCACAGTGAGATATCACACCACACCTTTTAGAATGCCTATGATCAAAATGACAAAAAATAACAAGTGTTGGTGAGGATGTAGAGAAAAGAGAACCCTTGTACAATATTGGTGGAGATGTAAATATATATAGCCACTTTCCTCAAGTGGTACACTTTCCTCATAAACTTAAAATTAGGACTACCATATGATTCAACAATTCCACTTCTGGGCATTTATCTGGAAAAAAAAAAAAAAAACCCACACCAAAACACTAACTTCAAAAGACAGATGCATCTCCATTGTTCACTGCAACATTATTTACAAAATCCAAGACATGGAAACAACTGAAGTGTCCACCGATGATGAATGGTTAAAAAGTAATGTGGTGTATATATACAATGGAATATTATTTAGCCATAAAAAAGCAAGTCTTACCATCTGTAACAACATGGATAGACCTTGAAGGCATTATGCTACATGGAATAAGTCAAATAGAGAAAGACAAATACCATATGATCTCACTTATGTGTGGAATCTAAAACAACAGAAAACGAAATTTACAGATGAAGAAAACAGACTGATGGTTGCCAGAGGTGAGGGATAGGGAGTGAGCAAAATGGGCGATGGTGGTCAAAAGGTACACACATCAATTATAAAATAAATAAGTCATGGGGGTGGCATGCACAGCATGGTCACTATAGTTAATAATACCATATTGTAGGGGCGCCTGGGTGGTTCAGTTGGTTAAGCCTCCGACTTCGGCTCAGGTCATGATCTCGCGGTTTGTGGGTTCAAGCCCCGCATCAGGCTCTGTGCTGACAGCTCGGAGCCTGGAGCCTGCTTCAGATTCTGTGTCTCCCTCTCTGCCCCTACCCCACTTATGCTCTGTCTCTGTCTCTCAAAAATAAACATTAAAAAAAATAATAATAATACCATATTGTATATATGAAACTTGCTAAGACAGATCACAAAGGTTCTCATAACAAGGAAAATAATTATAATTATGTGTAGTGATGGATGTTAACCAGATTTATTGTGGTATTCATATTATAATACATACAAATTTTGTATAATTGTGTTATACACCTGAAACTAACAAGATTATATGTGAATTATATGTAAAAAAAAAAAAAAAATCAGAGTTAGTATCTTCAGGGACATAAACATTACATCCCGAAAACAAGAAAAAGAATTAATTAGAACTCCTGAAAAAAAAAAAAGTATAGTTACAGAAAGAAACTAGATGGCAAAATGGAATGGACACCTAGGAAGAGTAAAGACTGAATTGAGTAAAAGAGTTCTCCAAGAATTGTATACAAAATAACAAAGGAATGGGACTTATAAAAAAACAAAACAAAACAAAAAACAAAAAAAAACCCAACCACCTTCTTACATTTAAATCTAGAGAACCGATACTGTGTAAAAAATGTCTACAGTAGTTGTCTTTGATCAGGAGGATTATGGGTGATTTTTATATTCACTTATCTAGAGGTAAAATTTCAAACTACCTGAATGCATGAATCTTGGTGAATAATCTGCTCAGCTCTACATGAGTGCAGAAAGCAGAAGTAAATTGCCCAAGTGAAGCTGTATTGAGAAAAAGGTAACAGAAAATCACAAAATTAACACCCAGCTTAGGTAGGGATGTTGATGATGTGAGACTATCATTATATAACTTTTCTGGAGATGAGCTCTGTATCTGGGGATAAGAAGTATGTGGAACTTTATAAAGCCTGTGACCTGAAATTTCCCTTTTAAGAATTTAACCCATGGAGGGGTGCCTGGGTGCCTCAGTCATACAAGCAGCCAACTCTTGGTTTCAGCGCAGGTCATAATCTCATGGTTTGTGAGACTGAGCCCTGCACTGGGCTCCATGCTGACAGCGCTGAGCCTGCTTGGGATACTCTCTCCCCCTCTCTCTGCCCCTCCTCTGCCCAGGCACACATGCGCGTGCTCTCTTTCTCTCTCTCAAAATAAATAAAACTTAAAAAATAAAAAAAAGAATTTAACCTAAGTAAATAATTAAGGACATGAATAATATTTTATCTACAAGAATGTTTATTAGAGAGCAACACATAATAAAGAAAAGAGGGAAATCATTCAGATAGTCAACAACAGAAAACTGGCTAAATTATGCTTTGTCTGGATGGTGGAGTATTATGCAACCAAAAATGACTGTAAAATAATATGATACGGATGTTGGGAAATATACTAAGGTTATATTAAGTCAAGGTTGAAAATAGTAGTCAGAAACTAGATACAAAGAAAAAAACAGGTCACCAAACCAAAATGGTGACACTTGCTGCAAATGGGCAGTAATGATATTCCTTCTGCTTCTTTGAAATAAACATGTATTATTCTCGTAACAAGAAAATAAAAGTTTAATTTTCACACTTTTCCAAACAACAACTTTTATTTTTAATCATGGGCAACCCCACTCACATGAAGGTGGGAGGTTTCTGGCAGGGGGAATTCTCTCTACCACTCAGTCACTTCCAGCTTCCCGACTGGAAGAAGGGACTTGACACTAGCCCTTGGCCCAGTTGGAGAAAGACACACTTTCCTTATCCCTCTGGCAACAGCTCAGCCAATGAGAAGCCATTACACCTAACTCCCTGTTTACTCCAATGGACTCTTCCTTTATAGCAGCCTTCCTGACTTACCCTTTTCTCCATAAAAAGCTTACCTCTCCCTTTTGTTCTCCAGACTGGCCTCCGGTTTGCCACAGCTTGTCTGTCCCAGATTGCAATTCTCTTTTATTCCTGAATAAACCCATTTCTGCTGGTAAAATAACTTGGTCGTTTTTATTTTCAAGGTTAACAAAACAGCTTTACTGTGGGAAAGTAAAACATGGAAATTTAGCAGTAGTTGTTGGCTCCCTCCACCAAATCAACTCTGAAGAAACAAAGAATCCAGAACCTTATGAAATGAAAATCTCAAGGAACAACACTGGAAGAAGCAGAGTTCTTTTGAACTGGTGTTGGGAGGGAGTTTGTAGCCTGGGGTTGAAGGCGACTGGCAGAGAAGGTGAGCAGTTAAAGGGAAACAAGGTAGTTCAAGCTCGAATCTTGCCCTCATCCACTGATGTCTCAGAACAATCATCGTTTGTCCCCTTACTGAAGAAATCAGTAACCCCAGAGCACTAGCTGGGGAATCCACCATAGCCCTGCTGGAAGAGGGGTTGAAGACAACAGCCTTAGACATTCATTCCTCCATCCACCCCCTCCAAAGCCCCAGAACTGGTGGGTTAAAATCAAAGGTAACTGCCTCCTTTCAAATCTTCTTGTCCCTCATGGTTTGAAGGTGAAGACCTGTAAGGTTGCCATATTACATAATGGTAGGAGGTGCCATTCTCTGCATAATCTAAATGAATACAACCTCCTGGAGTTGTGTGGTATACAACTCATGCATGGCGAGGCTGGGTGTTTGGTGGGAAGGTTATAAACATGAGTGAACAACTGTGATATTATCAGCTCGTGAGCCCCCAGGGCCTATCAAAGACTAAGATCTGGCCTTAAATCCTTTCCTAGTAAACAGTCCCATACAGAAGAGCTAATATCCTCAGGGGAACAAATTTACCAGCTAAATTAAGGAGACCCTTTGAGGAAGGGTCTTGAGGAAGACAACTAGAGCTCCCTGCCCGCCCCGCCCCACCAAAAAACCCCAAAAATAAAAAACCCGGTAAAATATATACCAAGAGAAGGAAAATGATTAAAACAGACCAATGTAAGATAAACATGATAAATACAGTAAAATAAATAACGAAGGATATTAAAAACATGAAAGAAAAATTTTCATTATAAAAAAGAACAAGGGGTAAGACATAGGTAGTAAGTAAAAGCATAAAACACAAGAAAGAAGACATATAGTAACATGGTTAAGTTAGAAGATAAGATTTAGGGCTCTCCCAGGAAAAAGAGGAAGAGACTAAGAAATCAAAATGTAATTTAAAAACTGTGGAGGCTCTAAGTAGAAGGGGCAACATCCAGATAAGAGGTCTCAGGAAAAAAATTAAACTGGCGAGAAGGAACTATCTGAAGAAATAATGGAGAGAATTTTTCCCAAATTTAAAACAAATGGCTTCATACTGAAAGGGCAATTTCACTGAATGTCAACAGGACAAAGGAGGAAAAGTCTATCCTGGGGATATTACAGTAAAATTTAAGAAAATCAGCAGCAAAGCAAACACTCTAATAACTTCCAGAGAGAAAGAATGTATCATCTACCAACAGCAAGAACCAGACTGATACCAGCTTTTTTCCAACAGCAAACTGGCCATAAGCAGACAATGTAGGGACATTTTTAACAGAATTAAGGAATGGACCTTGAATTTAAAGTTTTATATGCATTCAAATAACATTAAAACTACCATTCTACTACTTTAAAACATTATAAAAACGGGGTGCCTGGGTGGCACAGTCGGTTAAGCGTCCGACTTCAGCCAGGTCACGATCTCGCGGTCCGTGAGTTCGAGCCCCGCGTCAGGCTCTGGGCTGATGGCTCAGAGCCTGGAGCCTGTTTCCGATTCTGTGTCTCCCTCTCTCTCTGCCCCTCCCCTGTTCATGCTCTGTCTCTCTCTGTCCCAAAAATAAATAAACGTTGAAAAAAAAAATTAAAAAAAAAAACAACAAAAAAAACAAAACAAAAAAACATTATAAAAACTACCTGCCAGATTTAATTAGATTCACCATTAGGCACACATCAAACAACTTTTAGAATACTCAAAATGAGAAAAAAACTCAGGAGATGCAACAAGAATTATGAGAATACGGGGTGATCAAATACCTTGGTGAAGTTTGTTGTTATCTTAAAAGACAGGGAGTGCTTACAAGAGACACAGAGGGGCAGAATAGTTCTAGTAACCCAGAAATACAATGCTAGAAAATACTAACAATACAGAGCACCTGGGAGGGTCAGTCAGTTAAACATCCAACTTCAGCTCAGGTCATGGTCTCTTGATTCGTGGGTTCGAGCCCCGTGTCAGGTTCTGTGCTGACAGCTCAGAGTCTGGAACCTGATTCAGATTCTGTGTCTCCCTCTCTCTCTCTGTAATCCCCTTACGCTCTGTATCTCTCATTCTCAAAAATAAACAAACAAACAAAAAACCCAATAATGGTGGGGGGAGGGTTGAGAAAATCAAGGGCCTACAAGTATGCTCAAGTTCTTGTCTCTTGTTAGAAGAAGGAGGGACCATTTATTTAAAAAGCCAACAGAGAGGAAAAGGAAAAATAAGAAGTAGGACAAAGGATTACAGAAACAAGTGCAAATATTTCAATAATTAAAATAAAGATACCTAGAATAAACTCAGTAAAGTCAGACTGTCAAATTTGATGAGAAAGAAAAGTTAACAGCTATGTGCTGTTATAACAGACATATCTAAAGTATAAGAACATAAAAAGATTTAAAATAAAAAGCTGCAACCAGATACAATGGTCTTACTAAAGCCAAAAGCAAGCTGTTATAATTTTAGTTAAAATAAAATACATAGAGCTTAAAGACCCCAAGTATCATTATGGAGAGAGCCACTACATAGTGATAAGAGATCCAATTTATGAGGAAGATGTAACAATTCTGATCACATATGAACCTAATAAAATCACCTCAGCTATATATAAAATAAAATAAAAAAATAGGACCTCTGGGAGAAATTAACAAATCTACCCACTTATTTATTATTGGCAGGCCAAACAGATAGAAAGCCAGCAAATGGAGATAACCAAAGGTTTGAAGAAGAAAATTAACAAGCTGGATCCAATGAACAAATATAAATGTCTCCATCCAATAATTAAATAACCATTCTCTGCAAGCACACATAGAACATTTATAAAAACTGCCAATATACTAGGTCATAAAGCATGCTTCAATAAATTTTAAAGAATAATTATCATGTAGTTAAGATTCTCTGACCACTATATAACTAAATTATAATAAAATATGAATGCAAAATCCTTATATTTAGAAATTAAAAACAATACATAAATATTTCATAGATAAAACAAAGCAAAATGAAAATTAACAAATACTTATTATAACTAAATTTATGAAAGCAATAAGCTACACCAGGATGGAAGCAGAATAAAATACAGTAAGATTCAACAAATCCAAAAGTCAGTTTCTTGAAGACACAATTGACAAACTTCTGGCGAGATTTAGCAAGGAAAAAAGTTGATGATGTAGAAATAAAACACAGTAAGATTTAAAATAAAATAAAACTTCATGGGGTGCCTGTGTGGCACAGTCGGTTAAGCGTCCGACTTCAGCCAGGTCACGATCTCGCGGTCCGTGAATTCGAGACCTGCATCAGGCTCTGGCCTGATGGCTCAGAGCCTGGAGCCTGTTTCCGATTCTGTGTCTCCTCTCTCCTCCCCCCGTTCATGCTCTGTCTCTCTCTGTCCCAAAAATAAATAAACGTTGAAAAAAAATTAAAAAAAAAATAATAAAAATAAAATAAAATAAAATAAAACTTCAAATAAAATGGATTAAAAAGAAAATATTACTGACAATTTCAAAGCAATAAATTTAAAATCAGAAATAACGACAAATGTCTTAAAAAAAAAAAAAAGAACTATCAAAACTGACTCTAAAAGAAGTCAAGATTTTGAATAGTGCAATAACACAAAGGAACTGAAGATTCAGTGAAAAATCTCTGTGCAAAGAATGTACCAGGCACAATTTTTCAGGTGAGATCTATCAAATTTTCAAAGAAGTTATTACCACAGATTAACACAAACTCGCGCACATGAAAGAATAAGAGGGAACACTATGTGCTACAGTCAAATGTGCCCTGCCTCACTCAAATTCACATGTTGAATCCTAATGCTCAATATTAGAAGGTGTATCCTTTGGGAAGTGATTAGGTCTTGAGGGTGGAGGGATTTGTGCTCTGATAAAAGAGATCCCTCAGAGCTACTTCTGTTATGTGAAGATACAATGAGAAGTCTGTGACCCAGAAGAGAGACCTCACCTGACCATGCTGGCACCTTGATCTTGGATTTTCAGCCTACACAACTGTGAAATGTTTGTTGTTTATAAGCTACCTAACCTATTGTTAGAGCAGCCTGAATGGACTAATACACTACCCAACTCATTCTTTGAAATTGGTATCACAATCAGTTAAGGCAGGCACAAGGATGGCAAATTACATGCCCATTTCACTCATGACTATAAATGCAAAAGGTTAAAATATTAATAAACTGAACCTAACAGTAGATAAAAGCATAGTGTACCATGACGATGTTGGGTGTATTACAGGATTAATGTAAGAAAAGCCATATTGTCATTCAGAGTAATAGCATTCAAAAAAAAAAATCATAAATCATCCTAACATACATAAAAAAGTATATAACTTAAATCTAACAAAAAAACTTTAGTAAGGAAACTTCATTACTTGATAAAGCTACTTGTGAAAAAAATTATAAGAAATATTCTAAATGGAGAAACATCAGGAACATTATCCTATTAGTACTACTATTCCAAATTATACTTGAGGTTTTAGATATTGCAATAGAACAAGAAAAGGAAATTAAAGGCAATAGATAAGTAAAAAAAAAAAATTCCCTTAGTTGCAGATGATATGGTTGCTAGCATAGAAAAATCTAAAGAATCTAAACATATTCTCCTAATCAGTGCTATAATATATCAAAAACAATTAGAAAATGTAATTAAAAAAATGACACTATCACTAAGGAGCCTAGCATACAACAAAATTAATTCTGTTGGTTAAAATAAAAGACTTTAGTGAAAGGACTACTTGCAAAGATATGGGTAGAATTAAGGGCTCCAACAATGAATAACACAGCAACATAGCACTCAGACTAGCACCACTGGGGAGCCATTACCATGCATAGGGCCAAAGGCAAATGGAGAGAAAATTAAGTTAGGTATCCAACTAAGTCACCATGGAGGAGAGGATGCTCTGGGGGGAGGGGGGGGGGCTTAGTCCTGGAGGGAATTCAGTTGCTGTCAAAAACCCAGTGCAGAAACCCAACAGGCAAGAGACCCTGGGTGACCCTAAGGGTCAGCCACCTAGAGCACAGAGAAGAGAAAAGAAAGGAGATGGCTGTGGGAAGATGGGAATATGAATAAAAGTGATGTCAATTCTCCCCAATTTGATATATAAATTTAATGAGATTAAAATCCCAACAGATACACAAACAAGGAGCCCTATGAAAAGAAAATTATAAACATAATTCCATTTATAATATCAAAAAGGATAAAAAAAAAAACCCCAAACTTAGGAATTAACCAAGGAGGGAAAGACTTGTACAATGACAACTATAAAACATTGCTGAAAGAAATGAAAGATAAATGGAAACACATCATGGATTGGGAGATATAATACTGTTAACATGACACTACCCAAAGAAATCTATACACGCAATGCACTCTCTATCAAAATCCAACGACATGTTTTGTAGAAATAGAAAACCCCACCCTAAAATTCACATGGAATCTCAGGGAATCCCAAATAGCCAAACAATTTTGAAAAAGAGGAACAAATGGAGGATTCACACTTGTTTGAATTCACACCTGGTTTCAAAACCTAATATTATGACGCTACAGTAATCAAAACATGGTGTTATTGGCATAGACATATACACCAATGGAAGAGTCCAGAAATAAACCCCTGCATATATGGCCAAATGATTTTAAGGGTGCCTAGACCATTTAATAGGGGAGAGGCAGTCTTTTCAGCAAATGGTGCTAAGAAAATTGGATATTTATACGCAAAAGAATGAAGTTGGACACTTACCAAATACCATGTACAAAAATTAACTTGAAATGGCTTAAGGACCTAAATATAAGCCCTAAAACAATAAAACTTTTAGAAAAAATCATAGCATAAAAGATTTGTGACACTGGATTTGGCATTGGTTTCTTGGATATGACACCAAAGGCATGGGCAACAAAAGAAAAATAGACAAACTGGACGTCGGAAACATTTAAAAATTTTGTGCATCAAAAGATACTATCTACAGAGTAAAAAGGCAAGCCACATAATGGGATAAAATGTTTCTAAATCGCATATCTGATAAAGGGTTAATATCCAGAATATTAGAGGATTCCTATAGTTTATTAACAATAAAACAACCCAATTCAAAAATGGGTAAAGGATTTGAATAGACATTTCTTCAAGGCAGATATATGAATGGCCAATAAGCACCCGAAAAGATGCTCAACATCACTAATCCTCAGGGAAATGCAAAGCAAAATCACAATGATATGACCTCACACACATTAGGATGGCTACTATCAAAAAAACAAAAACAAAAAACCAGAAACAAGTGTTGGAGGGGATATGGAGAAAGTAGAACCCTGTACACCACTGGTGGGAATGTGAAATGGTATCGCTTCTGTGGAAAACAGTATGGGGATTCCCCCCAAAATTAAAAATATAATTACCAGGATGCCTGGGTGGCTCAGTTGGTTGAGTTTCTGACTCTTGGTTTCAGTTCAGATCATGATCTCGCGATTCATGGAATCGAGCCCCATGTGAGGCTCTGCGCTGACAGGGCAGAGCCTGCTTGGGATTCTCTCTCCTGCTGTCTTTGCCCCTCCCTCTGCACACACTCACGCTCTCTCTCTCTCTTAAAATAAATAAATACAAACATTAAAAAATATAGAATTACCATATGACCCAGCAATTCCACTTCCACTATCTTATTAAAAGCAGAGTTTCAAAGAGAGATTTCTACACCCACGTTCATAGCAGCATTATGGTGGAAACAAACCAAGTTGACCAATGAATGGACTACCAAAACATGGTATATAACATATGTGAAATATTATTCAACTTTAAAAAGAAATTCTGCAGGGTGCCTGGGTAGCTCAGTCAATTGAACATCCGACTCTTGGTTTTGGCTCAGGTCATGATCTCAGGGTTGTGGGATCGAGCCCCACATCGGGCTCCATGTTGAGCGTGGAGCCTGCTTAAGATTCTCTCCCCGCCCCCCGCCCCTCTCCCAACTCACTCATTCTCTAAAATAAAAAGAAATTCTGCAAGATGCTATAACATGGATGAACCTTGAGGGGCGTTATGCTAAATGAAATAAGCCAGACACACAAAAAGACAAATATGGCATGATCCCACTTAAATGAAGTTCTTAGGGTAGCCCGGATCATAAAGACAAAGTAAAATGGTGGTTGCCAAGGGCTGAGAGGAGTGGAGAAGAGAGAGTTATTGTTTAATGGATACCAAGTTTCAGACTTACAAGATGAAAAGAGTTCTGGAGATGAATGGTGGGGATGGTGCAGAACAGTGTGAATGTACTTAATGCCATTGAACTGTCCACTTAAAAATGGTTATGATAATACATTTTATGTTATGTGTATTTTCACACACAAAAAAAGGAAAAAAAAAATCCCAACAGAATTCTCCATGGAATTCGCTAAGCTGATTCTAAAATTTCCACGGACAGAAGCATAGCTGAAGCACTGCTGCAGAAAAAAAAAAAAAGAAAAAAAAAAAGAAAAAAAAAAAAAGAACTTTCTCTACCAGATAATGGATGTATTAAGAAGCTACCAGGATTAAGACTGTATGATATTGGCATAAAGGTAGAGATCCTAACCAACAGAACAGCACCCAAAACACACCAGGACGCACATGCTAGATTTCTAGAGGAAGCAGAGGCTTCAACAAAAAAGAACTAGAGAGAATGGTTATCACATGGGAAAAAAATGAAATTGGTTTCCCAAAAATCAACCACAGATGAACTTAGGACTTAAATGCAAAAGACAAAACTTCAACTGTTTTAGTGGAAACAAAGGTATAATTTTTCTGACCTTGGTCAAGGTGTTTTATTAAAAAGACCTAAAAAAAGCGCTAACCATAAAGGACAAAACTGATCCATTTATGAACGCCGATTGATCAACAGAATTGTCACACAAAAAATGTTGTTTATTTTTTCAAGCTGGAAGAAGACATTTGCAACATATGTAATGAACTTTTACCAAACCAATATGAAAACAAACAACCAGACAGAAATATGGGCAGAAGACAAGATGTGGTATTACACAAAAGATATTTTTGGCTGAAAAACATATGAAGAGATGCCTGACCTCATTCTTAAACAGGGAAATACAAACGGAGACCAAATAAAATACCATTTCATCCTCATTCAACTGGCAAAAATCCAGAATAGGCACACTGAGTGCTGAGGAGGATGTGGTTCAAAAGGCTCTCTTAGGTCGAGAGGAAACTGGCATATAATTACTTTGAAAGGTAAGAACAAATTGCTTTCCAAAGTTAACCATTTACCCATTCTAAAAGGCTGCAATCCCACTCCTACAGGAAATACATACCGGGACGCGTGAACGAGAATAAAAATATTTAAAGTAGCACTGTTTAGAACACCAAAACCCTGGAGACAGCCCAAATGCTTACTAACCGGATAAAGTGTGCTATATTCACACAATGGAACAGCAGAGAATAGGAACAAACTGCAACTCAGGATGATGTGTATGAAGTGTGGTTTGCACTGAAAGAGTGTGACCTGAAAGACATGATCTGCAGGATCCTTATAAAGTCCAAAAACACTGTATCTCATTTAGGTGGGATGTCTGGTGGCTCAGCTGGATGAGCGTCTGACTCTTGCTTTGGGCTCAGGTCATGATCTTGAGGTTCGTGATCAAGCCCTGTGTCAGGCTGTGTGGAGCCTGCTTGAGATTCTTCCTCTCTCTCTGCCCCTCCCCTGCTCATGCACTCATTCTCTCTCTCTCTCTCCTAAATAACTAAACAAACTGAAAACAAAATGAGATAGGGAATGATAGATACAAAAATCCCCAACCTTCGCTTTGACATGGTAGCTGCTGGCCACGTGTGGCTATTTCAACTACCTAAAGTGTAATAAAGTTACCAATTCAGTTTCTGAGTCACAAGAGCTTCACGCCAAGGGCCCAAGGCTCCGTGTGAGTACGAGCTACCGCATCACACAACTCTGATTGATATATAACACTTGCATCGTCTGGAGAAGTTCTGTTGGGCAGTACTGCTCACAACAGCTCAGCTGCGAAGAAAGCGTGCGGAACTCGTTCCCACACAAGCCGGGTGGGAGAAGTACCCGGCAGTCCGGGGCTGGCACCGGGGGATCACGGCAATCGCAAATGGGGAGCCGGAGCGGGCTGGGCGGTCTCCCCATGGGGAGTTCTGCAGCACCAGTTCTGCAGGGGTCCGAAGTGGTCAGGACAGCAGCAGGCTCTGACAAACCCGTGACCACTGTCACTCTGCGCCCCTTGATATTCTCGCCTGGTAGCGTGGGGACAAGTGTTGGTGAGCAACCCTGCTCTGATTGCTATTCCCTCCCCTCCCGCAGCCCTGCTTCCCCACCAGCACCCAGTGCTCTGAGGAAGTACCTCTGGGGAAGACCGAAGGAGCTTGGCTGAGAGATGTCAAAGTGTTACCAAGTGCAGCACAAGAGCAATCCGAGGCCTTGCAGCTGCCATATTTTGGAGCACTGTGGGGGGTAAGGAGAGAGCTGTCTTTCCCCGGCCACCCATACCCTTGGGGGTGGGAGGTAAATCCTCCTCAGCAGGGCACTGCAGCCAGGGCCTTGTCCTACCTAGCGTCCATGTGCTGATCAACTCTTACCCACCCCATGCAGGACCAATAACCACGGGCCATTATAGCAGGAAAGACCCCTGAAGTGGTCATTGCACAGATAAGGACACTGAGGCCCAGGGTGGGGAAGGAATCTGCATGAGTTCACAAGGCTGGGCAGTGGCAGAGTGGGAGCAGGGCTTTCAACTTTCCTGGCTTCCATTCTTCCCTCCGCGCAGGTCAGCGGTTTCCATGGAAGGACCTGTGTCCCCATGTCTGTACTCAGTCATCCCTCTCCAACCCGCAGGGATCCCCACCCCCTCTGCTCTCCCACAGGCCCTGGCACGGAACACAGGGGTTTAAGATGGAACCCGTGCCAGAGGGCAGATGATGTGGCCCGAATGAGGGGGCTGGGCCTGGCAGTCAGCTGGGTTCAGCAGGTTCAGTCCTTTCCTGGAACCCAGTCTGTTTTCAGCTCTGAGGAGCCACCTGGAACAGGGGGTCAGCTCCCCTGGGCCAGCTCATCCAGCAGAGGAATGATGGCAGGATCCCAGGTCACGCGACCAGTACAGGCTGAAGTCAACTGGCCATGGGGAAGGAGGGAAGAAAAGGCTGACAGGGGCACCTCCTTTGGGCTTCCACAACTCCTGGGCTCCCCTTGCTCTGTCCTTCTCGGAGAGTTGGCCCCAGTGGCTGTTTCCACCAACGGGTTGTGGGTCCTCAGTGGCAGGGCCTGCAGTTCATTCACCTTTGTGCCCCCAGCACAGTATCGGGCACATAAGGCTCCAGAGAACAGTCACTGAACCAGTGAATAAGGCAGAGAACGGAGGCCTGGGAGACCCGATCCAGAGCAGCAAGAGTGGGGGTGTGGCAATCAAGAACACAGAACCTTATTTTCCTCTGATTTGGTCATCTAGAAGCACATAAGCAAAGATCTCTCTCTGCCTGATGCCGGGGCTTAGAAGTAGCACATGGCAAGAGGGCCTCCAGTGTGACCCCTTTCAGAGTACTTGCCACGCGCTGGGCATTTCCTGCTCACTTCCTCCTCAGGTCAACCTCATCCCCGCCTGGAGGCTTCGAATGGATTTTACAAGCTGCCCAAAGCTATGCTGCTAGTAAGAGGCACAGCCAACACTTACACGCAGGTATGTCCTACTTCAGAGATCATACTCCAAACCAATAAGCGCTGGCCAGCACCAGCTACATGTCAGGCACGTTCCCAGGTGCTAGGCATAAAACCTGCCTCAGTTCCCTGAGAGGTCTCATGTCGGTTAAAGGGAGGGCGAGCCAATACAAAGGAGACATAAACAGACAACGAAGTAACATAACACTGGATGAGACAAATGCTGAGAAGAAAAAATAAGGTAGGATGAGGGGATCGAGTAGGTGTTGCCACACTTTTGCTGCAAAAGGCGTGACAGTAAATATTTCTGGCTTTGCTGGCCACCTGGTCTTCTGTAGCACCTATTCAACTCTGCAAAAGCAGCCCTGGGAGATATGTAAATGAGAAGCTATGTCCCAATAAAACTTTATTAACAAACAGTGAATTTATGATTTCATGTAATTTCCATGTGTCACAAAACGCTATTCTGCTTTTGACTTTTTTTCAAGCACTCAAATATAAAACCCCACTCTCAGCCTGCAGGCCATACATAAACAGGCGGTAGCCCAGATTAGGCCTGTGGGCTCTAGCTTACTGACTTCTGGGACAGAGGGTAGCTGGGGTGTGTATGTGGGGTCATACTTTAGAGACAGTGGTCAAGGAGTCCTCTCCAAGGAGATCCCATGTGAGCAGAGACATGAATGAGGCAAGCAGTGAACGCTGTGCTCCCAAAAAAAGAGCAAGGGCAAAGGCCCAGAGGTGGGAATAGAGGCCAAGGGGTGAGCAAGAAGTCTCAGAGGTCAGCCGGAGCCAGACCACATGGGCCTCAGGGCCCTGGTGAGGACTTCAGTCGAAATGTGACAGCAAGTCACTGGGTTCTGGCACTTACCCACTTGGTAACACTGAGCAAATACTGGACTTCTGTGCCTCATTATCTAAGAAAATAGGAATCATAAAGGTAGCCATCTCAGAAGGTGGTAGGGTTAAGTGAGCATTATGCTTTGAACGGATGTCAGCTGCCGATTATGAATACTGAAGTCCAGCAAGATGAGGCAAGCATTGCAAGAAGTGGTCACAGCTTTGGAAAAACTCACCCACAATGTCCACCACATCCGGCCGAATGAGCGGCTCTCCCCCAGTAAGCCGGATCTTGTCTACGCCTTCTTTCACAAAGAGCCGGGCAAGGGTCAGGATCTCCTCTGTGGTCAGCAGGTCAGCCTTGGGGGTCAGTGGGACGCCCTCCTCAGGCATGCAGTACTGACCTGAGGGGAACGGAGGGGATGTGGAGGTAGGATGTGACCACAGAGGTTGGGCCCACGGTGCCTCCAGACCCCCCACTCCATGACCAGGCCAGAAGTCACTCCTGGATGGTGAGGAGCAACCTTGCCAAATATGAGCTAGTACAGACCCTACAGACTCTCTCTGGGCCTCATGTTTCTTATCTGTAACATGTCAACACCCCCTCTTCCCTCAGAGGAGAAGCTGAGGGTATGGATTAAAGAGGATGAAGCAGGCAGAGAGCAGAGCCCGGCCTGAAGTGGGGGACAACAAGATGACGATTCTCTCAGTGCGTGAGGTGGCTGGGCAGGGTCTGCCTGGAAGGCCAGGGCCCTGGGCCCATTCCTTCTGGTGCTGTTCACCCTCTTTCATTTCATCTGGTTGGGCAGTTACCCCTTCACGTTTGGGTCACGAGGTGAAACAGGCTGGGAGGTACTCTCTGACCTGTTAGAAGTCACTCTCCTCTACAGTGACAGGCATTCACATATCCAGCTTATCTATTTCAGGTTATCAGCCCCATTACACAGGTTGGAAAACTGAGGTACTACTTGTTCAGGGTGAGGTAGCAGGGTCAGGTAAGGGTGCATCATCCCCCATCAGCTCCTGTGGGAGTTTTGTCAAGGATTGGGTCAAGAGCTGTCACAGAATCATTTAGTCAAATTAGTGAAGGGTCCAGAATTGGTCTTTTAAGATAGAACAGAACAGGTAAAGAATATCAGAACATCAGGACTGCATGCAGTGAGTATTGTTTGGTTAAACGCTTACTATACATGTATACACATGTATTTATTGGGCCATGAAATAAAAACATTGGTATTGGGAGCTACCATGGAAAGCAGGAGGGGGGAGAGAGGGAGGGAAGGACAAACAAACTTTGGAAGTCCCCCCAGCAGTGGCCACACCCCCAGAGCACTCCGCAAACTATTATGAAATGAATACTCTGTGTATCCGCCTGGCCCCAGACAACTTCTGTCATGGGACTGGGGTGTCTCTATAGCTGGCAGTGCTGGCCATGGGCACTGCTGTGTACTTCACGTGTTTATGGTGTTCAGGAGCCCCACGCCTGCCCCTGGCCACGTCCTGAACTTCAGGAACATGTGAAACAGGAGGGAAGGGGAAAGAGTCCTGAAGAGTGAGATTTAGGTCCAATCTCAATTATAATTCTGTTCTCAAGTCCAGTCCCAAATAGAAGCCAGCTCCCAGGATCATAAAACTCAACCTTGACCCGACCCCCATCTTGTCCCACAACCCCACCTGGCAAGCAGGGAAGGTGGGTGGGCAGAGAGGCTGGTAAGAGGAATGGGGAGGGTTGAGGAGGATTCTTGGGCCTGGGGAGAGTTCAGAAGCTGCCTCAGCAGGGGACAGGAGCCCAGGAAGATGACTTACATCTGAGGTTGCACTTCTCGGTGAGGGAGATTCGCAGGTAGCTGTGTTGCCGGCCGAAGCTGTCAGTGAGGAAGGCGGAGAAGGGGGCCGCGTGCTCTCTCAGGAACTGTCTCCGTCTGGACAGCTCCTGCAATGCCCGACCAGAGGAAATGTGGGCCTCTGACCGGGCTAGGGGAGAGGGGAGAGGGGAGAGGAGAGCCTGCCTGGGGACAGAAGCCCCCCCTCCCATCAGCCATTCCCTCCCCCACCCTCATCTCTGACATCTGTGTGGGTCCTGCAGTCCTGGGGGCGTGGGGTTTCTCCCCCTCACTCACAGATTGGGAAACAGGCCTGCAGGGAAGGACCTGTCCCCCAGGCTCCAACTCAGCCCTAGGGCACGGGAACTCTATAGGGACAAAACTGCCCTGCCCCCTTTCTCTCCCTGTCACCACCTTACAGCCCATGCCCTCCTTCAAAGGAGGCCCGTCCAGGAACAAACATCCCCAGTATTTCCTGGACAAGCCAGCGGGAGAGAATGAGCCACTCAGTATCCGGCAACTATGCCAACTGGCAAGCATGTCCAGAACGGAGGAGAAGAGGTGGGGAACCAGGAGGGATGGTGGCCTGGGCTGCTGCCACTGCACCGCCTGGGACATGGGGAGCCACTTCTGCAACCCAGACCTCCTATTCCTTACCTCTGCAATGGGAGACAGAAGGAGCTCAAAGCAAACTCATTAACTCTGAGGGGTGGGTGTCACACGAGTTGCTTCTCCATAACCACTCCCCTGTCGGCTGGGCTCCCTGGGGCCTTGCCACTGCCCAGGAGGGCCCAACAGGCCAAGCCACCGGGAGCAGCTGAGGACTACACACAGCTGGAGAGGGGAGGTCTCCCCTCATGCAGAAGGCTTTTGGGGCAAAGACAGCACAACCAAGGAGGCCTGCAGAAGCAATGAGGCCACCAGCCTCTAGGAAGGCACAATGGAGGGGCTGGGATGATCACCCACTAACCCCCTGCAGAGATTACTCCAGTCTTCATCCTCTACCCCACCCACTGCTGGGAGGAACCACTATGCACCCACTGGCTCGGAACTAAGAGGGAGGAGATTGCTAGATGCTCCCTGCAAGGCCCAAATCCTCCTGGAGAGAGAAAGGAGGCAGCCAACCTCACTCTTTTCCCAAGCCTGATTTGGTCTTATCTCCTGCGTTGAAAGCACAACCCTAGGTCATGACAGATGCTGAGGAGATAGCTGCTCCATAGAAGGAACATTTACAAATGATCTCAAAGTGTCCAAAGAACTCTCTCTGCTCAATTCCCACACCTACCCCCACAAGGGATTACTACAACTGAAGTTGGGATGGAGTTCAAGAACAGCATTGGCAGGCCCAGGATTCAAATCCAGGTCGTTTGAGTCCAAGTTCTCAATTCTTCCCTCTGACTGCAAAGGGCGAATCTGGGAAGGCACACAGGACAGTGCACAGGGTGGGGAAAAGTCCTTTCTTTAGAATCTTTACAACAAGGAAATCGTGACCCTGGTGGTTGTTCATGAGGTCTATGGACAGGGATCTGCACTGGGGAGCAAGCACCACTGGTTTCTGGGCCAGGTGTGACCTGACACCCTGAGAAAGCTCCCTAACTTCTCCAAGCCTGTTTTCCCAGTTGTAAAATAAGAACACAGCTATGTGCTCAGGTAAGCGAAGGGAGGGGGGTCAGGTAGCTGACAGATAAATGCCTAGGATTATCACGATCTTGTAACCTAAGACAGCAGAAGGTCTCAGGCCCCCCTGAGGCCCAGGGTAACCATTCGCCTGCACCCAGCAAGAAGGAACATTTACTTCAGTGACCTTCTGGGCCCTGGCTGGCACATTAGAACCACCTGGCAGCTTAAGAAAAAACTTCCACTGGAGACCAACTGAATTTGGATCTCTGAGCACTTGTTTTTAGTCTCTCTAGGTGGTTCTAACATATAGCCAGGGTCAAGGGCCACCAATTCAGGAGATAGAAGGTCAAGGACCACTGACTCACATACTTACACCTGAGTGAAAGTATGCGAGCGTGCTTCCAGGACATTCCTGGGTCTGTAAAAGTGACCTCACTCTGCCCACCCCAAGGCCAGTGTCTCTGCCCCCACCCCCCCGCCGCCCATCCTCCAAGAAACCCTGCTCATGGTCCCATGACAAGCAAGCAATAGTCACTTCTCTGAACTGCTGTTTGCTACAATCCTAACAAGACTTCCTACCTTCCTATTCACCTACTCACTTCCTACTCACCTGCCTTTCCACCAGTAGCCTTGGGGGTGGAGCAGAGGCCACTACAAAGTCAAGAGCCCCAGAGGCCTTGAGTCCAAGAGATCAGATGCCTGGAAGTCTGGCACCCAATTCTTCATCAACAGCTATTTGCAATTCAGAAATCTGTTCGTCAGCCCAGAAGCCACCCCCTCCCTAGTCACCCTCACCCTAATCTTAACATATTGGGGGTTGGTGGCTGGGTGAGGAAAGGAATTGGGAAGCAAGTGAGAGGACCAAGGAGCGTGACTCAGCGGAAACTGGGGAGCAAGCAGAGTCAAGGAGCAGTGGAGGATGGAATCAGGCACTCTGTTGTGGCCCTGGGAGGGGCAGCCAGATTTCACTGCTGAGACCTGGGGTGACTTTATCTAGATTCATTCAGACTCTGTACTGCCAGTACCAACCTCCCTCCCCACCCCCCCCACTCTGCCCCCCACAGTCTCTCACCCAGCCAGGCTTGCAAACTCTTCTTTGATGTTAACAAGCCCCATCCCTGCCTCTTCTCTCCTGCAACACTGCATGTCCTACTTTCAATCTTCTGTTTTTCCCTTTCCTTTAAACCCCCTGGAGGAAAAAACATCAGCACCACTCAGAGGAGCCCTGGACCCAGAGGGCATTACCGGGCAGGGCGGACAGCGATGCCTCTCCCCCAGGACAAGTGAGAAGGAGCAGAAGGCCCTTAGCTGCTCATATTCTCAGGACCCCAGCCTGGACCAGGTTGCTTCCCCAGTGTGGGAAGCCCTCCTGCCTGATTCAGTATCCCAAAGTCTATACAGTAAGCCACTGTGTCGATGAACAAATAGGCTGGTGCTTAATCAGAAGAGAAAGGTGGTGTATGCGAAGCCGGTCACGCTGGGGTCATTGATTTCCAGGCTGGTCTCTACTGTCAAAATGGTTTTTGCCAAGTACAGCAGCTCTCAACTCTGCACATCTAAACAGCCAGGAGTGCTTCTAAGAAGCACGGATGCCAGAGCCCCACTCCAAAGATCCCGACTCAATTGCTCTGAGATGGGGCCCTGGCTTTTCATTTTTTTTCATGTGTCAGCTCTTTGCTCTGTAGCTTGGCTGAGAACCACTGGCCCAGCAACACCAGGATGGAGAGCTATTTTAATCCAGGGGTACTTGCTGGTTCTGAGCAGAGGCTCTGGGAGTAGATAAACCTGAATTACAAGACTGGTTTTATTACTAACGAGCCATAGAGCAAATCACCGAAATTCTTTTGGCCTTACTTTCCTCTCCCATCAAGGGTGCAAAATAATTCTACCTAACTCAGTTGCAGGAGTTCCTGGCACACAGCAGGTATTCAATAAGTGATCGCTACCATTTTCTTAATATAATTCCTACTTACATATATTGACCCATGAAACAAATATTTGTGGAGAAGCACCAGCTGTGTGTGCTGGGACTAGTTTTCTTGTTCTTGTCGGCCTCCCTGGTCCTGCAAGGGTCCACCCTACTTAATGGCAGATGGGCCAAAGCTGGGGTTTCAGACCTGTTGTTCCATCATCCAAAGCAAGGCAAGTGGGGTCTAGGCTCCTCCAGGACCACGGATACAAGTGCAGGTGACCACGCACCAGGCAGCCTGCCATAGGTTGTATCTTGTCCACCTACCCTCTGCAGATTGGGGTGGGGTGGAGAAGGATGGTACAAAGGAGTTAGTTAAGGGACAGAGGCTGCCCTTGAGGTAGTCACTAACTTTGGGCATTTGGTTTGAATGATAAAGGCCAGACCCCAAATAGCTCTAGAATACAATATGCAGGGTTATTCAGGAGAAAAAGAACTCAAATATCAGTGGCGCTGATTTGGGATCCCTGCTATTTGGGATGATGCATACCAGGGGTGCCTCAAAATTCATCTCTATTAAACAAGAAAACCTAGGGGCATCTGGGAGGGGCTCAGTCAGTTAAGCATCCAATTCTCGGTTTCGGCTCAGGTCATGATCTCACGGTTTTGTGGGTTCGAGCCCCAGTAGGGCTCTGTGCTGACAGTAGTATGGAGCCTGCTTGGGATTCTCTGGCTCCCTCTCTCTGCCCCTCCCCCACTCACACTGTCTCTGTCTCTCCCAAAATAAACTTCAAAAATTTTTTTCTAAAAAAAAACCAAAAAAACAACAAAAACCACAAAAATCAAAGAAACAAACAAACAAAAAAACAAACCCAACCCAAAACCAAAACCAAAAAACAAGAAGACCTAGCAAGGTGCCTAGTCCCAGGTCTGGATCCTCCCCCCTCCCTCCATCTCCCCCTTAAGTGTGAGGTTTTTACACCTATGGCTCCTGGCTCAGATAGTCACACTTCATTGAAACAAAGTTTCCGAAGGAAAGACTGGAACTCAAGATAACCCCTTAAAGTTCTTTCCCATCGTGTGCCACTGCCCCAGGCCCTGCTGTCCCCTTCTATATTCTCCTACACCCACTTCCTTCCTGCACAACACCCTCTCCAACATTTGGTCTTTTTTGGCCCTCTGAAAAGCGGGGTGCCTCTGCCTTGCTTCACCCTCTGCCCTGTTTCTGCCCCAAGGCAGCAGGCCCAGGACCTGAGGCAAGCTCTCTGTGGCCCCAATGTCTGCAAGGAGCCTGGGAGGAAGAAAGAGGGGTGGAGTGCTTCCAGGCCAGGGTAAGCCCTGTAGAGAAGGTGGTCCGGGCCACCCCAATCAGGACAGCAGATAGCTCTGTCTCCCCTACCCACCTGCCCACTTTACCCACACTCCACCATCTCCTCTTTCCACCTGTAGATGCTGTTCAATTGACTGTCCTGGGACTAAGATGAAGGCCCACTTTCTGCTGTCCTCCCAGCCAGCTCTCACTGCACACCTCACCCCTCTCTGACACCCACATCCTGGCACACAGACAGCACTCAGTGGCCTTTCCCTCTGTCTTTCCTGGCACCTGTCAGGGTACAGGGAAAGGTGCCCTGCAGGAAGGGACGCAGGGACAGGGATTCCCAATGCCCCACTCCTACCCTTGCCAACTGGCAGCTCTGTGAATAGGCTGATGGTATGTATCTCCAGACTTGCCTCACCTCTGAGATTTTCTTAAAGACATTCTGTGCCCTTCCCCACTGCGTAAAGATGGGCTGCTCCAACCCTCTGTTTTTGTTCTTTTTTTTTTTTTTAATGTTTATTTATTTATTTAGAGAGAGACATAGAGAATCCCAAGCAGGCTCCACGCTGTCAGTGCAGAGCCCAACATGGGCTCAATCCCATGACTGTGAGATCATGGCCTGAGCCGAAATCAAGAGTCGAATGCTTAACTGCCTGAGCCACCCAGGTGCCCCAACGCTCTGGCTTTAAAGACGTGTAGAGAGGGGAAAGGACAACCCCAGAAGCCAAGTGAAATTGGAGGCAGAGTGAAGGTGAAAACCTGGGGCTCCCTGTCCAGTGTTCTACTATTCCACATGTCCCCTCACTAGCTGGGTTTCAAACAGCCAAAAACATCTGACTCTACTGCCTGCAGAGTACTGGGTTAAGCACCATGCAGAAAGGCGGGGGAGTGCCCAACATTTGAGGAGCGACCTGCCTGCTGAGAATAACCCTAGTGGGGAATGTCCAGCATAGGAGGTCTACGACCAAGTAGTGGACAGAATGGCCACCCTGAGTGTCCAGTGGGAGGGGACTAATGGGACACAGCATGAGCCAATGGCAGCAAGGTTAACAATAATTAAAACAAATACGTACCTAACACAACACTTAGGTGTGTCAGGCTTTGTTCTAAGTACACATATTAACTTTTTTAACTATAACCACCCTAGGAAGTAGACCCTTATTCCCATTTTACAAATGATAAGGCTGAGACACTGAGAGGTGAAAGGACCTGCTGAAGTTCAGATACCTACTAAGGGGTAGGGCTGGGATTCCTTCCAGCTCTGGCATTCTGCTCCAGAGTCTGTGTTCTTAACCTAATTCTACCTCCCCTTATAGGGTAAAGGAAAGGGCGGGAGAGCCTCTCACCCTCCCCTCCCTGCAAGGAAGAGGCAAGGGCACAGGTGCTAGAGTTTGAGTTCCTGCTCCCTTACTTTTCAGCTCTGTGACTCCAGGGAAGTTAACTTCAGGGAGCCCTCACCTGAAAATGCAAACTCCTGACCTCACATGGTTTACCGAGAGGACTAAAAGAGACCAACTATGAAGTCACTTAGCATGGGTCCTCTTCTGAGGGGCACCAAGGAAATTAAGGGCAGGAAGGAGAAGAAACTTCCCTTTTCCTGAATTCTTTAAAGGTTTCTCAGCAATCTTTGCTTTCCTCTTCTTCCCTCAGGGAAGCTGGGAGTTCAAGGATACTGAAAAACTTCACTTCCCAGCAAGGAGCCCTGATTCTTTGAGGATTCCAGGAGGGCTCAGACTTGGGGGAAAGCAAGTTAGGCTGGGGCGCTCCCCCTCATAAAGCCACAGGGGCAGTGGTGTGGAGGGACATGAGCTGATGATTCCCAGGACATGAAGCCTCCCGCTAGGGGATGGGAAAAGAATGACTGGATGAGTCCAGAAAAGAGGTTTCACCAAATGAAAAAGACCTGCTTCTCTCCAAAGTATTCCCCGAGCACATGGGCAAAAAAACAACACCGGACTTAAAACTTGTTAGGACATGAATCATTCTGTGGGGTGATGTGAATGACTGCAGGGGCCGCTCCCAAACCTTAAGGAAAACTGGGATTCTCAGCCTGGAAGAGGATCTCGCTCCATTCTGCTCCAGAACGAGGCTGAGCCCTCCTAAGGGACAGGAGGATGAAACTGAAAGAGTCAGTGAAGGACAAGTCCCAGAGCCCTGTGACTACAGAAGTGACAACTGACTACTGGTGGCACCAAGGTGACATTTTTAGCCAGTGTCACACTATGAAGCAGGGTGTCACACAAGAACACCTGAGCGCACGCAGACAACCCCCACTGAGGGGAAGCGAGCAAAACGTTCAAAAAACAGGGTGGGTGAGGCAGGGCTGAGAAGGGCACTCATAACAAGTCAGTGGACGCAGAGCCCTAACTGCCTGCTCCCTCATCTCTGGCTTACCTGGAAGGGGGTTCCATGGCTAGATGGGCAGGGAGGTGGTTAAACAGCACCCCAAGGAGCGCCCCCACCCTGGGGTAGCCGGTGAGACTAGGCAGTTCAGAGAGCATTTCTCCGCTCCTCTCCCCACCCCCAATTAAGCGTTGAGGGGGTCCCTCCCAGAAGCGGCCTCTGCGGCCCAGCCTGGGTGTTTCTCGGGCTAAGGGACAGCTGGCCGGGGCGCCCTCCGCGGGGAAGGTGTGGATGCGGGCGGGCTCACCTCCACCGCAGTTTGGGAGGGCTCCCCCGGGCGGTGCTGCGTCACTGGAGCCCCCGAGCTGCAGCTCCGGACGCTGGACCTCAGCACCCGCTGCAGCATCCGGGACACTGGCCTCGCCGCCATGAAGCCTGCCGGCCGGGCGAGTCTCCACTGGGTAGTAGGCTTCAGAGAGCACTAGCCCTGGGCTCGCTGCCGGGGTCCTCGAGGCAGGGGCGGAGCGGGGGCGGGGCCCACGCAGCCAATCGGCCGAGGGCGCCGCACGGCGCGGCCTCCTGGGAGTTGTAGTCCACTCCTGCGCACCTTTCCTGGCCTGTGCAAGCCTTCTAGGGCTTGGAAAGCGCTAGTTAAAAGTCAGCAGAAGTTCCCGTGTCTTTCTACAGGCTTCTTGGCCTGCGCCAGCCAGTCCAGGACCTAAGCGGTGGTGTGACTAGCACAAACTGCTGTAGGTAGGGCAGGACTAGGGCCAGATGAATGAAGCATTGCCTTGGGCACAAAATTTAAGCACATGCCAAAAAAGTAAGTTATCAAGATAAATAATATTTAATGCAGTATTTTTTAAACGAATCAATGCTAAAAAAAAATTCCATGATGAACAAAATAATATTTTATATAAAAACAAGATCTGACCCTGCACATTTATGATTTATGACTTATCTCAGTCCCTTGAAGGTAGTCTAGGACCTGGTTGAAGGCTGGTCTGCTCTATTTTTTTTTTAAATTTTTTTTTAATGTTTATTTATTTTTGAGACAGAGAGAGACAGAGCATGAACGGGGGAGGGTCAGAGAGAGAGGGAAACACAGAATCGGAAGCAGGCTCCAGGCTCTGAGCCATCAGCCCAGAGCCCAATGTGGGGCTTGGACTCACGGACCGCGAGATCATGACCTGAGCTGAAGTCGGACGCCCAACCCACTGAGCCACCCAGGCGCCCCAGTCTGCTCTCTTTAAAGATACACTTTTCCAGTTGTGCCCCCAAACGACATTAACAATCTTGGCCTCTCTGTTTAAAAAAGAAGAAAAAAAGGAGTATATGGGAAGAAGTCATAGAATGAGCGGATATCAATTTTGGAATGCTTCCTTACACACCATGCACTATTCCAGGCATCATTTAATACTTACAATAATCCTGCAATTAGAATGTGGATTTTGCAACTGAGGAAAGCGAGGCTTAGAGAGGTTAATTTTCCCAAAGGCACACAGTTGATAGGTGGAAAAACTGGGGTTTGACCCAGCACAGTCTCATTCTGAAAGTCAAGATACAATGTACATCAGGAATGGGGCTAGTTGTGGGGGAACCTCTTTCTCTCTCTCAAAAAACAAAGAGCTATAGTCTTAAAAGATTTTGCACGGTAACACACTCAACAATGAACGTATATACTGAGAATGATTATGTTCAAACTAGCCTATCTGTTATATCCAAAACCCCATGGCTATGGAATTTTAAGAATCAAACATCGACTGGAACATTCTAGCTGCCAAGTATATATTAGAAAATGAGGGTCTTAGTCTCCTGGTCTTGAAGAATTGACTGTTGGGGCACCTGGGTGGCTCAGTCGGTTAAACGTCCGACTTCAGATCAGGTCACGATCTCGCGGTCCGTGAGTTCGAGCCCCGCGTCGGGCTCTGGGCTGATGGCTCAGAGCCTGGAGCCTGATTCCGATTCTGTGTCTCCCTCTCTCTCTGACCCTCCCCCGTTCATGCTCTGTCTCTCTCTGTCTCAAAAATAAAGAAAACGTTAAAAAAAATTAAAAAAAAAAGAATTGACTGTTATTTGCACAAATGCATCAAGACTATCAGAAAAGCTGGGATGATTTTAGCCTCAGGCTCAGGGTGAGTTTCTTACGTTATTCAGAATTCAGACAATACATTGCAGGGCTGAGGGGGTGTCTGGGTGTGTTTGAAAGAGACCTGACAGAAGTCTATTTTGCAAAGGGCCTGAGGCCCACCGAGGACTATTCAAGTTCTGTCCCCTGCTAAATTTGATGTGTGGCTTTGTCAGGGGAACTGGGTGTGGAGGTGAGGATGATACTTCCCCCACCCTCTACCCGTATGAGGCCTGAAGAACTTCCAGGAGAGGACTCAACCTTAGGCAAGAGGTCATCTGACATAATGAACTTGATCCAGTAGCAAGTCCTCAGAATTTGGAGGAAGCAGAGATTCTATGTGTTAGTTCTTAATCAGCTCTGTCCCCAGCTTTATTAGTTTCTTATGACTGCTTTGACAAACTACCACATACTTGGTAGCTTAAAGCAAAATGTATTCTCTTATAGTTCTAGATGCCAGTCACTCTCCCTATGGAGGCTCTAGGAATGAATCTGTTCCCTTTGTCTTTTCCAGCATCTAGACCAGTATTTCTTGGCTCGTAGTCCGTTTCTTTATCTTCAAAGCCAGCAGCATAGCATCCTCTGTGACTCTGCTTCCATGCCATGGCCTGTTTCTCTTCTGCCTTAAATTTCCCTCTGCCTCCTTCTTAGAAGGACATGTAGAAGTCACCTGGATAATCCATATGAGTGTTTCATTGTGGATCCTTCTTGGGGCGGGGGAGGGAGTGAGGGACAGAAGACAAGTGGAGAGAGAAGGCTGATAGGACAGGCAGAGAAGTGTTTAGCAGTTGGCCAGAAACCAGATCACTAGAGGTAATTAAATTGAAGGATGTTAAATCTTTTAAGTGAGCCACGAAATATCATCTTGTGTCCTCATACAGTAATCCTACTCTTTCAGCCCATCTGAACTGCCACCAGTTGCATGAAACTTTTCTGGATTTTGCCCTCTTCATCCAAATTGTAGATGACTGTTCCTGTGCTTGGGCCTGGTCACTCTTTATAGAACCTTGGAACTCCAGCACTGTGCAAGATCTTACGGCTTATTCAGTTTAGCCTGCACACTGAAGTCTTCTCTACATAATCAGCAATCTACATGGATACTTCTGCTGGGAAACTTTCTGATTTCCTGACATTGCCTATTTCCCTTAAGAGCCTCTTTGCCTATTAAAATTCTTACTTGTATTGAGCAGAAATGTGCCTCTTTCTGTCGATATACAGTGCTGAAGTGTCATCCAGGCCACACACACTGCTACTCACTGTGGATAAGGAAATACCTCCAGGAGCTCACAGCCTAGAGTATGGCTCTGATCTGGAGAGTCCATGGATGGATTTGGGAGGGACCTCTGAACTTGAGTGTATCATATGGTACATGTGCATATTTTTCTAGGGAGAGGTGGCTTTCATCATGTGCTTAAAGAGACCCGTGACACTAGAAAGATGGAGAATACATGTTTTGAAATCACCCTTCTGGAGATATCTTCCTATTGGCCCTATTTTTAGCCCCTGGGACTATGCATCTACCCTCTCATTTGAGAGCCTTAACTCAAGTTATCCCCTCTTCCAGGTAAACAGCAGCAGTTACTGCCAACCTTTGTGTACAACATCATGTGAGTCATTGTGCAATTTTTAGTTTGTCTTCCCAAATACGATTTGGTTTGTCCAAGTGCTGTCCAATGGCAGATTGTATCTTTGAAAGATAGCTATGATAATATCTCCTGTCTCACATGTTTGTCCACAGCAGTGCTGTCCAACAGGACCTTCTGTAATGATGGAAACATTTCAAGTCCTCACATGGCTATTGAGAACTTGAAATGTGGGTAGTGTGACTGATGAACTGCATTTCTAATTTTAGTTTTCATTAATTTAAGTGTAAACAGCCACGTGTGACTAGTGGCTGCTGTGTTGCTCAGTGTTGTTCTAGAACTTTGCTTTCCTCATCAGGAAGTGGAATTAATTCTCTGCTTGCATCTGGGTAGGTTTGTAATGGTTTTGTAACCAATAGAATATGGCGGAAGTGATGCCACAGAACTTTTTAGGCTAAGTTTGAAAAATAAGATGCAACATCCACTTACAATTTACCTCTAGTGATCAGCTCTCTGCCTGGCTGCGTGATACTTCTTCCCAGCTCCTCTCCTCCTCTCTCTCCACCTGTCTTCCACCCTCCTAGCCCCCCATAGAGATGCAGGACAAAACATGGAAGCAACCAATAAGTCCCTCAGGAGATGAATTGATAAATAAATTGTGGTACATCCAGAGAACGGCATATTATTCAGCACAAAAAAGAAATGAGCTATCAAGCCATGAAAAGACATGGAGGAAACTTAAATGCCTATTACCCTAGTGAAAGAAGCCAATCTGAAAAGGCTACACACTGTGATTCCAACTACATGACTTTCTGGAAAAGACAAAATTATGGAGACAGTAAAGAGATCGGTGTGCTAGGGGTTGGGAGCAGGAGGAATGAAAAGGCAGAGTGCAGAAGATGTTTAGGCCAGTGAAACTATTCTGCATGGTGTTATAATGATGGATACACATCATTATACATTAGAATGAATCATGTTGTAAACTATAGACTTTGGGTGATTATGCATCAGGTTCATCAGTAACAAGTGTACCACTCTGCTGGAGGATGCTGATTGTGGAGAAGGCTTGCATATGTAGGGACAGGAAGTATATGGAAAATCTCTATACCTTCCTGTGTATTTAAGAGCAGTTTTAGGTTCACAGAAAAAATAAGTTTTATTTAACAAAAAATCCAAGATGGGATTTCTTGGCCATATGTCCATTGCCTCTCTTGTAAAAGGAGTCTCAAGTATCCAGACCTCTATATTCCTTCAAATCCCTCCCCTATCCCATCAGTAGCTATGGACCCGCTTTGCTATAGACATTTTAATTAAGCAATGAAATTAAAAGTTTGAGAAAATGTTGTCTAAATGATTGTTACACTTCTTTTGGGGGGGGTTCTTGTTCAGGATATTCTCCATTTGCTTCTCCAGACGCACTCCCTGACACTCCCCACGCTGCTCTGACTACTAGGAGACTGTCCTCTACCTACTGCTTTGATAGCATCACCCACGTACCCTTGTCTCTGGTTTCCAGAAGTATCTGTAGGAGGTACAGGCAGGTTGAAGAGCATAAGGAGAGAGGTCAGAGTATTTGTTCCTATTTGCTGTCTTTCTGTCTGGCGTCATACAGCCCCTATGCCATGAGTCCAGCTCTCACCAGGCCCAGTAACATCATTTCTAACCCTTGTTCCCTCAGGCTTGGTGGTGGAGGGCTGGCTTTCTTGTTGATGGTCATGGGTGCTCAACATCTCTGTTGGCCACTTTAACCCTACACATATCTAACAAATGGTCTCTTTGGTTAAATGTTCCTTCATAAATTCCAGCTAAGTATGCTGCTTCTTGCTGATTCCATGACTTATTCAGGATTCAAGGACTTCTCTTTACCAAAGTACCCTAGATTCACCTTTGTTAACAGTGGCAATTACGGTGGAGTGGCATAGTTTACTTATATCCCTTCTGCACTATGAGCCCTTTGGCGGCTGGTGCCAAATTTAAATCAGCCGTAATCATAGTACCTGGCATAGTGTTTAATGCACAGAAAACTCCCAATAAATGAGCACTAAATGGTACATTCCATATCTTTGACTTGCCTTTCAAGTGAAGTAGCTGTATCAGCCATGATGGGCTAGATTGTGCTGTTATAACAAACAACCCAAACATCTCAGTAGCTGAAAACCACAAATGTTCCTCATTTGCGCTACATGTCCGGCAAGGGTTAGCTGGAGATTGTTCCTCATCAGTGCCGTCCTCACCCTTGGCTCTAGGCTTATGGGGCAGATAATATTCACACATAACACTGGTGATTACCAAGAGGGAAAGAGGGTGGTAAAGGGAACACTCCTACCATTAGAGCTTCTGCCTGGAAATGCTACACATCACTCTGCTTCAAGCAAGTCATGTGGCCACATCTAATTTCAAAGGGAAAAGAAGTTTATCCATCCCACAGAGAACAGTAAAAATCTTACCAAGGAACAAAATTCCCTTGTGCCCTAATGTATCATCCAGGCTTTTCCATTCCTCCTGACAACTCTTCCCTTTATTCATCCCTGTCACTTCCGTTGTATACTGAAGACAGCCATGGTGGCTTTATGTGTCTGCACATGTCATAGTCCCAGAGCCATGAAGTGCTGACTCCAGCACTGTCTTGTTTAGAGCCTGCCATCAACAAAATTAAGAAGAGAAGAATCTGGGGGTGCCTGGGTGGCTCAGTCGGTTGAGCGTCCAACTTCAGCTCAGGTCATGATCTCACAGCTCGTGAGTTCGAGCCCCGCGTCGGGATCTATGCTGACAGCTCAGAGCCTGGAACCTGTTTCAGATTCTGTGCCTCCCTCTCTCTCTGTCCCAACCCACTCACATTCTGTCTCTGTCTCTCTCAAAAATAAATAAACATTAAAAAAATTAAAAAAAAGAAGAGAAGAATTTGTAATAACTTAAAATTTTTTTAATGTTTATTTATTTTTGAGATACAGAGAGACACAGAGGGGCAGAGACAGAGAGAAAGACACAGAATCTGAAGAGGCTCCAGGCTCTGAGCTGTCAGCACAGAGCCCAACGTGGGGCTCGAACTCACAAGCCATGAGATCATGACCTGAGCCCAAATCGGATGCCTAACCGACTGAGCCACCCAGGAGCCCCAGTAAAAACTCTTTAATTCAATGGTTCTCAAAGTATGGATTTCTGAGGTCAGCTATTTTCATAATACTACTAAGATATTATCTGCCATTTCCATTCATTCCATTTGCATTTCTATACCCTATCTGATTGTGATTTCAAATCAGATTGAATACAAAAACAGGAGAATCCTGCATTCTGCTAAGCCCAACATTAAAGAGGTTTACAAAAATGCAACACCATGCCACTTTTCTCCCTAACGTTTTTGAAAATGATTTTATTAAAAACGTTATACTAGTCTATAATACATATTACTGATTTTAAATGAGTTAAATATTTAAAATTTTTGTTTTAATTTCTAATGATAAATATAAATTAAATAAATTGACATGGTGAATATATATTGAAGAGGTATAACATATATAAGTAAAAATTCTTTGGGGTCTTTGATACTTTTTAAGAGTTTAAGTAGTTCCTGGCAAGAAGTCTCAGAATTGCTGCCTTAATATATACTCCCTCATCTTTTGCAGACCCAGAGTCATCCTGGTAGTGCTTTATAATTGCTCTGTGGTCACATCATCTTCCCTAGACCATTGAAAGTAAAATAAACTCATGCCAACTCCCTTATTTCCCTGGGCTCCTAGAATGGGCTACGTGTCTTGCTAAGTGGATAGTGGCAGGATGATGCCTTCAGGGGTCCTAACAGAACAGGTTCAAGGCAGGAGCCCCATGCTGAGAATCAACTCCATGCTTCATGTTTAACCTCTGCCATCTGGTCACTTTCTCTCTGCTGGTTTAGGTTCCTTGTCACTTAGTGATCATAAACTTGTCTTCATTTTTGTTGGGATAATTAAGTCACATAACATGTAAGCAAGTGCTCTGTTATAATATTGTTTGGGAGCAAGGAGCGTCTCACTAGTGTCACTGAAACCATCCTTTTTCCCCACATGAAACACATTGTAGAGATTGATTCCTTTAGGTTTATTAAGCCTCCAGGGGAGTGTTTATTAGAATGAGGTAGACCTTGTAAGGGATTTGTAGGTCCATTATAAGCCATGAATACCTCAAGTCAATTTAGTTTAACTATTTTCCAAGAATGGGTAACCAAGAGCAATTAAAGGAAATGGAGTAGGTATAATAATGAGTTGGGAAGATTGAGAAGGCACAGGGATTGCCAAGAATGATGGATCCTGGCAGGGCCCCAACTCCTAGGGAGCCTGAGACCTCTGGGGTGTGGGGGAAGAGGAGGGCTGGGAGGGCATCAAGAGCCTTCTTCTGAGATCTTCCCAGATCTTCTGTACATGGTCCCTAATCCCTATTCTCCTCTAATCTCCTTCTATCTTCCATCTGAGTGTATGGTGATTTTAAATAGGCCCATAAATTCTTAAATACTCCACACTTCAAAAGACGGAGGCTAGTTCCCTACCCCTTAACTGTGGGCTGAACTTAAAACTCTAGCAAAGGGAATGTGGCAAAAGTGATGGTATGAGCCTTCTTAGGGTAATCAAAGACAATGTGGTTCCCTCCTTGCTTTCTCTCTTGACTCACTCACTCTCAGAGAAGCCAGTTGCCATGTTCTGAACAGCCCATGTGACACGCAACTGAAACATACATCTGATAACCGTGAGGAACTAAGGCCTCCAGCTGACAGCCCTGTGAGGGAGCCATCCTGAAGGCAGCCCCCCCCCCCCATCCCAGGAGAAGCTTCAAATGACTGCACTGTCATGATACCTAAGCCAGAGCTGCCCAGTTGGCCACGGCCAGATTCCTGACCCTCAAAACTGTGTGAGATAATGGATGTTCATTGTTTTAAGCCACTATATTTGAGGTAACTTGTTACACAGTTATGGATAATTCAAACAGTGTGTGAATTCTTCCTATAATTTATTATTTCTTTAAAGATATTGCCTGTCCCCATTACAGGAAAGGGATGCCCTTTGATATCTGGGTTGGTGGAATTCTGGGTTGCTTGTCGTCCATTTGCCCCACTCTTGCTTGGGATCATTTTTCACTTCTCTCTGTCCCACTCTCTGCTCTAAGAGGTTGATTCCATGGCCTCCCTTGCCCTCAGGCTTCCAATCGGTTTCCATCTATGGAAAGCACAGTAGGGGAGCAGAGAGCAGGATGAGAGAGAGAGGTCTGGACATCTACTCCTTTGACTCTCCTTTCCTTCCCACCAGGCCTAGGGAGGCAAAAGATGATCTTACACCTGACTTTATTTTACTCACACCTGTGGAGTTAAAGTTTGCTGTGTTAAGGCCCATGCATTTAGAAGAAAAGCAACTTGCTCTTGGTTCCTCCTTTAAACTAGAAAATAGCCTCTAATTCCCCTAAGACAATCAAATCCACTTATTCAGGCCTGATCCCTCTGCAAGCCAAGTCAAGTTGCACTGTCTGGATTATGTGATTGCTATTTGTTAAATCATCAGGGTGGAGATGTAAAACAAAGAGTATCAAAAGCTAACATTTCTGGAAATATCTCAGACGTTCTTCCTGCTTGAGAATTGGCTGGCCAAGAACACTGTGTGACATGTTCCCCTCCTGCAGGGGTCAGGCAGGGGCAAGCCTCTGTGAATGAGGCAGGTGACAAATTGGAAAGAACCCTAGCTTGACACTGGGGAGGAGATCTGACTGGCAGTCCTCACTTGCCTCAAGTTCACTGCCTGACCTTGGGTATATTACTTAAATTCTCTGGTATCCCCACATGGCAAAGGAAACACTTCACATGATGGTGATTGTGAAAAATCATTTTAATAGGATTTGGCTATATTATTAAAATAGAAGATGAAGCACAAAGAGGTTGAGTGGCAAGCCCAAGGGCACATGACAGGTAAGGGGTAAAGCTGAGATTTGTACTCAGGGAGTCTGACTCTAGAATCTGTGCTGTTAAGTACGAACTTCATTAGTGCCCTTGATGTTGACTAACAGTCCTCAGTCTATTCAGTAAATTCTCTGAGCATCCCTCTAGCTTCTCCTCTCCCTCCTGCTATGATTCTGTACCATAGTCTACTGTCTTCCAAAGTTTTACGTAACATTCAAAAAGGGCAGGGAGATAAACTAATTTTGAGTTAAAAGAACTTTATATCAAAGTCCAAGTAAGGAAAGTCTATTAACTATAAATGAAGAACATAAAATTCCCTCTCTCTTTTCCAAAGAATATTATGGAGCTAAAGTAAATGAGAACACAAGTCCAGGATCTTTCATCTGAAGACCTAGGCGCCAGATAGATTTTGGAATTTAGAAATGTTTCAGAGTTTTGAAGTCATAGACTATATATAAATTATATACACTGTATGGGTATATAGAAGTTTATGGGTATGTTACATAATACAGGATCTAGGGAAGTCTTTAGTAATCAAACAATTGTCCTGCAAGAAAACAGACATTCCTGCTAAGAGGAATAATGGTTATAAAGAGTTCATGTCAGTGGGTTGTGTTTTGCTGACAAAGTATGAAAAAAAAACAAACGTAGTTTCCAGAAGTAGTTTGGATTTTGGAACTATGGATAATGAATTGTGGACATGAGGTAATACAGAATTGGGACAAGAGTAACTTAGTTATCTTAATAATCTTTCTTCAGAGAGAAGAGTACACACTTTCCCCTTCTAATTCTAGTTCCCTCCTTGGGGAAGAGGATAGAGTGCTGCAGCTCCCTTTGTCAAGATCAAAGATATTATTTTTTTCCCCCTTGAGGTTTGGTTGACTGGAGAAGTCCATGTTAATGCAATACTGACCATAAGAAAGAAATGAGATTTTTTGCTTTGGCTGGGGGATACCTTCTTTTTGCACCACCAAACCCCCTTTTCCATCTTCTCCACCTTGCTCTGGGCCTCAGAAGGCTGCTCTATGGGGGTGACACTCACCTTCTGGCATCTGACTGGGTTTTTCCAGTAGGAAGCCCTGGACTAAGGAGATCTTAGTGGGGAGAAGAATGGAGTCTGTGTATTAGTCCCTGAGCTCCTTCCTATGTGACTACCCCCGGAGAATAAGTTGACTCCATGCATGGTCTGTTTTTTTTTTTTTTTTAATTTTTTAATGGCAAAGTATTTTTATTTTTTTATTTTTTAAAAATAAGTTATTGTCACGTTGGCTAACATATAGTGTATACAGTGTAGTCTTGGCTTAGGGAGTAGATTCCTGTGACTCATCACTTACAGACCGTACCCAGTGCTCATCCCAAAAAGTGCCCATCTTAATGTCCATCTCCCATTTTCCCCACCCCTCCAGCCCCCTAACCCCCATCAACCCTCAGTTTGTTCTCTGTATTTAAGAGTCTCTTATGGTTTGCCTCCCTCTTGTAACTTATTTTTCCTTCCCTTCCCCTCTGGTCTTCTGTTAAGTTTTTCAAATTCCACATATGAGTGAAAACATGTGATACTGTCTTTTTCTGACTGGCATATTTCACTTAGCATGATACACTCTGATTCTATCCACATTGCTGCAAATGGCAAGACTTCATTCTTTTTCAGTTTTAAATCCTTTTGGTACAAGGTAGGATAGAGGCATGATGTACAATGAGCCCTACAGTGGTTTAAGGGCTTGTTGGTGGCTCTGGAGACATCTGGGAAACTGACCCTTGTTCTGCTTCAAAAGTTCTTACTGCAGGAAAGTAGTGCTTGGACCAGGCTGTACTGTCATACAGAGCCTGAGTATAGTGCCTTATCTGTACTGTGTCCTTAATAATCATACATACTTTATATCATCCCCCCAAAAATAAGGCACACTTGGCCAGGGGAGGAGGTCTCTAACACATGTACAGATTATAAGTGTGTAAGGGCTAACCTGACCTGGTGTGTGTAAGACTGGCCCTTAGAAGGAACAATTTATTTTTCTAGAAGATCTGAGAAGGCCCTTATTCTTGGCAAGGCTTTGTAGGGACAGGGAGCTTGAGACCCTTCCAAGGTAGAAAGGCAAGGATTATGAGCGTGGGCTCTGGAGCCAGGGTGCCTGGGTCAGATCTTGTTCCTACTGCTTACCAGTTGACTTTGAGCAAATTAGTGGTATATGTCTCCATTTCTTCATAATTAGAAGCAAACAACAGGATGGACCTTCTCTGGGATGTGTGAGGGTCCAATGATTCAATACAGAGAGCTTAGGCTTAGAGGCACTTTGGACACTTAGGATTGTTAGCTACTTTATTGGAATTGGTTGCTGACCTCTCTGGCATATTTTGGCTGCTAGCTCCTTCTAAATTCCCTAAGTAAGTGCTTCTGAGGGTGACCTTTCAGCTACTCCTTTCAGCTATACTTCATGATATCTGTACAACATGCAGCCAGTACATAAGCAGGCTAGTCAGCTGCTTGAGGAAGAGCCCTGAAATTTGTTCCCTGTAGTTATAAAAATGGGCATCTCCCATGTGGGATGCACAAACCAGAAAGAATATTAAAAAAATAATAATATACGGGCACCAGGGTGGCTCATTTGGTTAAGTGTCTGACTTTGGCTCAGGTCATAATCCCACAGTTCGTGGGTTTGGGCCCCGCATTGGACTCTGTGCTCACAGCTTGGAGCCTGGAGCCTGCTTCAGATTCTGTGTCTCCCTCTCTCTCTGCGCCTCCCCGACTTGTGCTCTCTCGCTCTCTCTCAAAAATAAACATTAAAAATAATAATATAGAGACCTCAAAAGAACTTGCAGGGAGGGTAGAGACTGTTCTTCAGTTCTGAAGGACAATGAGTGGAGAGAAGCAACAATGAATTTGCTCTTTACCAACACACAGTTCCCACATTCCTGTCTCATTTTGCTGGCTCATTAAAGAAAATTTCAGAGCTGAGATTTGAGTTTCTTCATGAAGACAGGCAGAGAGCTTGGAAAACTAGAGGGAACAGACACCGTGAGCCTAAACTGAGACTGGAAAAGCTGCAAAATCAATACCTGAGCAAATGGGCAGGGCTGCTCCCTGGAGAAAGGTGAGCCAGAAGGGGGCTTCAACCAGAAGCTTAAGGAAGGAGAGGAGTATGCCCTTGAGCAGCGAGTGGTGCCATCCCAGTCATGGGTGTGAGAGTGTGACAATAAGCAAAATGTCTCCAACTCAAACCATGGAACTTAGTCCTGGCATAATCTTCCACTTTTAAAACAAGTCCACTGTTCAGGAGTCCTAAATGCCCGTGATTCCCCTTTCCTGTTTCCCAGCATGTAAAACTTTGTAAATATGCATGCTTCTTCCCCATGTGTTGTTATCCATGGGGTCTTTTTTTTTTTTTCCCCAGACACAAGAAGAATCCCAGAAATGTGTGAGGGGCAAAGCCACCAAAGGTGATGCCATCCAGAGAAGACCCAAGATTACAGGCGTTCAGTTGTTCAGTTCTTTCCCTTTGGCCAACACGGGGATCACTCTTCCTAAGAGTTTACCCCTGGGTCACCTGGATTTTTATTCTTTGGCTGTTTCCTCTCCCTCCAGGCTGCAGATTCAGGAGGCATGGATGTACCCTCACCATTCTGCCTCTATAATACAATAGAAGGGAGACTTAACACTGTGTAGTTGGAGATTGTTCATGGTGCCCACAACTCTACCAAGCTTTAGCTCAGTTTTAAGCGCTGCCAGTCTCTTCTAGCCCGCTCAGTTTTATTCTTTCCCCAGAACACCTTGCTTTTCTTCCACCCTTTACCTTTGGAGAAAGGGCTGAGAGTGGAGAGGGAGTGGAGTGGGAGTAGTCTTCGCCTGCTGGTTCATCTTACGTCCATTCTTGTTTTGAGACTGCATGGTCACAATCCTGTAGCCAGCCATTTGTTGGCTCAGTCTAAGGTTCATTGCTCACCTTTAAGGCAAACTGTTTCCCCAGGTCCTACCTAGCATATGGTGCATGGTCAGTAATTGTTGAGGAACAATGATGGTACAGATACATGCAAGAAGAGAAAGGTCAAGTCATTGGGCTTTCTATTTTAATATAGAGCTCAGTCACAGAGGAACAATGTAGTAAGATGACCTGACCAGGGGTTGGCTATGTCCCTTCCCACCCTTCTACAACAAAGAATCCAAGGGCAGAAGAACATTGTGATACCATCTCTACCTCTCCCTACTCCTTCCCCTAATTCTGGCCCACATTTCAATAACAGAGCATGGGGCTGAGAAACGTTTTTATCTATAACTCAATCAGACCTCTCAAACCTCTGCAAAGAGTAATATCCTGCTGGCATAGTGAATTTATCATCTTCTCTGTTAGGCTAAGTCTCAACCTCATGCCTTCCTTGAGTTACATTTCAAAAGGCCCCTTTTATTACCTTAGTTAGGTGACTTGGCAAAGGGGTCATGGGTGGGGTTGGTATGGCAGACGATGGGCTGATGTCCCACCCTGCACTCCCTGGACCCTTCAGTGTTCACAGCAGCTGTGGTTTTCAGGTCCAGCACAGTGAATTCTTCCCACCTGGAGTTGGAGGGTTTTCTCAGATGCCATAAGAACTCACTTGGCAAGTGTGAGGGTCTGAGTGTTGGTAGGGAAGAGGCCTCCAGAGGCATTCCTAACAGGGCATGGGAGTCAGTGGATACATGTTCAGGGGAACCATTCTGAGGCCTGGTGCACATCCTTGCCCAATAGTGCCACATTTCCTGCCTTTTCTCCTTTCCTTGTCTCTCTTCCCTTACTTCACTGCACTTGCAGAGTTAATATCCCACGTATGCTATTTGTGCTTAAATACTCATCCAGGGTCTGTTCTCGGAGAAATCTGAACTAAGGCAGTTGGAAAGGGGAAAAACATCATTTTTAGGTGTACTTTCCTCCTCTTACTTCTCATTTACTCTCCTACCCAACTGAAAGCTGGTTTCTGTCCCTCCTGCCACTTTGAAACTCTAGATACTACCAAATCTGGTGATTCTGTCCTATCATATTTGACCTTTTGGTAGCAGTCAGCCAAAAATTTCTTCCTTGGAGCATGCTTCTCTATTGGCTTCTGGAAGCCTTCCATTTTCCTCTTACCATTGAGCATTTACCATGGTCTCATTCAAAGATGGCTTTTCCCACTTCCTCCTTAAGCATCTGTGTCCCCCAAAGCTTTACTTTAATCCTCCTGTTCTTACCCCTCATACTCACTGGGAAATCCCAACAACTTCAGTGGCTTCCACTATAACAAAGGCCAGTGAGACTCCAATCTAGGTCTGCCGCACAGCCCTCTGTGTTGAGCCACCTCTTTGTTCTATGCAAACCTGCCTACTAGGTGGGAACTCTATCCCTATTTAGGCATGCCCCCAAATAGGAGTAAATTTCCCTGCCCGCCCAAGAAACTTGGCAGAGAAGGATAGAAGAGAGGCGGGACATGAAGAGGTGGGGTTGAGAAAGACTATGCCTGTTTTTACATTGGAAAGCACTCTAAACTGGAGGAAAGGCAAGCAGAAGGAACAAGTGGAAAGAAAGAAGGCAAAGATAAGGAGAAGCTGAGTTTCTGAGCAGGTGGAGGGAAACACTAGAAGGAAGGAGGACGGTACATTCAGATTCAGAAACGCTTGCAGGTGACAGGAAAAGAAGTTGATGGCCTTCCTGTGAGTTGGCTTCTGTTGTTTCCTTGAACCAGGAGGCAAGATTATTTGAAGTGAAATGGAGGAGATTTGAAAGTAAAGGTAAAATTTTGGAATGGGACATGAATTAGAAGGAAATAATGAAAAGCTCAACACAAACTGGCTTTAAAAACAATGAGGAGATTTACTGACCGATCGATATAACTTGAGTCTAAAGGCAGACCTGAATGCAGGCATAGTTTGACCCAGACACTCAGGATTCCATCTGGCTCCTGAGATCATCTTGTCTACCCTGCCCCTGTGTTTCAGAAGTTAGAGATACCATATCCACGCTACAACCCACAGACAGGGAAGGTCTCCTTCAGGGCTCCCGCAGAAGGCAGAGAAAGCTTATTTCCCAGAAGCCCCTATGATGGTCTCCTCATGGCCCACTGGCCCACACTGGGTAGTGTGCTCATCTGTGATGAACCAATCACTCTGGAAGGAAGAATAGGAGAGCTGATTAGCTTAAGCTCATCAGAGCCCACTCCTAGAACTGGAAATGAAGTCAAACCCACCCAAACAATATCATTGGGAACGGGGGTAGGGAATTCCCTCAAAGGAAAATCTGGGTGCTTTGGGGAGGAAAAGGGGGAGTGGATGCTGGGAAGTCAACCAATAAATGTCCACCATAGTTTGTTTCTGAGGAAATGTGAGAAGCAGCTGTTGAAAGAAGGTATGTTTGTGCTGAGGTGGGATTCTAAGGAGTGTGGAGCAGAGAAATCTGTAGTGGCTTCAGACCTTGTGGTTTTTTAATTGTCTGCAACAGCTCAGAGTAGGCTGTGGTAGGAGAGGGAGGAGAAAGTGAACAGTGAGATTGATCCAAAATTGGATGCTTGCCAGGTACGTGTAAGGACAAGTGGGCAAGATAGGAGTTGAGGGTAATAGAGTGGTTGAAGTGATGGATGGGGAAAGAAGGGAATTTGGAAGGGAGCTGATAGATTAGGATAAAATGGAGTGCTTCAGGGACTGAATGTTCAGATGAACTCAGAGGGGGAGGGATAGAAGAGTGGAGTGGGGGCGGGGCACAAACAGGAGACAGCAAGCAAGATATGTGAGCCAGAGATAGAAGATAATGAGAAAGGATGAGGGTAAAATATTGACATTTAAAATTCAGAGGGAGAAAGTGATGCGAGGGGTTTCCTGGGTTCTATTTTCTAATTGAACACATCATAATACACATGTAACAAGTTATAGTGAGCTTGATGGCAACACAAGCTAAAAGCCCTCACTAGCCTCAGAAATCAGAAATGTCCTCGAGGTTTCATCTCGTTGGATGTCATGTTCCCTGTCAGCCCAGCTGGGCTCTTTGGGCAGAAGGACAACTGGGGGCTATTGGCCATCTCCTTTGCCTTCAAATCAGAGTCCATACAACTCTGAGACCACTTCACAGTTTTCCTTTAACCAGGGGCTCTGGAATATGGTTTGTTATTTTGTCTTTTATCTCCCAAAGATGGGTTAGGCCACCTTGGCTCTTGGGACAGATAGAATGGAAAGGGAGGATGCTAGGGATCCAGCATATTGTATACCTTTTTTTTTTTTTAAGTCAAACTCTCTGGATAAGGAAATCTGCACAGAATTTCTGTAGAATGAACAAGCAAAAGGACACTTGGATGGAATCTGAAGTCCTAGTTGACCAATTGGCTCAACCATGGACATGTTTTGAATTAAATGGAATTAATTAAATATATAGACCCTAGGTTTCTACATATATACAATGAGTTTAATTATGGCTTCATACCAGGGATCAGCAAACTTTTTCTGTTAAGGGCCAGAGAATAACTATTTTAGGTTTGGTGAGTCATACAGTCTAATACAACTACTAACTCTACCATAGCATGAAAGCAGCTATACAAAATATATCAATGAATAAGTGTCACTGTGTTTCAATACAAATTTATTTACAAAAACAGGTGGTCACACACTGAAGTTTAAAATATAAAACTAAACTCTAGAAGATAACATAGAACAAAACCTAGATGACCTTGGGTATGGCTAAGGTTGCCATGAGGACTTAGATACAACACCAAAGGCATGATCCATGAAGGAAATAATTGATGAGCTAGACTTCATTAAAATTTAAAAACTGCTGCTCTCTAAAAATCAATGTTAAAAGAATGAGAAGAAAAGCCATAGACTGGGAGAAAATATTTGCAAACGAAATATCTAATAAGGAACAGTCATCCAAAATATACAGAGAACTCTTAAAACTCAATTAGAAAACACACACTCCAATTTAAAAATGGCCAAAAATCTTAACAGACACATCCACAAAGAAGATACACAGATGGCAAATAAACATATGAAAAGATGTTCCACATCTAACGTCATCAAATTAGTGCAAATTAAAACTATAGTGAAATATCACTGCACATCTATTATAATGGCCAAAATTTAAAACACTGAACACCAAATGCTGGTGAGGATGTAGAGAAACAAACTCATTCATTGCTGGTAGGAATGCACGAAGATACAGCCACTTTAGAAGGCCATTTGGTAGTTTCTTACAAAACTAAACATATTCTTCCTGCACAATCCAGCCATCATGTTCCTTATCTTACCCAAAGGGGTTGAAAACCTATTTCTACACAAAAACCTGAACGTGAATGTTTATGGCAGCTTTATTCATAATTGTCAAAGCTTAGAAGCAACCAAAAATTTTCAGTATGTGCATGGGTAAACTGTGGTATATCCATACAATGGATTATTATTCACTGCTAAAAATAAATGCATTATCATGCCATGAAAAGATATAGAGGAACCCTAAATAAGTACTATTAAATGAAAGAAGCTCATCTGAGAAGGCTACATATAGTATAATTCTAACTATATGATGTTCTGAAAAAAATCAAAACCATGGGGACAGGAAAAAAATCAGTGGTTGCCAGGAGTTGGGGGAGAGGCAGAGAAGGAGCTGGGGAGGGATGAATAGAGCACAAAAAGAATTTTAAAGCAGTGAAAATACTCTATAGGATACCATAATAATGGATACATATCATTATACATTTGTCTAAATCCATGTAATGTACAACACCAAGAGCGGGCCATAACTTAAACGATGGACTTGGGGTAATTATGATGTGCCCATGCAGGTTCATCAATTATAACAAATGTGCCTCCCTGATGGGAGATGGAAATAGGGAAAGTTGCAGGGGGCATATGGGAAATCTTTGTACCTTCCCTTGCATTGTGCTTTGAACTAAAGCTGCTCTTTAAAAAGGAATCTTAAAACAGGTAGGCAGGATTTGACCTCTGAAGGTTAAAAAGGGCTGTGAAGAAGAACATGTAGCCTGTGTTCCTTGAGTCCCTTTTACCACTAATGGGGACTTGTCACCTCTGAACCAGCCTCCCACTTAGGTATTTCTGGGAGGCCCAATGGATATCACAAAGATGCTAATGCAGCAGACACTAATTTTCCCCTGATCATCTCCCCAACTCCCACCTTCATGATGTTAGTAACCAAGACTTGCTCTGTGATGTGAAAGACCCTTTGCCCTTTAGATGTCCCTACCCTGGTACCCAGTACAACCCTGTACCACTGGACAGTGGTACCATGTGCTGCCCCAAATTACACAATAGCCAGCAGGGTTGAAAGCCTCTCTAATGTTGTTAACACTTAATAGAGGGCTATTTAAGAAATATCAGATAAATTAGTGCCCACTTAGTCCTGATGTAATGGGGAGGGATTTAAGTTGAGGGATTGAAGGAAAGGATGATGTATTTAGCTAGAGTATGTATTGCTAGGTATGATAATTGATAAACTTCTGTTGTCAATACACAAAAAAGTCACTGATTTTTCAGTTATGTCATAGTTTGATGCATATTGGAGCAGGAAGAACAGAATCTCTGCTCTATGTAATTGAGGACCCAAATGACTCCCATTATGTGACTTCACCACCTTTCACCACCACCAGCATTAAATGAGTGCTGGAAGAGGGTGGCAAAAGAGGGGGCATAGAGAATTCTGTGGGGGGATTTTATGGGCCATGTCTGGAGATGGCAACATCATTTCCATCTATGTGTCATTGGCCACTCATTCATAGGGCCATACTTAACTGCAAAGCAAGTTGGGAAATGTAGTCTAACTGTGGGTCTAGACAAAGAAGAAAGGTTTGCTGAACATATGGGAAGCTAGGGACAAACAGCTAGAGACAAACTAAGTGGAAGCATTACCCTCTACTCAAATACTTTTCCCAGTTGACAATTGAGACTGAATTACTGTTGGGACACAATTCTCTCTAGGTTACGTCTTCTGAGCAGAGGCACTGACAACACTCTGAGCTATTTTCTCACTGATGTCTCGCAAATATCCTTGGAAGAGGGGAATAGTATCTCCCTCCAGAGTAGAGCACACATTTGTTTGGTGTCTAGGATAATAAAAATAATGTCTCCTTTTAAGGCAAAGATTCAACAATTTTGCTTGCAGCTGAAGTTGAAGACTGAAGTTCCCTAAGTTTGGGGTTTAATGGAGGTGGGAGGGTAACACAAATCTATTTTGGGCTCAGCATTCACCTGGGCCCAGCCCTGCATTGTCCCATGGCACTTGGTGGGCAAGGAGAACCAAGGCAAACACGGGGCTCTTGTGCTATGAGTAATAAAGTCTCTTGTCCAAGAATTCTGTGCCTTCTGGAAGCATCCATCAAACTGTGCCAGACTAATTTGTTAGCTTGCAAGTAAGGTAAAATCTCAGACCCTTCACAGTTTTTGAGAGTTACCTGATCAAATGTATCACGGTTAACACCTAGTAGATGCATTCTGCTCATCAACCATCTGTAGCCTTAAGAAACACTAAGTAGTAGACCGGGCTCAGGCTTAAGATGAGCACCCTATTCTCAGTTAAATGAAATGGTATCAGAAGAATATAAACTATGAAGCCCCTAGGCACATGTAACCTAATATCAGGGCCTCAACATTGTGCAACTCCAAGGCACTATTGACATCATAGTCTATGAATATGCAATATGGCTGCTGTATTACAAAATTTCATTGTATCTAACATCATCTGTGGTAAAATACACCATCATATTAGGTGACATTGCACAGCAAAATGCTGCCAATTAAACCATGACAAAATGCTCTCATTTAAAATTTTCTACTGTATTTATCAAAAGAACTTGTATATACATAGAGAGGAAAATCACTATTCCTATTCAACATTGCACTGGAGGGTCTGGCCAGTGCAATAAGGCAAGAAAGAAATAAAAGATATAAAAATTAGAAGGGAAGAATTATAAGACTATTTGTAGACACCATTGTTGTTTATATAGAAAACCCCAAAGAATCTAAAAACAAGTTACAAGTGCATGTATCCTGGTTTGAAGATACAAAGTGAATACACAAAAATCAATTTTATTTCCATATACTACCATTGAACTAGAAATTTAAAAAGATGTCATTTATAATAGCACCAAAGAGACACCTGAGTGGCTCAGTCAGTTAAGCGTCTGACTTCAGCTGAGGTCATGATCTTGTGTTTGTGGGTTTGAGCCCCACATCAGGTTCTGTGCTGACAGCACAGAGCCTGGAGCCTGCTTCAGATTCTGTGTCTCCCTCTCTCTCTCTGCCCCTAACCCACTCTCGCTCTCTCTCAAAAGTACATAAACCTTTAAAAATATTTATAATAGCACCAAAAACTCATGAAATATTTAGAGATAGATCAAATATATGCAAGGTTTATTCTTAAAACGAAGACAGCAGGGAAAGAAATAAAAAGATGACATAAATAAAATGGAGGGAAATACTGTGTTCATGGATTGGAAGATTATTGTTACAGATCAATTTGAGGAGAATTGATATCTTAAGGTCAACACAATTTCCCAATCCCAAAATTTTAGATTTTTATAGAAATTGAAATGCTGAGGCTACAATTTATAAAGAACAAAGTGACAGTAGCCAAAATAATTTTTGAAAAAAGAACAAAGGACTTAAAACATTTGATTTCAAGATTTACTATAAGCTACAACCATCAGGATAGTTTGGAATTGACAAAAGGATAGACAAATAAATCAGTGGAACAGAACAGAAAATAGACTCATACGTTCAATTTATTTTCAATAAAAGTTGAAAAGCAATTAAATGGAGAAAGTTTTCCTGGAAATATAATTAAACAATTGGGCATTAATCCATGCCTTGAACCATATACAAAAGCTAACCTGAAATAGACTATCTACTAGTAAAAATCTAAAACCTATAAAACTTCTACAGGAAAACCAGAGAAAATCTTTGTGACCTTGGGTTTGGCAAAGATTTCCTAGGATACAAAAAGCATGAGCCACAAAGGAAAAATACTTGACAAATTGGACTTCATAAATATTAAATAGTCTTCTCTTTGAAAGACACTGTAAGAAAATGAAGACAGGCCACGGACTAAGATGATATTTACAAAACACATATCTGATAAAGGGTGCCTAGAATACACAAAGGACACTCATAACCCAATAAGAATATGATCCAATTAAAATGATTTGAACAGGCACTTTTATCAAAGGAGATATATAGACAGCAAATAGGCCTATGAACGGATGCCCAACACCATTAGGGAAATGCAAATTAAAACCATAGTGAGAGACCACTACAAACTTATACAATGACTACAGTTTTAGACAGCTAATCATTCTAGGAGCTGGTGAGGTTGCAGTTTAACTAGCCCTTTCATTCACTGCTGGTGGGAATATATGTATAATGGTGCAGACATTTTGGAAAACAATTGATCAGCTTGTTATAAAGTTAAACATGTACTTACCAGATGACCAGCAACCCTACTCCTAAGGTTTTTACCTATGAGAGATGATACTACATATCCATACCAAAGCCGATACCTGAACATTTATAACTTTATTCATAATTGCCAAACACTAGAAACAATCCAGATATTCTTCTGTGAATGGATAAACTAACTATGGTATAATCAGACAATGGAATACTTACTACCCAGCAATAAAAAGGAATCAACTACTGATAAATGCAAAAACAGTCATCTAAGTGAAAGAAGCCTCCAGGACTAGAGGTATGGGTGAAGGATTTACTATGAAGAGGCATAAGAAACTTTCAAAATTTTCTATCTCTTGATTTTAGTGGTAGTTATAGGACATACATTTTTAATCAATGCATGGAACTGTACACCTAAAAAGTGTAAATTTTGGGGTGCCTGGGTGGCTCAGTTGATTAAGCGTCTGACTTTGGCTCAGGTCATGGTCTTGTGGTCAGTGGGTTCGAGCCCCACATCAGGCTCTGTGCTAACTGCTCAGAGCTTGGAGCCTGTTTTTGGATTCTATGTCTCCCTCTCTCTTTGCCCCTCCCCTGCTCACACACACTCTCTCTCAAAAATAAACATTAAAAAAATTCAAAAAGTTTAAATTTTACTGTATGTAAATTTTACCTCAATAAATCTGACAAAGTTTTAACAATTGGGTAAAGTATCATTAAATTATATTTTCCCTAGAATCCAAGTCCTCTGAATTACTTTCAATGGAGAGTTGATGTCAGAGTTTTTCCACACTTTGTCAGCCACTGGGTGACCAGGAGCCTTAGTAATATTTTTAAGAGTGCTCCAGTATTGTCTCTGGGATTTTTTTCCCCAAGTTGCTGGTGTTCATTCTGTGTTTTGATGCTGACATTTTTTTAAATCTTACTGAAAGAGGTCAACAAAAGGTTTGCGGAGAACAGACAGGTCTCCTTTTTGGTGGCCTCTTGGACCACTGCAATGCTTCTCCATTTTAGTCAACAAACCATTTAATGACAATTTGAATGAGGGCTGACATCTAAGTTTGTGCATGGGCAGACAACAATGTCATGGCTGCCACCTGGATGACAGCAATCATAAGAATCTGTCAGCTTCAGAAGTATTAAAATGTGAAAAATGTTCATCCTCAAATTGGTAAGGCACATTATTACTGGAAAAAGTGTACATAGAGAAGTTGGGCTCCAAAAGTCCTTTTGGTGGGAATGCAAACTGGTACAGCCACTCTGGAAAACAGTATAGAGGTTCCTCAAAAAATTAAAAATAGAACTGCCCTATGGCCCCACAATTGCACTGTGGGGTATTTATCCAAGGGATACAGGAGTGGTGTTTCAAAGGGGCACATGCACCCCAATGTTTATAGCAGCGCTATCAATAATAGTCAATGTATGGAAAAAGCCCAAGTGTCCATGGACTGATGAATGGATAAAGAAGATGTGGTTTATATATACAATGGAATACTACTTGGCAATGAGAAAGAATGAAATCTTGCCATTTGTAACAATATGAATGGAACTAGAGTATATTATGCTAAGTGAAATAAGTCAGAAAAAGAAATCATATGACTTAACTCATATGTGGAATTTAAGATACAAAACAGATGAACATAAAGGAGGGGAAGCAAAAATAATATAAAAAAGAGGGAGACAAACCATAAGAGACTCTTAAATACAGAGAATGAAATGAGGTTTGCTGGTGGGTGTTGGGTGGGGGGAAGGGCTAAAGGGGTGAGGGGCAGTAAGGAGGGCACTTGTTGGGATGAGCACTGGGTGTTATATGTAAGTGATGAATCACTATATTCCTGAAATCATTATTATGTTAACTAACTTGGATTTAAATTTAAAAAGAAAAAAAGTCTTCGAAAATCTTGTGGAGGATAGTGACATGATGGAATATTTTAAATTAATCTTTACTTTTTTTTCCCCAGAGAACCACACTCTGAGTTATATTATTGTGAACCACAATTACTTTAGGTAATGTGTATATAGGATACAAAATCCAAAATGCAAAATAGAATACAGTAAAAAGTAAGTTTCCCTCCAATGTCTGGCCCTCAGACACCAAGTTCCCCACCTAAGAGAGAACCATTATTAGGGCCCCTTATGTCAGAACTGTTTGAGGAAGGTCACTCTGGCAACAAGGCAGAGCCAGGAGAAGTAGGAGGAACAAAATGTCGTTTGTCAACTAAAATCAAGGACAATAGTCGAGGGTCAATAAAGTCATGTATTGAGTACATACCTATGAAGGTATATCATTGAGTATTGTATTTAGTTACAAATATAAGCAATCTGAAAAACAGTGACCTAAGACAAAGGTTTATATTTTTCTAATATAAAACAAGATCTGGGGTGGGCATTTCAGGGCTGATTGTAGTTGTTCCATGTTATTAATGCTCAGGCCTCTTCCATATTTCTGTTCTAGTATCCTTGGAAGGTTGCTTCTATCTTCAAGGTTGCTTTAAAGTTGCAAAATGGCCAGTGCTGCTCCAGCCATCACATGCATATACCAAAGGAGAAGAAAAAAGGAAGGGCAAAAGTGCATATGCTTGCGTTTGCCCATATATTCTAATTCATATCGACTCTCTGCTCTTTTCCTGCTTGATCTACTCTGTTTCAGCAGGCTGGCTTATTATGTGGTCTATGTCAGAGACCACCTTGTCCTTGGCTTCCTAAATGGGTCCAGCCAACAGGGATCCATGACAGGAGATAGAGTATGAGAAGAGAATGAGCTCAGGATATTTTCCTCTGACTCCCTTCCTACAGTCACATCTGGCTGGCTGTATCTCTCTACCTTAAGGTCATTGTTTTCAGGGAAGTCTGCCCTACCTCTCTCCTTACCAGTTCAGAGATGATAGCAGCTCAGTTTATTCTAATCTCATACTCCTATGCTGTTCATGATTTCCATACATTCTGCCAACACCTTTAGCAATAGTCCCGATCCATAGAAAACCTCCCCAAGTTATTCTAATTCCAGGATACCATCTGTTTCTTTGTTGGGACCCTGAATGATATAAATCACAGGTCAGCTGAGTTAGCCCCTTTTAAGAAGACTTCTTGAAAAGTTCACCCAACAATTTTTACTTACAATTAGAAATTAGTCAGATGGCCATAGTGACATAGGGAGGTAGGGATATACAGGTAGCTTACTGTTGGCTTGGGGGAGGGCAATAATTAGTAATGAAGAAGGAAGATTGGATACTGAGTGGGCAGCTAGAGGTCTCTGTCACAGGAGGAAATATAAGGAAAAATAAAGATGTCTTGTGAGAAACAATATTAATTTGTAACGAACCAGACTAAGGAGAGAAATATATCAACTGTCATTGGATTTCTAGGAATAGTCACATTTAAAATTTCACTGTCAAATTCATAAGCCTCTGCCTTTGAAGTTCCCAACTGCTGAAAGTTTTATTTTTGTTTTGTTTTGTTTTGAAAGAGTGAACACGTGAGCTGGGGAGAGGGGCAGAGGGAGAATATGTTAGGCAGGTTCCATGATCAGTGCAGAGCCTGATTCCACGACTGTGGGATCGTGACCTGAGCTGAAAACAAGAGACCGGCACCCAAATGACTGAGCCAACCAGGCACCCCTGAAGGTTTTTGTTTTATTATTATTTTAGTTTAGTTTTTAAAATGTTTATTTTTGAAACAGAGAGAGTGAGCTGGGGAGGGGGCAGAGAGAGAGGAGACATAGAATCCTAAGCAGGCTCCACATTGTCAGCACAGAGCCCAATGCAGGGCTCAAACTCATAGACTGTGAGATCATGACCTGAGCCAAAATCAAGAGTCAGATACTTAACCAACTGAGCCACCCAGGTGCCCCTAAGTAGGTTTCCAACCCATGTCATAGAGTCCCTTGTAGAATTTGATTAAAAACAGAACTTTTTCTCTGAAAATATGTGCATAAATTATAAGCACAATTATTTAACCCTTTTTTTTCTGTATGTAGATCCCATGTAATAAACTCTTTCTTGCTCTACCCCTCTCTATATATGCAGCTTAGTCATGTCCTACAGCTAAACTCCCTAAGTTTGAATCCTGGTTCCACTATGTGCCAGCTGTGTGTCCTTGTGCAAGTTAGCTGTTAGCTAGCCTCTTTGTTTCCTCCTCCATAAAGAGGGTGTGGTGGTCATGAAAATACACCTGGCAGACCTTCTAGTCCCTGGAGTATGACTGGCTGAGGGCCCCAGCTGCTGCACTTTGGAATCTATCATGGCATCTGTTATAAAGCCATATCTCTCATGGCCTTCTCTCTAGCAATGACTGAAAAATGGCAGGAACAGTAAGTGGATCCATTCCTGGGAGATTTGGGACTTCTTTTTCAGCCAGTATCAGCTCAAAGACACCCCCAACAGCTTTGCTAAACCTTACAAAGACTTCTGTGAAGTCTAAGACCCTTTGGCCCACCTTCCCTCTTTCTTTTTCACCCAAGGTTAGACTTGGACTATGGTTTAATGACTCTCCCAGGCTTTACCAGCTCTATCCCACCCCACCCCTATTTTGTTTTACACAGGCATTTTCTTAAAAGAATTCTTGCACATTTATTCTGGTCCTGGCATCTTCTTCTTGGTGGACACAAACTGGGAAGAACAGTACCTACCTCATCTAGTTGTTGAGAAGATGAATAAGTTAATTCATTTAATGTGTTTATAACAGTGCTTGACAAATAGTAATAACTCACTGCATTTTAGTTACTATGTTAAAGACAGACCACACCTTACATTTCTAGCAGTATAGCAAATTAGCTAAGTCCCAAAAACCTTCCATTATAAAATCCCATAAAAGTATTATGAAATATAGAAAATAGTCTTCTAAATGCTTATAAATGAGCTTATAATAAAATAATATAAACCCTAGGGGCAAAAACGAAGGAATGTAAACACCAGACCAGTGGCCTTGAGTTCACACTGCATCTGTCCCCAGAGGGCTTGATGAAGCTTTTGCATGTAAAGCTGAGAACTGTCAAAGAGCTACTAAACCTTCAGAAAAAGGATGGAAACTAAAAACACAGTCAAACCATCAACAAAGAGGGATATCAAGGAAGTTTATCTGTCTTCACTTGTATCTGGATAAGGGGGGAAAGATCTCCCAAGGCCCCTGCAATCCCTAACAGCAGAGTTTGGCATTTATACGACCCTCATGACTGAGAACTCCCAACCTGATAATATCTGTGACAAAATTAATACAAGTCCTCTCCAGAGGGACAAACCCTCCAGAGGTAAGGGTTCTCAGGGTGCCGTTCAATATAGCCCTAAGATAAACTCACTATCCAAAAATCGCAGAACAAGGAAATAATCCACCATGAGTTGCAATATGAAGAGCAGAATTCTATTCAAAACAATTTAATACACTTATTTTAAACATATTTTATAATCTCTGGCTGTTAGATATATTAATAATAAAGAGACTTTTTAAAAGCATGAGGAAATATTGGGATTCTCGAAAAGAACCAAAAGTTTTAAAGATTCTCTTAGCTGAGGTTTTCTAGAAAGCAATACCTGAGGCAAGGATTCGGGTGCTGAAGATAAAGCCCACTGAGGTGAAGGCAAGAAATAAAAGAGGAAGCAGGGTCAAGAAACATGTGAAGCAATGTGATATAATGCAGCACAGGGCTGGCCACTGTTTTTTGAGAAGCCATGAAGAGACGGTCACTTGGCAGACGCTTTGCTGTGTATCCTTGTGCAAGGACTTTTCTGGAGAGTTTCCAAAAAGAAACACCACCTCAGGTTGGAAGGAAAGATTTTATCTGACCAGCTCCTTCCTATTTCCTATTTCCCATTGCTCAAATTCCTCCCCACGGAGAGCTAACCCACAAGTGTTGCATCATTCATTCATTCTTTTTTTTTTAAGATTATATTTTTAAGCCATCCCTACACCCAACGTGGGGTTCAAACTCACAACCACAAGATCAAGAGTCACATGCTCCACTGAGTGAACCAGCCAGGTGTACCAGAATTATTCATCCTTTGATGCCACTCAGGAAACTAGATCCTCTGTCTAGAAGTAGAGGGGCAACTTGGTGCAGATACCACTGGTATGTGCAATGTGAGGGACATGTAATCCCAAGCCTCTGGCCAGCCCAGGGAGTTTAGCAAAGGTAGCAGAATGCCTGTGCACTCCAGTGACTTACTGGTAGTTGGAAGAACTTTGAAAGCAAGTGAGGCAGTGCGACTCTAAGGTGGTGAACAGGTTTGTGTCTGATGTGGAATGAGAAATAGAGTCATTGAAATTAAACACTTCCCAATGGATAAAGAGCATGTTAGATCCAGACGAAGCTAAAATTGTAGATTTTAGAAAGAGATAATCTAAAAAGTTACATTTGTGCTATATTCTGGATAAAGAAGCCAAAGAGATAGAGAAGGCGGAAAAGGGAGAGAGACTTGGAGGACAAAGTAAAAGGTCCGATTACTACCCGATAGGAATTTTGCAAGGTGCCATTAGAGAGAAGGAGCAAGGATTACATTAAGAAGGTGAATCCTTGAATTCAGTTTCAATGTGAGATTTTTGATGTCTAAGGATAGCTTTTACATACAGAAAAGGTTATTTTCATTTATTTGGGTTTGATTTTTAAAACCTATTAAAATTGTAAATTTAAAAGCCTAGTTTGTCTAACCCCCTGAATTTAGCTTATACATTTTATTAAACTATTTTAAATCTGGTAAGCTTCATATAAAATAGAAGTACTTTTCATGGAAACTTGAACTTAAACTGGACAGAGTACTTAAGGGAATTTGATTTTGATTAATGTTAAGTAAACTTGAGTTTAACAGACTGATTACCTTTAAATACTTTAAATAATATTTATAAATTTTATATGTTCATTTTCTTTAAGAACTTAGAATGCCTGCACTCAACAAACCCATGACCCACTAGGTTAATCTTTCCCACATTATTAAGCAACGCTTTAATACATGTTCTCTTAACCACTCCACACTGTTTATAAATGGAGTCACTTCCTCTTATGCCATTCAACTTCAATCAAGCATTTAATTTGGAATCACAGGCCAATTTGTCATATACGTTAGTATGCCAGATTCAATTATAGTTTACAAGTATTTTAAATACCAGATTATTTTGTTGAAATGTAACACAAAATAATTAATGCCATGAGTTTGATATACTTTATAGTTTCTATAGTTATAATTTCTGCACATTTCTGGAGTTATGAGACACAATCCACTAAGCTTTACAGTGACTTTAGATTCATGATGAGAATAATGGTCACCTGAGGTAAGTTGGAGTTACTTATTGGACAGACACATTTGGTACAGGGATGCCAAGCTTGGAGCTACCTATGCCCAGTGTGATTCTTCCTGCATCACAGATTGACATACTGAGTCCAGTTTTAGTAACCATGAAATTAAAGGAGACCTTCAGTCTATATCCTTCAGGTTGGATTGTTACCTCATGTTTCAAATACACAATCATACAACATTTTTTGTAAACTTTCCATTTTAATTACCTGATTTGATCATCTAAATTCCAGAACCTCCAACCAGGCTGCAGATGATTTTGTTCACTCATCTCGTTACTATCTAACTAAACTCTGTATTTTCATTTTTTTTTCCTATGCCTTTGGGGCACAAGGTTTTGGTAGAGTCCAGGCATGTTCTGCTTATTTGGCTCTATGATCACAACAATCTCAAAAGGCATAAATAAAGTACATACAGATGTAGACACATTGAGGTGCAGAAGAACAACACAAAGAGAACATCTCAGAACAACCAGAGATTTCTGAGCCAATAGAATTCCTGTAAATATGGTGAATGTTCCTAAAACACACTGGACTTTCTGCAAGAAGTGTGGCAAGAATCAACCCCACAGTGACATGGTACAAGATGAGCAGGGTTCTCCATATGCCCAGAGAAAGCAGCATTATGAAAGGAACAGAGTGGCTATGGTGGGCAGACTAAGGCCATTTTCCAGAAACAAGTGAAAGCCACAAAGAAAATTATGCTGAGGTTTGAATACATTAAGCCCAACTGCAGGTCTAAGATAATTCTGCTACTAAGAGATGCAAGGATTTTGAAATAAGAAGATTTAAGAAGAGAAAGGGTCAGGGCACCTGAGTGGCTCAGTCGGTTGAGCGTCCAACTCTTAATTTTGGCTCAAGTCATGGTCGCTGGGTCATGTCATGGGATTGAGCACTGCATCAGGTTCTGCATTGAGGTGCTGAGCATGGAGCCTGCTTGAGATTCTCTCCCTCTGTCCTTCCCCTTCCCTACTTGCACACTCTCTCTCAAAAACAAAAAAACAAAACAAAACAAAAAAAAAAAGAAGGGCAAGAGGTCAGGCCTAAGCTCTTTTTTATTGTGAAGATAAAAAAAAAAATCTTGAGATTATGTTAAAAAAGCAATGGAAAAATAACATTACTAAAGTAGAATGATAGGTTTCTAATCAACATCACTTGAATATTATCTTTGCTCAAAGTAATAATGCTGAAAGTAATAATGAACCTATAATTTTATACGAGTCTGAATTTTATTCAGAAATGGGGAAATCAAAGTCATTTTTAGAAAGAAAAAACTAAATTCAATTATGGAAAAACATTGCTGAACTACTCTGTGAAATCTCTTGCTATTTGCTATCTAAAACTCAGGAATAAAAAAGATTTGCATAACAGTATACTTTTCAATTTCAATATCCAAATTTATTTTCCAAATCTAGGAACCTAAAGATTCAGATGGTGAAGAAAATTTATACTAAAGGAAGAAGACATTAATCCACAAAGAAGTGAGGCTCAAGAACAAATGATGGTTGAGGAAATTGATAAATATATGGGTAAATTGAAGTAATCATTGGTTGTATAAAGTAATAATTATTTTTAGAGGTATACAAAAGTGTAACTAGAATATATACTGAGAATATGTAAAGTAGGCTAGATGATGGGAATGGAAAAGTTCAAGGTTGCTGCAGAAAGCAGGAGTTTAGGAATACTGATTGATATTCCACCCATATCCTCTCTGCCTACCCAAGTTCATGGATAGCTGTTGGAGACCATTTTTAAGCACATCTCTTTTCTATGCCTGATGTCTTTATCCTGCACCACAGACCTTTCTCTGACTTAAGCAGGTATTAATCTGGAAGTTCAGAGATAACTTTCAACCAGTGAGGGAGTCGGTAGATAAATTTTTATCTCCTAGCAGGATAATTCTAAGTTTCATTTGGTTGTTCAGAGGGTTTGAGCTCCTCTTACCCACAAAAATAACCTTTTTGTGAGTATTTTCCCCATACTGTCTTTTCTCTTTTCCTGCCTCACTTTCCATTCCCTCTTTTGTCTTCCTCATGTCACTTCCCAAATGCCTGTAGCCCAAGTTCTGTTCTCAAGGGCAACTTTTAGGAGAATCCAACCTAAGATGTTGGTTAGCTTTAGAATGTATGCTTGTTACATTTTAAGAGAAATTACAGAAATGATACAAATAGAATGTGTAACTTCCAAACAAATGTAGGTGAAAAAAAGGAAATTTAAAAACACTTTTAATAAGTTGATAAAGATAGAAAAGGGATGGGGGTGGGGAGAGAAACAGGATATAAAAGAGAAAATATCATTTCTTAGAATCTAAGCTGACATAACCTGTAAAATACACCTAGGTTTTACATGCTGCTAAGAAATAAAAAAAAGCTGCTAATTACAACATCAATTGAGAGTATTCTAATTTCAAAGATGTTAAAATATGGGGAAAATGTGTGTTTTATAATTGATGAAATCTGGTAGTGCAAAACTACCACAAGATGAAAGGGCTAAAACCATTTAAAAGATCATATTGTCTAATTAGATATTTTTAAAAATTAGCTGTAGGCAGTGGATAAGAGACCTACTTCAGGCATAAATACAAAGGTCACACCAAAAATAACTGAAAAAGATAATACCAGGAAAATACTAGCCAAAACAAAGCTGGTATAGGTATCTCAAAATGAGACAAAGACTATATCTCTAAAAAACGCCCTTTGCTTTGAGGGTCACTTTATAATGATCAAATTTCAATTCATGAGGAAGATAGGATGTTCCCAAATATTATATACCTGAAACATAGGCTCAAAATATGCAATGCAAAAAATTTAGAGAACTACAAGGAAAAATATCATCTACAATAGAAGGGGATTTTTCATATAACATAGTTTTGACAGATTAAGAAAAGTTAATAAATGTTCAGAAGATGTTAAAAATGTAACAACTGTGATATAATGAGCATATATTGAGCCCTATCCCCCAAATTAATAAAAATTTTACTCAAACTCAAATGGAACATTTATGAAAATTAGTCACATAGTAGGCCACAAATCTCCAAAAGCTAAAAGAATCAATATCATATAGATTACACTATCTGACTATAGTACAATTAGGTTACAAAGGAATAACAAAAAGACTATATAAAAATATTTGGAAGCTTAAAACCATGCTGTGAAGCAGTTTGGGCCAAAGACAATATTTTAAGGGGGGTTAGGAAATATTTCAGCTGAATAATAATGAAAATCTACATATCAAAACTCATGGAGTACAGCTAAAGCAGTACCTTTAGAGAAACTTCGTCTCATATTCTTAAAGAAGTCTGATAATTTGAGTTAATCATCCAACTCAAGAAATTAGAGAACAGAGTCCATAGTAATTAAATGGGGGTTAATAAAGATAAGACCAGCAATTAGTTATGCTAGATTGAATTATTGGTTGGGATTATATATCCACACCCTTTACACACAACGGGAGAATACTACAACATTACCAGGCAGAATATACTTCTTTGCCCCCATTGAAAAGGGGCTTCATCATCAATTTGCTTTAGCCAAAGGAATGTTAGTAAATTTGACACAACATTTTCCCCTATTCTTAAACATGTTTGCCCAACTTAGTTTTATTGCTTGTATGCCTGCCATTCACCATGAGAAGAACATGCCCAGGCAGCTTCTGGTCCAAGGAGAAGACTTGAATAGAACCTGCAACTTGGAGACTGAATTGCAGTCTAGTCCAAGTTTGTGCAGCTGACTCATACACTCTTTAGTAAGAAATAAATGCTTGTTTTTTAAAAGCTGAGTTTTGTTTGTTATGAAGGACTATTGCAGCAATAAGTAATTCACTTATAAAACAAAAGATACAGCAGAGCATTATCAAACCTAAAATATGATCTTCTGAAAAGACAACTATCCCAAGCTTTTGCCAAACATAATGGAAGGTTGAGGGTGGGGAATGAGATGGGGACAGGGGGAAAGAGAGGAAGGAACAAATGATCAAAATGATGAATAGAAAAGGAAATGTAACCACAGATATATCAGAGAAGTTTGAAATGAAAGAATACCATGAACAATTTCATGCCAACAAGTTTGAAGGCTTAGACAACGCCCTAGAAAAGCAATTCGTCCATATCAACTAAAAGAAAACATAATACCTGAAGCTAACATAACATTGTATGTTAACTAACTTGGATGGGGGGAAGAGTATGGGGAAGAGGGGGGGAAAGAGAGGAAGAAACAAAAGAGAGAGGGAGAGAAGAGGGGGAAGAGAGAGGGAAGGAGGGAGAGAAAGGGAAGGAAGAATAGAAAATCTGAATAGACTTATAACTACTCTCTAAATGAACCAGTAATTTAGACTTCTGATGGAGTAGATGATGGGGTAAATACATTTTCCCCTATTCTTAAAATACAACTAAAAACCCTGAACATTAAATATAAAGCAAACGTAAGACTCTGAAAGGTGAAAGAGAAGGAATGCATGTGTGTATTTGTGTGTGTGTGCGTGTGCACGCATCTCTCCCAGATTTGAAGCTAAGTACTCTAGAAACCAAAAAACCAATGGGTACAGACAAAAAGAAAAAGAGTCCCAATATCATGCCTTCTGTAGCCACAGAACCAGGAAAGGGGCAGCCTAGCAAGAAGAACTTTTAGTCAATAATCACTCTACCCCAGCCAAACATTACAGAAAAAACTGTGGCCTCACCGCACCCATGCTAGCAAAACCTGAATGGGGAGTGTTTCCAGTCATAAAAAATCCCCCTCCCTACCATATTGTTGTCAGGAGAGGCTTAGTGGAGAGTTGGGGCTTTCAACACTGCTCAATAGTAATGAAGCCACCCTTTACCCCATGGGGTCAGTGGAGACCATTTGGGAAACACCCATAAAGCAATCAGGGAGGGGCGCCTAGGTGGCTCAGTGGGTTGGGCATCTGATTGCAGCTCAGGTCATGATCTCACAGTTTGTGAGTTTGAGCCCCACGTCAGGCTCTGTGCTGACAGCTCAAAGCCTGAAGCCTGCTTCAGATTCGGTGTCTCCCTCTCTCTCTGCCCCTCCCCCACTCACACTCTGTCTCTCACAAATAAACATTAAAAAAAAAAAAGCAATCAGGGAGACCTGATAGGGAGCCAGAACTCCCATCTCTGCCTAACAGTACAAGGAACCCTCTCTCTCAAGTGTTAATGGAGGCCAAATGGGAAACCTGGACTTCTACCCCCACCTGGCAGTAAAAAGATGGCATTCCCCTTCCCCTACAAGAGCATTTTCAGAGGGAAACCAGCTAGAACAGAAGGTCTGAACAAGATCCAGATTCTGACCCAAAACCCAGTATGTCAAAGTTACAGTAAAAAAACCACTCATATCAAGAACCAAGATCTCAAACTCAATGAAAAAAGACAATAAATGTGATGCCAGAATGACAGAGTTGTTAGAGTTCTTGACAATCTTAAAATAGTCATTGTAAAGATGAATCATCAAAAACAAAAAGAAAAACAAAACAACCTGGTTAAAAAATGTACAAAAGGCTTGAATAGACATTTCTCCAAAGAAGATATATGAATGGCCAAAAGCACATGAAAAAGATGCTCCACATCACTAATCATTAGAGAAATGTAAATCAAAACCACAGTGAGATATCACCTCAAACCCACTAGGATGGTTACTATAAAAAACACACACACACACAAAAACCAAGTTGCAAGGTGTGAAAATATTAGGATCCTTGTGCACTGTTGACAGAAACACAAAATAGTACAACTGCTATTGAAAACATTATGGTGGTTCTTCAAAAAAAATTAAAGATAGAATTACCATATGATCCAGCAATTCTACTTTCATGTTTCAAAGAATTGAAAGCAGGATCTCAAAGATATATTTGTACACCCAGGTTTATAGCAGCATTATTCATAACTGCCAAGAAGTGTAAGCAACCCAAGTGTCCATTGACAGATGAATGGATAAGCAAAAGGTGATAAACACACACAACAGATTATTATCCAGCCTTAAAAAGGAAGGAAATTCTGACACACGCTCTAACAGATGAAACTTGTGGACATTATGCTATGTGAAATCAGCCAGTAACAACAACAAAACAAGTTCTATATGCTTCCACTTACATGAGGTATCTAGAGTTGTCAAAATCATAGACACAGAAATTAGAATGGTGGTTGCCTGGAACTAGGGGAGGGGGTAAGGGAGAGTTAGTCTTTAATGAGTAGAAAACTTCAGTTTTGCAAGATAAAAAGTGTTCTGGAGATGAATGGTAGTGATATTTGTATAAAAATATGAATGTACTTAATACTACTGAAGTGTACACTTAAAAATAGTTAACATGGGGGCGCCTGGGTGGCTCAGTCGGTTAAGCGTCTGACTTTGGCTCAGGTCATGATCTCACAGCTTGTGAGTTCGAGCCCCTGTGTTGACATCAAGCTCTGTGCTGACAGCTCAGAGCCTGGAGCGTGCTATGGATTCTGTGTCCCTCTCGCTCAGCTCCTCACCCGCTCATGCTCTGTCTCTCTAAGAATAAGTAAAACATTAAAAAATAAAAAAATGTTAACATGGTATATTTTATGCTTTATGTACGTTACCAAAATGAAAAATGAGAAAAGCCAGAAGAAGAAAAAAGGGTCAATGAACAATCATGAATATCTCTGAAACAAATGGAAAAAGTTTTGGCAAAGAAATAGAAGATACAAAGAAAAATCAAATGGAAATTTTAGAACTGAAAAATAAAGAAGTTAAATAAAAAATTCAAGAAGTGGGCCTGAGAGCAAAATAGGGGAAGGGGGGGATTAAGGAAAAAATCATGAACTTTAAGGTAGAATAATAAAATTATGCAATCTGAACAGAGAATAGACTCAAACTAATGAACAGTGCCTCAGACTTGTGGGACTATGCAAAAAAAAAAAATATAATATATATATATATATATATATATATAACATTTATATCACTGGTGTCCCAAAAGGAGAGGATAAAATGAGGCTAGAAACATGTGAAAAAATATTGGCTAAAAAAATCTCCAAATTTGGCAAAAGACATAAAGCTACAGATTCAAAAAATTGAGCAAACTTAAACAGACAAACCCAAATGGACAGAAATCCACACCAAGACAACTAAAAGAAAACTAAAGACAAGAAAAAATAAAGAGAAAGAAAAAAAAAAAACTTTGAAAGCAGCAAGAGAGAAAGATACTTACCTATAGGGGAAGAACAATTTGAATGATACATTCTCATTAACAACTATGGAAGCCAGCAGGAAGTAGCACAATATTTTTCAAGTATAAAAAAAACAAACAGTTAATAGGAATCCTATATCCAGCAAGAATATTTTTCAGGAGGGGAAATCAAGACATCCTTAAATGAAGGAAATTAAGTTTGTCATCAAACAGATCTACCCAAAAGAATAGCTAAAGGAAGTTTTCTAAACAGAAAGCAAATGGTAAAAGAAGAAATATTGGAGCATCAGAAAGGAGGAAAAAACAATAAAAATGTGAATAAATATAATACATTCTCCCTCGATTTTTCTAAATTATTTGAAGTAAAAATAACAACATTGTTTGATAGAGTTCTAAATGTATATAGAAAAAATATTTAAGACAATTTGTTATAGGGGCACCTGGGTGGCTCTGTTGGTTAAGCGTCCAACTTCGGCTCAGGTCATGATCTCATGGTTCATGGGTTCGAGCCCCACATCAGGCTCTGTGCTGACAGCTCAGAGCCTGGAGCCTGCTTCAGATTCCATGTCTCCCTCTCTCTCTGCCTCTCCTCTGCTCATGTTCTCTTGCTCTCTCAAAAATAAATAGACATTAAAAATTTTTTTAATAAAAAAAGATAATTATAAATGGGGAAGATTAAAGGATATAAAAGGTGCTAAGGTTTTCATATTTTTTATGAACACTCTCAGAAAAATAGGAAACAAAAGGAACATTCTCAACCTCAACAATATCTATGGGGAAAAAACCCAAACCAATAGCTAAGGTTTTTATTGGTGAAAGAGTGATTTTTTCTGCACGATCAAAACCAAGGCAAAATGTCCTCTCCCACTACTCTTATTTAGTATAGTGTTTATAGTTCTAGTCAGTGAAATAAAGAAAAGGAAATCAAATGCATACAGATATGAAAGGAACAAATAAAACTGTGCCTATTTATATATGACATGATGGTCTATGTAGAAAATACTAAGGAGTCTAAAAGAAAAACTCCTGGAATAAGTGAGTTTAGCAATGTTATATAATATAAGACAAACATGAAAAATTCAATTGTATTTCTGCATAATAGCAATGAACATGTGATAAGAATTAAAAAAATCATTGCTTCAAAAGGTGAAATAGCCATTAATCTAACAAACCATGTATAGGACTTGTTTGCTGAAAACTAAGAAAACAGTGATGAAAACAAAAATCAAAGGAGATTTGAGTAAATGGAGGGATATACTATGTTCATGGATTGGAAGTAAGGATGCCAATATTAAAGAGAAAGAGAGCCTCTCTATCTTTTATACCCTTAGATAACTGACAGCAATATCCACTCCATATAGTTTGATCATGTCTCTATCCCCAAGACAAAGTAATATTAGAAACTCCTGCAATGTTCTCTAACAACACTGGACTTGGAACCTCAGTCCAGGGATCAACTTTGGCTTTCACCTGTGATTATTTGTAGGCTTTGCTGACTGCATGAGATAAAGACATGCCTTCTGATCCTTTAGGCTATTTTCTGTGTGTGTATTCCAGGAATTGCCTGTAGGAAATCATAAACAAACCTTTCAAGAACAGTTGAGAGGCAGATAACTTATTCATGAATAGTTAATTATACTAAGTATACAGTCTAGAAAAAGTTAAACCCAACCAACAATACTAAACAGACCACTTACCATCTGACTTAGCCTAAAATTTTTGCACTTAGAAAAAAAAAAAATAGAAGTCACTGTTAACCTAAGAATGATAGATGAGTTGTAACTAAAGGTTCTGTTCTTAAACTTTTTCTCAAATAAGAGGGATTTTTTTTTATCTAGAGGGTCCTTTAAATACTTAAAATCTTAAAATGATTTAAAGTCATCCATGTGTATAGCCCAAGCAATATAGAGTGACATAAAACAAATTAAAATCTCCCCCCTTGTCTTGTTTCCCAAAAGAACCACTTAAACTTCTGATATTACCTCTGATACTTGCCTATAAGTCATCTTAAGTAATAAAGTATTGCTGGCTGCTCACATTTAGACATACTTATGTTATGAAAGGTGAGAAAATGAGTGAGCTTACACTTCTTTCTACTTCCCTTCTCCCCTCCCCCCGCCTTTGACTTGCTATGATCCTTTTCACTTTGTCAAGGTTCACAACATTTTTGTTCTGTCTTTTAATTAAAATTACTCCTTCTGTGCTCTGACTGGGATTCAGTTTTCAGAAATCAATTTATTTATATAATTATGGTCACTTAGATTTTATTTGTAGCAGAATCCCACGTAGTGTATTAAGCCCTTAGTAAAAGGGAAGTGCAATGTTTTATCATCTGGATTACTGAAAGGATACTGGACCAGGCACTGAGGTTACATGGCTTTCTTTTCATAATTATCCAGCTCAGCTTCCTTTGCTGGTTCTGGGATGTACTCAGCTCCTACTATTTCTCAGATTTTACTTCTTTTTGGATTCCTTTTTGTAAAATATATCCTTCATTTTTAACATACAGGGTGAGTGGGTGGCAAGCTTTTGTAACCCTTGCTCGTTGGGAACATACCTACGGCTGCTGTGTGTGTGTGTGCGCGCGCGCGCGCGCACTCCTTGCATTTCTGATTGTAAAGAGTGGCACTGAGTTGCAGCCCCTGCTGCAGCCTGTGAGATCCATTGCAAGTTCATGGTGTATCTTCTCAGAGGCTGCCTCTAGACAAAGATGAACAGGGAGACCAGGGACTCTGCTTGGGCTTGAGGACTTCCTCAAAGCTCTTTGAACTCTTCTAAATTTGAATTGAAGTCTAAGACACTCCCATCTACTCTTTCTTCCCTCCCTCTTTCTGGAGTCAGATTAGCCTCACCCACCCTCTCAGTCTCTCTGGTCTCTTACAAGTATTTGCCCTAATACATTTCTTGTACACACAATACCATTTTGTCATGTTTCTCACAGGGCCTGGACTTGCACTCTATTTTTCCTCACATTTGATTTGGTATTTTGCACCTAGAATTCTATACCCAGGCATTTTCTTTCTGATTTTTGAGGGCATTGAGCTCCATTGTACGTTAGCATCCAGAATTGCTGACAAGGTCTTTTTTTTTTTTTTAATTCTTGCTCTTTATAAAAATATTTTTTTTTCATCCCTGAAAGCTTTTGAAATTCTCTCTTCATCCTTGAGATACAGAAATGTCACTAGTACATACCTAGGTATGTGTATTTTTAGAATTTTTTCCTGCTTAATACTTGATGGGCTCTTTCAATGTAAAGACATTCTTAGATATTATTTTCTTAGTTATTTCCTTTCCTCTTGTCTTACCCTCAGTTTCTCTGTTTTTCTGAGACTCCTATTAAAACTCTTACCTCAGTTTTAAACTCCTGAGAACTGTGTGTTTTGGAGAAAGATCTAAGTTATTATTAATTTGTGTGTGTGTGTGTGGTGGTTGGTTGTAGGAATATGAGAAGCCCAGGCCAAGTTGTAGAACCAGAACAGGATTTTCCTGAGGGGGGGAATCCCTAAGAGAACCACAGGAAAGCAGATACCAGGCCAGGTGTGTGTAACTTTGGGTTCTCACCAGGTAAGACTGTGAAATTGAAAACACACTAAAGCCCTTTGTGGTTATAGGTTATTTGTTTCAGAAAAAAGTTACCTTTTATAAGTGTACAGAGATGAGAAAATGTAATTGTGCAATGAGGGAAATTCACTGTATTTGAAACCCACCATGCCCACCCCTTTTCAGGACCTAGTGAGCTGGAGATTTGAGAGATGTTCTAGAAAACATTGAAAGTGATGATGATTGAATTCACATCTGAAGACTTCATGGTAAAATTCAGGTGTAGGAGTTAACTTGGCTGGTGGTCAAGAAAGTACATGGTAGTTTGGGGGAGGATTATTTTCCCCTTATGTAATGGGGCATTCATGCACAGCAGGAGATAAGGCTGAGATGGAGGACTGGGGGGTCAGACTGCAGCAGAGCCTTACCCGAACACCCCGTATTAAATGTGGACTTTCTTCTGAAGGACCCTCTAAAGGTTTCTGAACAGAGGAATATTATACCTGAGTTTTAAGGATGCTGGTGTAGAAGGTAAATTTAGAGCGAGGAATATAGGAGACTGTCCACATTTGAGGTAGACCAGTATTTCTATTTCCAAGGCTGGGACTGGGCAGCTGGTTGAGGACAAGGGGGTACTCTGTCCAGGATTTTACTAAACAGGGAGACTGAGAATCAAGGATCAAGGTGGCAAATGGGGAAAGACGAAGAGAAAAAAAAACTAGGAAAACGCCAATATGTTCTTCTGACAGAAAAGGGGAAAGAAGTGAAGGAAACTGGGTGATCTTCCTTTCTACTGAAGGAACAGACTGTCTGCAGGATGTGAAGGGTTGAGTATGGGCAAAGTGGAAGGAATTTGTGGCCTGGTCAAGAACACTACCCAGTGAGGAGTAAGGGGAGAACTCACGAGTGTTATGGCCCGCTTGAAGAAGGAAAATCCCAATATGTGGGACAAGCAATCTCCCGGGCTCTGTGAATTGATATATGATCTATATGTGGCTGGCAAGTGGGTGTACAGAAAATTAGTTTTCCTTTCTGACATGCTTCTTCTTTGCTTCCAGGACATTGGGTTCATCTGATTTTCCTTCTACTTCTCTGGCTACCTCTCTCATCTTCTTAGTTGGTTCTTCCACTCTTCCAGCCCTCTAAATATCAGGGTATCTCTAGGACTCAGTCCTTGGATCTCTTCTCTATGTACACCCACTCCTTAGATGATCTCACCCAGCATCTTGGCTTTAAACATTGGTAATCTGATGATTTCATATTTATAATGTCTGTCAAACTGCCTACTTAATATCTTTACTTGGATATCTAATAGACATCTCAAACATGTAAAAAGAACTTTTCATTCCCTCTTCACCCTCTGCCAACCCACACTTTCTCCTGTAATTCCCTATCTCATTCAATGACAACTCTTTTCACCTGGAGTCATCTCCAAGTCTGTCTTGTTACCATTTCCTAATGAGTCATGTCCAGCCCGTCAGTGAATCTTGTCAGTTCTACCTATGAATCTATTTCCTGCACCTGAGTACTTATCATTTCTAATTAGTGCCACCATCCTGGTATAAGCCACCAATGCTTTTCCCCAGGATTCCTGCAATAGCACCTGGCTAGCTCTGTTCTTCTCCACCGATTCTGTCACTGTCCTACTCAAACATTCCCTCAATGGTTTCCTATCACATTTAGAATAGGAGTCCAACATGACCTCCAAAGCCTTATCTGAGCTGGCCCCTGGCTTCTACTTCCTACCACTCTTCCTATCAATCATCTCAACCAGCCACGAACATTTTGCTGTCTCTTGCGCACATTCTTCATGTTTCCCACCTCAGGGCCTCTTTGAGGAATGTTCTTATCCAAGATAATGTCCTGGCTCCTCACTGTCACTTCATTCAGGTCAAAGAGTTTCCCTGACCACCCTTATTACTGTGTGTATGTGTGTGTGTAGCCCTTATCACTATATGACATTATACATTTACTTTTTATTATATAGTTATTCCTTATGTGAAAATAAAACTAAAAACCAAGCCCCATGAGGAATTGTGTTCCTTACTAATATATCCTCAAAATCTAGGAAACTGTCTAGAAAAGTTTCTGGCCCCAGGTAGGTGGTTAATGACCTTAATGAGCATTTATTCAAAAGATAGAGGAAGATTCCCCCCCCCCTCTCCCCTCCCCTCTCAAAATAAATGAATTAACTTTAAAAAATGGGGCACCTGTGTGGCTCAGCTGGTTAAGCATCCAACTCTTGATTTCAGCTCAGATCATTAGCTCACGGTTTGTGAGTTTGAGCCCCGCATCGAGCTCCATGCAGGCAGTGTGGAGCCTGCTTGAGATTCTGTCTCAAAATAAACTTAAAAAAAAAAAAAATGGAAGGAAGCAAGAGTTGTATCAAAACTAGAAACTAGCAGAGTAATCAAAAGCCAAGGGTACTAGGGATTTGAGGGTGTTGGTGAGAATGGATCCCAAGGCAGATACAGCGCTAAAAGGGGTCTGGAGGTTGAGTGAACTGTGGGGGTGGTTAGACGTTAATGAGTGGGTGCATTGGGAGGACTGGAAGAAAGATGCTCTAGTCAAAAAAGGGATGCTGGAGTTGGATATTCTGGAAAAACAAAGCATGACTATATTGAATAATTATGAAATCTTTAAGAATAGGAGCTGCATTTTACTCATTTTTATCTTATGTTCTCAGTACAAAGTTTAGTATATACCAGGCACTCAATCCATTGGTGAATGAGGGGACCCAATTTCCAGACTCTGCAAATGCACACTTTTATTCTGGTTCCTTGTATTGTCCAAATTGTACAATGAGAATATTTTTATGCCATGTTTGTCTTACAATAACTAATTCCTTCATTGCCATGTGGGCTCTTCCCTTCTTACAGCAACTTGGGGCAATGCAAATCAGGCCATTTGAGTTAGAGGCAGAAAAACTTGTCTGACATTGCTCAGAAACTGGTGTCAGAATCAAGACTCAGCTACCTCATTGGCAGTGAGCTTCCCCGTATTCTGTTTCCAACACTGTAGGATTTCAGACTCACATTAGTTTTAAATGCATCTGAAGTACTTCCTTTTTTTGAATTTGTCCTTCCAACTTCTGCTGTTTTAGTCCACCTCTCCTCTCAACTACCAAATAGCTTCCTCCTTTATTGTTCCTATGGTCTTGTATATTGTATCCAGATTAATTTTTAGGTATTTCTCCATAACCATGACATTCTCTGATAAATTGTAGATTCCTTGCATGCCAACACATGCCCTGCCATACCGTAGGGATGCAATGAGAGTTTGCTAAATGGAATTGAACAGTATTCAACACCAGGATGGCAATTCAAGAGAAGAGCTAGAGCCAGGCCTTCTGTTCCATGTACCTGAGCCATTTGCCTCCTCTCAGGACAGTTCAAGTTCCATCTCTGGAAAGTCTTTCAGCCTTCCCTCTCCTCCCTCCAGATTCTTTCCCACGTGATGAAGACAGGCCCAGCTTCACAGAGTAGTAGGGTAGAATCTTGAGCTGACATAAGAGAATAAACAATCCTTGGAATTTACTCTGACAACAGCAAACTTGCAAAACACACTACCAAAAATAGATACAAAACAAAAACACCCTTTCCCTCTGTTTCACCCTTGGCAGAGTTGAATAGAGACCAAGTCAGTAAACAATTTTAATTCTACATTACATGAAAGAAATGGGAGTCATACTAAAAGATACGAAATGACCAGAAAATGTGGACACTTTCTACTTTTCTTTTCATGGAGTTTTGATTATATCCTCTTTATCTCTTTCTCCCTTCTGTCAACTCCTCTCTCCCCTCCTCCTTCAACTGGGATCCAGGTTGAAATAGATGTTGTTCAAGGAATTTCCTAGTTGTAGAAATCCATAAATAATGGCTCCAGGAGTCCATATCAGTGAGGAACAGGGCCACTAAGGCATGGCCCTCCAGTTGTTCTCCTACTCAGTCTCTAACCTTGTTCCAATTTAAGTTTTGGGGAATGAAAAAAATCACAACTTACTTTGGTGGAACTGTGCCCCGGGTTGCTAACAGAAGTATTGCTATTCTGGTCCCAGTGTTGAAAAGAAGGGAGAAGTTGGGGTACAGAAACAAATAGAACTGAAAATAAGCATAGTTTTCTCCATTAGGACTGTTTTGCCAAAATTCTGGCTGTAGAGCAAGAACATTGTCTTCTGAGGTCTTTAGAACATTGGTTGTACAGAGTTCCATTGATGACAACAGCTGTGGTGGGGAGACAAGGAAAGGGTGTTGTCCTGGTAATAGCCACTTTGGCATAGCCATATCCCTGACAATGGCACTAGTAGCCCAGTTGTTAGGGGACATCTGGTGATGGTGTTCTTTTCAGCATAGATACCAGTGCCCCCAAGATCTCATATGGCTTTGGTATCTCATTAAGCATAGGGCGGGATAGGCTATTCATGAATGAACTGCAAAGGACACATCAGCCAAGTAAGTGAGAATAGAGTTTTATTTCTTTTCTTTTCTTTCTTTCTTTTCTTTTCTTTTTTTTTTTTTTAAGCAAACATGGTAGATATTACAATCACCAAGATGACAGGAGTTGTCAACTGGCATTGACAATTTCCAAAATCTTTGGGAAGAATATGAGAGGGCTGGAAGTTATTCAAGACAGACAATGAGGGATCCAGGGAAGTGCCATTATTTGACAGTGTTGCCATTCTATGTTTCTCAGTGCTGTTTTTAAGGAAGTTCTACACAGCCTGGTGAGTATAGCTTGTAGGGTGTAAGGCCATATTCCCATGAAGGCAGTTGTGTTCATTTGCATGGTAGTAGAAAGATCAGGGGCAAAGAGCCTGAATTTGAGAGAGACAATCCCTGAGGGACCAGGAAGAGAGGATGGGGTGCTCTGCCTCCAGGGTTGAGGAGTTACACTAGCAGTAGGGGGTGATCCTGTGAGAAGATTTCCAAAGGTGCCCACTAGATGGCGGTGCCAGTCAGCACATGAGTCTACAAAGGTTTCTCAGATCAGAGCCTGGGCTGAATGGAGAATGTCATTTCACAGATGAGAAGATGGAGGATCAGAGAGGCAGGGCAACTTGGTCCAAGAACACTAACAACTAGCATTGTTCCATTCTCCTTGTCTCACGCTTCTAGGAACAATGCAGTGATTATCTCAGGTTCTGCTTCTGGGCTTTTCTGTTTTTAATATCTAACCTCTACTCTTTATTTACCACCTAACAAAAGAAATGCTTTGAATAAGCGAGGTTGGGGGTCTTGGATGGCAGCTACACTGTGGCTCCTCCTGGCCTGTGGAATAAAGTTCAAGTGCTATAGCCTGGCTTGTAAGATATTCCCCCTACTACAGAACCTCCTCACTTTTACTACAATGTCTATGTTACTTGAAGCTCCTTAAAATCTGCATAGCACTTTTTGTGTTCTGAAACCTACGCCTTTAACAGCTGTTGAATTGCTTCTTTGGGAAGCATCTCCTGGCCCACTTAGGAGATCTGATCACTGTTGACTTTGTGCTTTTACTTTACCTAATCTGTAGTGTTAAGCTTATAGGCTGGAGGTCATATAATGACCAGGAACCCAGAAATGTTCCCACATCCTCCCCCAGTAATCCCCTACTAAATCAGTCAGGACTTGATTGGATTTCTGTCACAACCAAGAAAGTTCTAACCTAGACAAAAAAAAAAAAAAAAATTGGATTCACAAAGGGTGCAGGTGTAGCTTGGGAAGATTGGGAGAAGGGTTTACATTCTCTCTAGAATATTCTTGCTTTCTCTGTTGCTTCAAATGTCAAATTTGTTCTTTTCTGTGGAATACTGACTTTCTCCCACTGGTGGAGGACATGGATCCTAACTGCTTTATGCTATCTCTTGCCAACCTCACTACCAGAAAGGAAAATGCTCTTCTTAACCAAGGTTCAGTTAAACAACAAGGAATGATGCTTGCAAAAATGAGCATATGATCAAAGCAGGGCCAATCATTACTGTCATCAAGGGGTCAGAAGCCCTGATTGGTCCTTCTTGGGTCATGTGCCCACCCTTGGTTTATGACTGACAGCCTCCTGCTCCATCTGCATGATTGGGGCAAGAGTAAACTGAAAGTGGCTTTATTACCAGCCAGGTCAGTGACATGTAGCCCTCAACACAGAGGTCTGAATTATGCACAAGGCTTGAGTTTGAGATTAAAGCAGGGCTTGCTACCTATCCCCTAAACTCAGAAGTCATATATCAGTAGTCACCATGCTTAGGAAAAGGGAGGGAGGTATTTGGTAAAGTCACCCACACAATAAAGACCATGAAGATTGCTGGAATCTTTTCTCATTCCAGAGGACAGAATCTAGAACCTGCAGGAATCCTAGCTGTGCCCCAAATAGTAAATGAGATCCAATCAAAATCTCAGCAATCTGGATAGATAACAGGTCATCCCTGGGTGGTGGGTAAGAATTAGGAAGGGGTGGGTTGATTGATAGAAATGGTAGAAATCTTTCTTGCCCTGCGTTCACCCACTTAGTGTTCTGTTGGCTCAGTGAGCTCAAGGTTATGGTCCTCACTCAAGTCTATGGTCAACTAGGAATGAGATAACGCCCTTCAGTGGGAGACACCAGCAGTCATCAAGGGAAACCTCTAGGGCTGCTCCCAGCATTTACTACTACTTTTTATATGGACCAGAGAAATGGGCAGTTCTGCTGTTGACTCTAGTAATTTCTAAGTGGATAGAATAAGACATTTAGCCCAAGGACGTAGATTCACCAAACAATGACCTCCGGCTTTAGTTCTCAACTTAAATAATTCCTAGCCTTATAGAAAAATCTGGTTCACAGGAACACTACACCCCTGAGCAGCACAGTAGCATGCATAGCACCCACAATATAAAAAATATCCCCAATTGAAACTATAGGAATCCCCTTCCCTTATTAAATTCCCTCAGAGATATTTAAGTTCTAGTAACAAACTCTCCCTTTCTTTGTTGCCATGGAGAAAATAAAATCTCTTTTCCTTTGGGGAAATTACAGTCCCAAAGAAATTAGAGGCCAGGAGTCTCGTAATTCCTTTATTTTGTCCAATTCCAGCTAGAGACAGCCTCATTGTGTTGATTGTTTACTCCCCTGCTTGCCCCCCTCCCATCCCTCACCTTCCTCCAATATTTTCCTTTCCTTCTCTCTATCCAGAAGGCTGGTGCCTGGGAACTGCATCATTGGAGCTCCCTTGCTAGCTAGCTTCTGATCAGGTTTAGCCAACAACAGACATTAATAGGAGATTGGCATGTGGGAAGAGAATGGTTGTGATATTTCTTTTAGCTTCCTCCTTGCTTTGGGACACATTTCTGGCAATGATTGTGTGCTTGAACAACTACAGATTCTGTCCAGTAACTCTTTCTTTGCAGTTCTAGCACTCACTGGGCTAAGTTTTTCTACTTCTTTCTTATTAAGGGTATTAACAGGTTGCTATTGCCAGTCTTGGGCTCCTCAACAACTCTGTTGATGCCCTGAATTCTGTCCATACCTCTGACAGTCCTTTAATTAAGGTCTCTTCCTTTGAGCCACTGGACTCACATCTGGTTTCCTGCTGTGACCTTGACTTCTCACTTAAATATGTGGCACAAGGCAGCCTGGGTAGGGTGGGCCCTTCTCCAATAGCAGCATTCTGGGATGTCTTCCACCAGCATGAATGGAGTCATTTCAGCACCTGCACTGTTGAAATAATTCCAACTTGAAGTCTCATCTGTTCCACTTTTCCAAAGTTCCAAAGGATAAGAGGATGTACCAATGTCATAACACCAATTCTAGACCATACTATTTAGTTACAACAATAGCATTTCCTAAACAAGTGTGATGTTTCCAGAACACAGTGCTTATTGCAGTCTCTAGACCCACATTGCTGTTGCCAGCTGTCAACATTAACACCGGCAAAGTTCTATCTGGGGGAATTAAGGTAGACAAGAAAGCAAAAGAGAAAATCTGGGTTTCAGCTTCACTGGAATACCAGTTGTGGTCATCAATAATGCTGTTCATCAAATTCTCACCCATCTTCCCTATTCCAGGCACAGAAAAGGGCTGTTCTTCCTGGTCTCTTATCATTGAGTGGGGTTGTAGACTAATTCAACCAATAAATTATGATTGGAAATGACTGGAAATGACGTGTGTCTATTTGTGGCTGAGCGTTTAATACCTGGAGCGACACTTATTAGAGCACTCATTCCTTCTAGCATTATGACCTGCTGAGCTCAAAATGGTGGATGCTTCACCAGCCTAGGTCCCTGAGTGACTGTAATAAGCAGAACACCCAGGTTAACCCATTATGAGCATGAAGAGAAAAATCTTTGAGCCACAAAATTTGGAGAGGTGTGTTAATACAGTACAATCTAGCTTTTCCTGATGGTTACAAAATATTTTATCAAAGAAGCCCAGTGAACTCAATGACCTTTACCACTTGCTTCTTTCCTAAGCCTTGTAGCAGCCCAACTTGAACAATTACAGAAACTGTCCCTAGCATATAGTTCAGAAACCAAAATCAAATACATTAGGGCCTTTGCCCCTGACTCTCTAAAATCTTGACTTTTTTTAGCCTTTGGATCACCAAGGCCTTGGCTGATTATTTCAAAGGCAGCCCCTGAATCTCTTTCCTCTACCAGTTGGCCTACAGCATCAGTTTCTCTGGGAAAGGAAAAACTTTCAGCAGCATTTGAGAATGAGTTTTTTTTAGATGAGGAAGGAGGAGTTGTAATAGCAAAAACTATTCTAGTCACCAGAGATTAAAGGGCTTGTTTTGAATTGCATTTACTCTGGCCGAGGCAAGAGCCCTGCCCTCTACACTTGGAGTGGGGTTAGCCAGCAGAGACTTATTACATTGCAGCTACTTCCACAATCTAATGGGCTCCAAGTGAGTCTCCCTTGACCCGAGGAAAGACATTTCTAATGTAGGCAAAGAAAAGACCCAAACTTATTCAAGATCTTGAACCAGCTATATACCAGAGACTTCAACCTTCTAACAGAGTGATTAAGTCTCAAATTATGTGAATGTACCCATTTGAACTGTCATGATTACCTAAGTGCTATAAATAAAGGAGGAGGAACTTAATAGCATTAGATGGTATTTCCATGGGATTTCAGAATGGAAGTCATCCCTCCAGTTCACAACATGTCTTAGAAAAGCACAAGGAAAAGGAGCTGAACTGAAAGGCAAATACTGGTTGTTAGCTGAACTAGGACCTTTCTTCTCATACTTATTCTTTGAAAAAGCTAGTAAGATGTCTAAGATGGCATGGTAGCCAGCTTCAAACATGGCCTACAAAGATCCTCACCTAGTGGTATCTATACCCTTGTGCAGTATCCTCCCTCTGTGTATCTGGATAGTTCTGCGTGACCAATAGCATGCAGAAGTGATGGCCTGCCACTTCTAAAATTAGATTTTAAGATACCGGTAGGTTTTTTTGTTTTCTTTTTTGTTTGGCAAGGGCAGGGGGAGTTCTTCCCACTCTTGGGTTTCTTGAATCTCCCTTTTGACTGAGAGAAGCCAGTTGTCATGTGTTCTGAACACTCAGGGAGTCCTGTGGAAAGGCCCATGAGGCCCTCATCCCACCAGCCTGGGAGGAATCAAGGCCTGCCAATACCCATGTGAGCAAGCTTGGGAGTGGATTTTTCAGCCCCAGATGCCTTGTTCCCTAGACAAAGCTTGACTGCACATTCGTGAGCAAGAACCACCAAGCAAAGTCCTGAATGCCTGACCCTTAAAACCATGAACCAACGTTTGTTCTTTTATCTGATTTTGGAGTAATTTGTTACATATCGATAGACAACTAGCAAAAAATAAAAGATCAATGACTCTGAATCATAGGACCCTCCCAAACTTCTGGTGGCCTGCTTTGTACTGGAACTTGAAGCAACATTTAGCCTCTTGGTTATGCATTTTGGGGTTGAGGGACATGGCCCTAGGCACTAGTAAACCTGGCTTACCTTTTAACTCTTTATTCTTTTGAGAACAGAGGGGCAAGGGAATAGGAAGGGAATGGGTATATAAACACCTGGAGAAAGGAGGTTGGAGATTTTATTTTTACTCATACCTATACTGATGCTTTTCTTATCTGTTTAATTTCTTATTGTTAGCTGAACTGGGCCTTGCTCATTGTTCAGGCAACACCTATACTCCCTCTCGGCCAAATGTACCTGACTGTGTGCATAGATGCAAGATGAGAGATTTTGCTTTGGAATTTGGAGAAGCAGTTTTGGTTGGAGAAAGCCTAATGACAAAGGTTGTAGAGGTCTGAATTTAGTCTAGCCCCAACAGAATGAGGCTCTGGGCCCATGGAGTATCAGTCACTCTGGAGTTGGAAGGGATGCTTTTCTCCCTCTTCCTGCTATAACTTAGGAATTCAGGTATCTCTAGGTTGGAAAACCCAGGATGCATGCCCTTTATGCACACCTCAGGCAGTATCCTTCACAGAGATAGGGTCAGGCTGGATTAAATCACTAAAAACAAACAGCTGAGACTCACCTTGACTTAAGTCCCCCCTTTTGAAATACTTGGAATAGTTTCCATTTTCTTAACTGGAACTTTACTAACACAGGCTCTATAGCCTAGGAAATCATAAGAGGGAAAAAACAGAACAAACATGGGTATCTCATTTTTTTTTCACACCAATTCTGATATCAGTTAGGTGTTCAACAATTTAATTCTGGCACTAAGAGCCAAATGGAAGAGATGCATAGGGCAAGGTATGGGGTGGGGGTGGTCTAGAACTTCCATGCCTTCTCTAGGTTTGCCACCTTCCTAGCACCTCAATGTGTTCACCAACCTAAAAGTTCCTTGAACTTCATCATTTAGGGGTTTTTATGGTGGTTCTGTTATGTAGGCATGATTGATTAGATTATTGGCCATCACTGATTGAATTTGATCTCCAGCCCCTCACCCATCCCTGGAGGTTGAGGAGTGGGACTAAAATCTTTAACTTTCTAATTATGTGGTTTTTTGTGGCAACCAGTCCCATCCAAAAGCTATGTAGTGACCCAGCCCCTAATTTAGGAGTCATTTCATTAGCATACAAAAACAAAACAAAAAACCCAGCAAATTCCAAGGGTTTTAGGAGTTCTGAGCCAGGGATCTGTGACAATCAAATGTTTGTTATACCACACTTTGAGACTGTAGAATAGAGTGGAAAAGCATTGGGGCAACTTTTGAACCTCACCAGGAATACATACACAGGCTATAGTGCTGGGACTCCAGTCCACTGTTTTAAGACTCTAAAATGGGCTATTCTAGGTTATAGGATATATCCCACATATCAACTCTCATCTCATGGAAGAGTGAGGGAATGGGAAATGTTTTTAGAAAGGAGTCGCTTTAGGCATTGCTGAACACTTTAAAAAATTTCTTGTACTCCCTGCTTAGGGATTATTTCAAATAATGTCCCAGGTGACAGTTTCCTTTGTGCTAGGCTAAACCTAGGGTAGGGCAAAAACAGATTCTATTACCTAGAATATTTAATATTTTCACAGTCTTGAAGCATAAAGAAAAAAAGAAAGAATGTGTAACACATGAAGCAAATGATTCTTGGCCCCAAGAAAAATCAGACTAGCCATACTTTGATTTCAGTGTAACTGAATTACCTTTATAATTTAGAAAGTACCCCTATAGGAAACCTATAATTTTCATTTTAAAAGGTGGTTTTATTTCCCCCTCATATATTTATATATGCATATATTGAAATCTTAAGTTGAAAGCTCTATTACTAATACCAAAACCCGTTTATGGTTCCTCAGTACATTTGATTGGATGAAACAGATTTAATTGGGATTCTCACGTGCATATATAGTACGTCTAAAGAACCAAGTTTGTGTTGGCTGTAGGGAAGAGTTGGTCTCATCCTTCCCTAGGAGTGGGACTGTCTTCATTTGAAAATGATGTAAGGTGTGCTGAAGTGAAGGGAAACATTGAACATTTCACTTAGTGTTTTTCTGCAAGGCAAAATGTCACGGAAACAAAACAGTTCTTGAGATTTGCCCTGTGGTGTTCCACCTCACATGAGCTGCTCAAAAATTAAAATAAACCAATAAACTGGAGTTACTTCTTTATTTCCATATGGGAGAAAATGTACAAAACTTTGGTTATATATATATATTCACAAGTCCCAAAATGCACGTTTTACAGTTGGTAATGTGTTCATACACTTGAGAATGTTGAGATTAAAAGTCAAAAGTATTTCAATCTTCTACTATTCGTGTGTATGCAAAGTTTTGCATGTGATTCTCTTACTCATGATTAAAAGACTGTGGCTTTTAATATGTGGTTTGGGGGCGCCTGGGTGGCTTAGTCGGTTGAGCATCCAACTTTGGCTCAGATCATGATCTCGCAGTTACTGGGTTCGAGCCCTGCGTCGGGTCCTGTGCTGACAGCTCAGAGCCTGGAGCCTGTTTCTGATTCTGTGTCTCCCTCTCTCTCTGCCCCTCCCCTGCTCATGCTCTGTCTCTCTCACTCTCAAAAATGAATAAGTGTTAAAAAATTTTTAAAAAATATGTGGTTTGGAGGACACTTAATTCTTGTTTGAAGATACACATGAACAGACATTTTTTACCTCCAAAACTTGCTTTTATTCTTGCTCCTTTTATGAAGAGGCTGGTCAGGACATTGAAATATTGAAATGTTTTTAGAAATTAAGGAAATAAGCCTAGTAAGTTCATATAAAAAAATTTATGTCAGGCAACAGGGTGCCTAGTATATGTGGGTCACATATCTGATTTCTCATCAGATGGTTTCTCAAATGCTGATTGGGTATTGGTACTAAATATTCAAGAATGTTTATTTTATTGAAGAGAAAGAAATGTAAATTCAATCAGATGTTTGGCCACCAAAGTTTCACCTTTTAGGACTCCGTTCCCTCATTTGTGAATTGAGTCTCAGATCAGAAGAGACGGTTTTTAAAAACTCTTTAAAGATGAGAGCTTCCAGTTTCTCATTTAACCATTGAACAGTTAAATCTCCATTAGCTATAGATCAGTTCATGGTTCTCAAAAGTTGCTGCACACTGGAATTAGCTGGAAAGTTTTAAATCATGTCATGCTCAGATCTTACTCCTGGACTCTGGATTTCACTGGTTTTGGGTGTGGCTTGAGCACTGGGAGGATGGGAAGTGGGTGGGGTGTGGAGGTGAGGTGCTCCCCAGGTGATTCTAATGTGTAGCTGTAGGTTATGTCAAGAAGCAACCCAACTATTCCTAATAAGGTATAAGATAGCTATGCTCAGGCCAAGAGATTCAGATTCAGTGGGTGTAGGATGAAGTCCAGAAAGTTTTTTTTTTTTTAACTTTCATTGATATCTATAAGTCTATATTTGCATATGGTTGACATGATTATTACATTATTTTCAGGTATACAACAGTGACTCAACAACTCTATTATATGTTACGCTATGTTCACCACAAGTGTGGCTACCACCTGTCACCATGCAATGCTATTACAATACCTTTTTAACAAGTTCCTCCAGTGCTTGATGCAGGGGTTCTGAGTCACACTTTGAGAAGCACTGCTTTAGATGATAATTCTTGGGTGCACTCTTATGGTTTAAATAAGTGGGACTAACCTCAAAGAACGGCTCCTCCAAACTGGATTCTAGCTTTGGGAAATTGGGGGAGGGTGAGAATACTGGGCAAAGGGTCCTTCTTTGCAATTATTATACATTGAAATTTACTTTAGGAAAATTAGGGACATTGTTAAGGCAATATGCCAAGAGTAGGAAAATCCCTCCAACTACAAGAAATCTTCTGTGAAAACAAAAGGTCCAGATCTGAACAGTTAAGACATGGCCACAGGAGACCACACCATAGGCTAGAGTATCTGGGGCTCCAGACATCCCTACTTTTTCACAAAGAACTACTCATTTCTGGATTTTCAAAGTTTTAGACATAAGTGCTCAGGAACATCCTGCAGTAAACTATGGCACAACATCATATTCCTTGATTGGGTAGACTCATATCAGGAAAATTAACAAGCTGTATTTTCGTGATCTGGTCAGCATAATCACCAGTGCCCTACTCAGTCATCTGGGACACTCGATCCATCTGGGCTGCCCAAATAATGGTAGAAAGGACCGAAGGTGCTTGGTTGGGTATAACAGATGCTTTCGGTGCCCTGCCCAGGTCCCTTTATCCCCTTCCTTTTCAATGTATGCTGGCCTGACTTTCATCTCCCAGACCCCTTCTCTACCTGATGACCATTACTCTTGTTCTATCCTCAAACAGTAACATGCACACATAGTCCTTAGCTAATGACTGATGGGAGTAGGTGTTAGCCCCCTTGCCTTGTAAGTAGGATGATTCTGAGATACATTTACTGCAATGGGTCCCAGCATTCCTCACCTGAATTAAAATTCAGGGCCTACAGTGGCAAGAAACACACCTTTTATCGGCTGTTTCCTTTCCTTGTTTCACTTCCCTCCTCATTCCATGTTTCCTGGGATCACATCCAAAATAAACTACTTGCACTCAAATCTTCCTTTGGGTTCCTCCATAAACAGATGCTGAGACAAAGACATTGGGATTGCCCGCTTCTTGTAACTAATCCCCCACATCTATAGCTCAACTACTTCTGCATATTTAAATGTGATGTTCACAGATAGAAATACGTATTATCTTCAGTTACAGAGAGGGTTTTGGTGCTCAAATATCTGAACTAAACACCTTTAATCGTCTAGAATACTCAAGGGGTTGTTGAACTTTAGCCTTTATATAAAGACAAGAGAATGGTTTTATAAATTGCAAATATTTTATGATATGCATAGTCACTCAATCATTTTTGGAATAAGCAGGCATGAATAAATCTAAAGTGGCTGGTAGGCTAATTAAGCTTAGTTTACAACATATATATATATATTATATTGTATATATACATATAGTGTATGTATATACACTATATATATATAGTATATATATGTATATTGTATATTATATATATATATATATTGCTGATCCTTTGTGCTAGGAAATTGATGAATCCCATCCAGGTCCTCTCCCTTGCCACTCTGGTCTGCATTATTTGCAGATTCTCTTCTGCATCCCATGCTCTTCCATACCCCATACAGGTCTAAGTTATATGCTACTGCAGTGAAGGTAAGGTAAACTTTGCACATACAAGTGGTTATTTATATGCCCCTACATATACACAATACGTAATTGTTCAGAGCATTCATCCACTATACTCTTATAATTCTAGTCTATCCATAATTTGCTACCACAGACCCCTGTGATTTAGAATATATCTCCCTTCAATATACTTTGTAAGATGAGGGAGAACCACCAGTGATGGTGTTGCTCTACTGTGGCTCTCCTTTTTGGGTAGAAAGACAACTTACTACTATCTAAAAGTTCTCCTTGATATGCAGGACATTTGCTGGTTGAATGGTGAACCTCTAGCAGGTTCAGTCAGAAGTCCATGTTACTGGCAGCATGTGTGAACCAGGAGGCTGCCTCTATAGACTGCACACCCAGGTTCCCATACCATCTGTGTTCTGGTTAGGTTAGGCTGCCAGGAATCATGGGCTGAGGTGATAGGGGTTAGGGTCTCCCCTTCTCCCTACTTACTGGGCATGATTTTGGCAATGGTTGCACTCCTCTAAGGCCACAGCTTCTGTTCCATGGCCCCTCTCCCATGGTTCTGGACCTTCTCCAGGACCCTATGGGATTGATGTGGCAAAGGCTCTCTCACCCTTGCTAATCCTCAAATTTGTCCTTTTTGAGTTGCCTTAATCTGCCCACACCTCTGTAAATAACCCTTCATTAGACTTTCTTCAATAAAACCCTGTGAGTGTGCCATATGTTTCCTGCGGGAACCCTGATACAGCCTCTAAAGGATCTCCCTGTAGTAGGCCCTGTAATCCATTCTGCACATTCTTTGAGAATGCAAATAGGCTGTCACTCCCCTGATTAACATACTCCAAATGACTAATTGCCCTCAGGTCAAAGTCCAAACTCCTCCCAGTCCCCCCCCCCCCAATCTCTTTATTCTTACATTTCCTCTTCTCATTCTCCTTGTTGCTCTTTTCATTCCAGACTGAACTTTATAGTTGCTCAAAGCCTCCTTCCCTTGACCATTTACATGTACTACTTTCTGCCTGAAACATACCTCTTCCTCCTTTATCTTCCACCCCTGATTCCCACAACTCCAACCTTTTACCTGGATAGATCCTGCTTATACCTTAGGCATCAGCTTGGAGGTCACCTCTTCCCTTATCGACAGCCTACACTAGGACTGGTACCTTTTTATTTGCATACGTATCCCAGCAAATTATGATTTCCCTGTTTTCCAGAATGCTCTTGTGCACCATTCTATCCTCTGTTCTGGAAACCATGCCTGGCACAGGAATAGGAACAAATGAGGAAGATGGCCAACAGGTCAGTGGCCATGACATTTGTTCATCATTCTTGTTTTTTGCACAAATTATCTCCTTTTCAGTTTTTAACTGTGGTATATAACTAAGAACTTTATAGGCAAAGAAATATGATAGATACATGAACTCTCAGGCTGATTGGGATCCTATCAAAAAGAAAAGAAAAATGATCCTTTTGTCCTACATCATCCTACTTACAGGGCTTACTGATGATGGATGGTGCACAACCATATTTTAACTTAACTCTGCTGGGTGACCAAGAATTCCTCCACATGTATAGCCCTTTTTTCATAAAAGTAGGGAGAATAGAATCATTTATCATGTTTTTTAAAAATCTCAGGTGTATAGAATCAGATTATGAATTAGTGACTATGGTTTATAAAGCATTATCAATTCATGAATAATCTGCCATAATTTAGCTATCCTTTTTTTTTTTAAGTTTATTTTGAGAGAGAGTATGAGTCAGGGAGGGGCAGAGAGAGAGGGAGAGAATCCCAAGGAGGCTCCAGGATGTCAGTGCAAAACCCCATGCAGCTCTTGATCCCACGCACTGTGAGATCATGACCTGAGCTGAAATCAAGAGTAAGACACTTAACCAACTGAGCCACCAAGGCGCCCCTTATTCTTAACACTTATGTTCTTCACTTTCCATCCCCCCTCCCAAAATTAGGATCTTGACAATAGCCTACATCTAACAATGCAGTTTCCTCCATCCCATGCTCCTGGCTCTTCCTGCTTCAGGTAACCACCATCCTGAATCCTGTGGTTTTTACTTTCCTGTTTTCCTCTTTAGAAAATTTTGTATACCCATGTTTTTAAGGAGCATTTGTTTACATTTTAGTTTTTAATTTTATGGGAAAGTCATCTTGATATAATTACATATGTTATAAATCTTTTGGATTTACTTTTCACTTTATTTACATTGGTAAAGCTTATACGTATTGTTATAGGTCAATGTAGTTATTTTGCTCTCATTGAATAACCTCCCATTTAGTAAATATACCACAATTTGCTCATTCTTCTTCCAGGGACAGGCATCTGGGTTGATTTCCAAGGCCATTGTGAATAGTGTGTTATGAAAATCTTTTTCATGTCTCCTGTCGTACATGTATCAGTCAGAATAAAATAATCTGCTGCAGTAACAGTCTTCAAATTCTCAGTTCAAAACTGCAAAAGTTTGTCATTCATGCTGTATGTCCTTTGCAATCAGTTGAAGAAGGTTCTGCTTATTATAGTCACTCAAGGATCTAGTCCAACAAAATAGTCACCATCTCAAATGTCAACAGTAGCTGTGCCAGAGGGAAATAAAGAGCCTTGAAAGATCTGGTATCAGCATTTCAGTGCTCTGGCATAGAAGTGACATGTATCACTTCCACTCATAACTCATTGGCCAAAAACTAAACCTATGGCCCCAACCAACCACAATAGGCCAAAATGTACATTTCCATAGAAGAGGGGAGACCAGATATATTTGAAGAGTTTGAATATTCGGTTTTAAGAGATAGTGCCAAATACTTTACAGCCCAGCAATTCCTTCCCTGTACGTATATGCAAAGAATTTTGCATTGTGGAATTTATCAATGCTATATTCCAATGATTGTACCAATTTATACTTCTACCTGCAAGATAAAAGAAATCTTGTGGACACCATAGCTTTTCCAACTCTTACTATTGTCAGAATTTAATTTTTTTGCCAATTGAATGAGTACAAAATGGAATCTCATTATGATCATTAATGATAAGTATTTCTCCCTATTTTATTGATTACATAGGTTTTACCTACTGTGAGATGCCCATTTATGTCTTTGCCTTTTTTTCTGTTTATTTACTTATAGGTGTTCTTTTCTATAGTTTGAATACTAATCTTTTAAATTAGTATGTATTCCAGAAATCTTTTCAACTTATAACTTATATTTTTTGTTAAAATTAAGAATTGTCATTCAATAAGAATCAAGTTTATAAGCTCTTTCATGGTTGATGCTTTTTGTGTCTTAAACTTTTCCAAACTTCCAGGTTTAAAAAATAAAACTAAATGCAGTACAAAATAGGAGTCACTTTAGTTCATGCAAAGTTATTGGATATATGTATGTATGTGCATGTGTGAGTTGTGTGATAAAATTTTAACTGCTATCATTAAAATTTTCTAATATAACTGTTGAAAAATTTTTTTCCACCCATGACATAACTTCCACCATGATGTTCTGTTTTGGGGGCTCCCTATTCTATTCCATTTGCCAATTCGTCAATTCTGTCAATGTCATGCTTTTTAAAATAGCATATTTAATAGTTAAACCTTTTTTTGTTTTTGGAAAATATTCTTGGCCATTTATTATTCCATGTAAGATTTATAATCATCTTGAGTTCTATAAAATCCCATAATTAAACAGTAAACATGCTGTAATTCATTTGTTTAGATCTTTAAAAATATGTCTTAAAGTTTATTTTGCCTATAAAGATTTTTCATATTTTAGGTTTATTAAATCTTTAATATTCTGATACTGCTGTAAATGGTATTTTCTCTTCAGTGACATACTGCTGGTTTATGGAAATACAACAAATTTAAGTGTACCATTCTTATACCCAGATACCCTAATACATGTTATTTGTAGTAACTTGTCTATATTCTTTTAGGTTTATCTTATACAGACAATGACAGCTTCCTCCTTTCTGATCCTTACGACTGTTTTCCCTCTTCTTGCACTGGCTAGGACCTTCAATATCATATTGAATAAATTAGTTATGGTGAAAATTCTTTCATTTGAAAGAATTTTAAAATGAATGCTTCTAATGTTTCTCCATTCAAGAGTTTTATCATAAATGGTTGCAAAATATTATCACCTGCTTTATTGTGATGTTTTGAAATAATTGTCAAGAACTGTGAAGAGTTCCAGATTTTACCTTCCTTGCAAACTAGTAAGTTAGCTTGCCAGTTTTAACTTTTTAAATGCTTATTTTTGAGAGAGGACAGAGATGGAGTGTGAGAGGGAGAGGGGTAGAGAGAGAGGAAGACACAGAATCTGAAGCAGGCTCCAGGCTCTAAGCTGTCAGCACAGAGCCCAACACAGGACTCGAACCCACAAACTGCAAGATCATGACTCGAGAAGTCAGGTGCTTAACCAACTGAGCCATCCAAGTGTCCCAGCCTGCCATACATAGTTTTATAGATTCTGGCAGAAGACAGGAGACTCTTGGGTAAGAAGTAAAGGATTATTACTTATGCTGTACATACAGTATGATCTTCCTGTTCACATCAGTTCCCCTTGCCCCTCTAAAGCCCCATGGGAGCAACACAGGGCAGCCCAGGTGGATACTGTACATACAGCTGATTTGCATTATAGCTGAAAAAAACTGAATCTTTTAAAATGGGCTATAGGCAGACTTGTCCAACATTTTCCCTGAAGTATTATACTGGACAGTAAAAAACTTGCCATCTACTTTAGAAAGTGGCACAATATCTTTCAAGCCTATTTTCTATACAATAATCTTTAAGAATATAGTCTAGAACAAAGGTCATGGGAGCTTTTCACAAAATATGCAGAAACCTACGAGACCCATGGAGAACGGTCTCTCAAAAATGTTTTGTTGAGTTGATGTGGCAGAGTATATTTGAGTTTTCTAATATTAAACTGTCTTTGTATACACCCAACTTGAACATAGTATCTTTTTATACACTGAGTTTACTAATTTTTTTTTTTTAGGATTTTTGGTATCATGCTTATAAGGGTAATGTGCTTGTAATTTTTTTCATAACATCTTCACTAGGTTTGGCACAGAAGCTGGCCTCTTAGGAGGAGCTTGGAAATGCTACCTCATTTTCTATTGTGTTTAATATTAAGTAAATTACATCAGAATGTCAAGGAACAGATCATTCTATCTGTAAATCATCCATTGGTGGTCTTGTCTTTGGATAGCTATTTTGAATAATTGTTCAATTTCTTGGATAGGACCATTTGAGACTTTTAGTTCTTAAGTCCCTTCTGGTTAGACAAAATGAAATTTTTAAAAAAAATTTTCTTAATGTTTATTTTTGAGAAAGAGAGAGCACACACTCGAGTGGGGGAGAGGCAGAGAGAGAGGGAGACACAATCTGCAGCAGGCTCCAGGCTCTGAGCCATCAGCACAGAGCCCGACGCGGGGCTTGAACTCATGAGCAGTGAGATCATGACCTGAGCCGAAGTCAGACGCTCAACTGGCCGAGCCACCCAGGCACCCCCAAAATGAAAATTCTTAAAACATACAATTAGGTTTTTTAAAATTCTTGGCATATAATTGATGGTATTTTATTATTTTTTGAGTGTCTACTTTATCTGTAGCTATGTCCCCCATTTTATGTATATTATTGTATATTATTGGTGTCTTTCCTCATCTTTATCATTCATAGCACAGGTGTGTACTGTGTTATTTCAACAATTCCATTTTGGCTTTCTTGGATTATCTTATTGAAGGTTTTCTATTTTACTCATTTCTGTTTTTAAATATATTTTTAATTGTTGTGTTTATCATTTTCCAACTTCTTGACTCATTGCTTTTGAACATCCCCTTTTAAAAAGGTATTTATAAATATTAGCTTCAATCTCATGTTGTAATATGTAGTTTTATCACTAGTTCTAGCTATTAAAGTTTTTATTTCTTGCTTAAGTTTTTAGTATTTTTAACTTCAAATGTGCAGAAATATTTTAAATTAGCCTCTAACTTGTTATGGTCAGACACCATGATCTCCATAAAAAACAGCTCAACAAAATTTTTTAATATTTTTGAGAGAGGGATAGAGCACGAGCAGGGAAGAGAGGGAGACAGAATCCAAAGTATAAACTGGAAGTTTATACCTCTTAATCTCCTTCATTTTTCCCATCCTGCTACCCAATCGGTAGTTTTCTCTGTTTTAGAGTTTTTATTTTTTTTTAGGTTCCATGTGTAAGTGAAATAATTGTATGTTATTTGTCTTTCCCTTAACTTTGCATAATACTCTGTCCCATGTTGTGATGAATCAGGTCTTTTTTTAATGGCTGATATTCCATCGTGTGTGTGTATACATACACATATATACACACATGTATATATATACGTACACACACACCCATCTTTAACCATTCATCTATTGATGTACAGATACTTGGGTTGTTTCCGTATCTTGGCTATCATAAATAATGCTGCAGTTTAATCCTTTAGGGCTATGTAGAACTTTTTCTATCCTTAATTACACATTTTGTCTATTTTGCTACCAATTAAGCTATAGCAGTTTTTTGCTTGACCCATTTCTTCAATCTTTCAAGTCTTTATTCTTAGGTATTAGATGTATCTCTGGTAAATAACTTACGCCTGGATTTTGTTATTTTTTTAATCCTGTCAATATTTCCCTTGGCTGGTGAATTTTGTACATTATTTTGTAATTGATACTTATGCCGATTTCTACCATTTTGTATTATTTCTTCCATCTTTTTTCAGTATCTTTTATATCCCAACTTTTATGTAATTAATCTACGTCTTCTTTATAACATGACAGCTGTAGTATGATCTTATGTCCCTTGTTTCTCCCCCTCTTCACACAATCTGTATCATTTTAATGTCATAAAGACTTAATTCTGGGTTAAATATTTTATTAAAAAAATTTTTTTTAATGTTTGAGAAACACAGAGACAGACAGACAGAAAGGCAGGCAGAAACAGAGGGAGACACAGAATCCAAAGCAGGCTCCAGGCTCTGAGCTGTCAGCATAGAGCCTGATGTGAGGCTTGAACTCCCTAGCTGTGAAATCATGACCTGAGCTGAAGTCAGACGTTTAACCAACTGAGCCACTCAGACACTCCAAAATGTTTTCTCCTTTGTAAGGCTATTATCTTAATTAAAAAAAAAAAAATCTAAGACCAAAGGCAACTGATAATTTTATTTTTTCCTGCAATTCCTAGTTTCATCTTTTATATAAGTGCTTTGTCCAAAACTGTTTTCAGTGGATTTTTATGTTTCAGTGGTTTTCAATTGCCTGAGAATGTTTGAATGTTTGACTGAAATATGTTTCTAGAATACAAATTATTTTCTTTTAATATTTTGACATCTAATATTTTAACAAATTTTTCAACAAATACAAGAGATTTCTGTAAACTTTAGAATCTTCTATTGTCTCTTAAAGCCTTGTATTTCATTATAATGGGTCTGGATATGCCTTTTCCCTCCTCTCTTCTCTTTGGCACTGTATAGACCTTTCCATCTGAGAGGTCTCATGGAGAAATTTATCTCTTATTTCTTCAAATATTTTCCCCACTGTCCTTTTCATTGAGTTCTTTCTGGAATGTTATTTCTATTTTCCAAAAGAATTTGAGAATTGTATTTCTCATGTTTTCTTAATATGTTCTTCCAATTTACTAAATAATTTCTCAATTCTACCCATAATGCTCTTATCTATTCTGTTATGTGTGTTTATTATCTCATTTATATTTTTCAGAACCATCATTGCCTGCTCTTTTGGGCATTTTCTTGTTCTGCTTTCAAATTGTGAAATCTCTTATTAGGTTTATTAGGCTAATTTTAATTCCTGGCTTATCTTTAATTTTTCTGCTTTAAAAATTTTCTTATTCTTTATTTTTGACAGAGACAGTGAGTGCGAGTGGGGGAGGAATGGAGAGAGGGAGACACAGAATCCAAAGCGGGATCCAGGCTCTGAGCTGTCAGCATGGAGCCCATGATGGGGCTTGAACTCACGAATTGTGAGATCAGGACCTGAGCTTAATGAGCTTAATGAGCTTCTGATGCTTAAGTGACTGAGCCACCCAGGCACCCCTAATTTTTCTGCTCTTGGTAAAACTTGTAATCCTGTGTGTGTTTCAATAGTTGGCCCCCCAAACTTATTTTAACCTATGAACTTTTCTTCTGGAACTTTCATCTCTTGTGATAGTCATGCTTATAAGAAAGGCCAAACTCCAGTCCATGTTGGCCCCAAAGAGTTCTGGGGTCATAGAGGGAACACCTCTCCTGTGGAGTGTTCCAGGTACCCGCAAACCACAGTTAACTTTTGCCCTGTGCTTCTCAGAGCAAAGCAGAATGAGAAAATACTCTTTATAGTCACCCAGTCCTGGTAGTTAGGTCAGTATCCTTCCCGAGTGCCTTGTACCTCCCCTCACTTTGCAAAGAGCCCCCATACAAATAAACCTTCCAATCTAATAGGAGTGAGCCATCTGTTTCAGTTGGAACTTTGATGTTTGTAACCTCCAAAGTTTATAATTCTATAAACATACTTTTGTGTTTAAGTTATACACAGTTATCTTATAAATTTGATTTACTATTTTATTACTATGATTATAAAATATTTCTTCTGAAAAATAACATATTAGGGCATGCATAATCAGGCATAGCATTTGGGAGAAAGAAGATGAAAAATCAATTGGCCTTTTATAGGGTGCTAACCCCACCCCGGGGACAAACAGCCCTGTTTCTTGGGTGGTGAGCAGCAGTGTTATCATCTTGCCCCAAAACCCACAGAGCACAGGGCTGAGTGCCTGCAGTTTCTCTGCTTTGATGGAGGAGCTGGGCACCTGCTGGGGCATATGGCCCATCACCTGGCCAGAAAAACACAGGCAGCCTACATACGCTCTCCTCTGTGGCAAGTTTGCTGAGCAGCAGCCCCCACCCAGGTAACTGGCTCTGAGTGCTTGGTCATTTGGGCATGTGAAAGAGAAGAGCAGGCCTGTTTGGATTGTGGACTGTACAGGCCCTAGGCAGGTTCCTTCCCTCTGAGGTTTCATCTGCGGGGGACCATTGCTACCCAAATGGTGCTGTTATCTTTGTTAAAAGGTTTAAACTTCATTTGCAGGGTCAGGAGGGAAGCTACACTTCACAAGAGAAGATACGGGAAGAACTAGCTCTATTCAGAAGTGTCTGGGGTACTGTGTACTCCCTTCCATAGTGCAGCATCTTCCAGAGCCTCTGGTTTCCCCCTCAGACTGGACCTACTGCTAGCTTGGGAAGGGGAACTGGCTGCAGGATGTGCTCTTGGGCCTGATGGAGATGGGATGAGGGAAGGGGAAGGGCCATGTACTAGAGGAAGGCAGCCAAGAAAGGGCATTGTTTGCAGGTGGAGGATGGAGGTGGAGATATGGAAAGACAGGTTTTTGTATTCAGGCTGATTGTACAGAATTGGGGATATAGTAGTTGATGTCTATTAGTGTTTTTCAGTTTAAAAAACACTTTTACCTTCATTTGTACTGGATCCTCAACAGGCCTGTAAGGTCAGGTTATTAATTACACATCAAATGAGAGTTTTGAGAGCATTTCTCCAAAGTCTCAGAGCTGGTACTCCAAGTCTGAGGATACTTCTTAGACCATGACCCGGGACCCTCTGCCTCATTCTCCTGGCCCACCTCAGACTCCAGCCACTGCTCAACTGTCATCATTCGTGCCAAGGTTTCTCCAACTCCTGACTCCTCCATGCACAGCTGGAAGCATGGGCACTGAGCAGTTAATGTCCAAAGGGAGAATTTGACTGATGGAGGAAGGAGCCAGGAGATATATGCTCTCTTCTTTTGCCCCATGGATGGGTAATCCTGGGAGGCCCTGGAAGCTCCTGATAGGGTTTTAGAGTGGTGGGGTCCAGAGCTGATGGCCAAGAGAGACATTTTTCGTGCAAAAAGGTGATTTTACTTAAGTCTGGGGACAGGAGCCTCGGGCAGAAAGAGCTTCACTGGGGTTGTAAAGAGTGGCTAGTTATACCGTGGAGTTGGGAGAGGTAAAGGCAAAAGGGAGGTCTCCAGAAGGACTTTCATATGCTCAAGAAGACTCAAGATACTGAAGGCCTTGCTATTGTCAAGATAAGTTTGTTTTCCCTCCACTAAGGCATTAACATTAAGACAGTAGGGAGTTCCTGGAGAAAGGTTATACTCTGTATTTGTCTCTAGTAAAACCTTGGTCTGCGAGCATAATTCATTCTGGAAAAATGCATGTAATCCAAAGCACTTGTATATCAAAGCGAATTTCCCTATAATAATGGAAACTCAGATGATTTGTTCCACAACCCAAAAATATTCATACAAAAAGGATTACAATACTGTAATATAATACAAAATAAAGACAAAATATAAAGAAAAATAAGTTAACCTGCACTTACCTTCATAGCTGGTGTGTGAGGGAGACAAGAGAAGGGTTATTTTGTAGGATGACTTTCACCATCACTAACGGAATCGCTGTTGTCTATTGGCTCAATGGAATCTTTCTTTTCATGCAACTTTAACAAGGAACCTATCCAATGACACTTGCTTTGCCTCCTTTTGAGGATTTCGCAGAAATGTGACATTGCATTGTCCTTAAACATATTTGTCACTCGCACTGCTACAGTCTTATTCGGGTGGTGCTTTTCTACAAATAATGCACTCTTTCCCACATTTTACACATCTTCCTAATCTCATTTAAAGCGAAAGATTCTTCCACCTTTTTCTCCTCTTCCTCTGTGATGAAGTTTTGGGGTGATGGGCAGGAAGTCCAGACCTAATGGCCAAGAATTCTTGAAGACGTCTTTGGTGCAAAAAGGTGATTTTATTAAAGCATGGGGACAGGAAGAGCTGCACTGGGGTTGTGATGGGTAACTGATTATATACCCTCAGATTGGGAGGGGGTTAGAGATAGAGTAAGTCTCCAAGGTATTTTGGAAGCAAGTTTTCCAGGATCTTTAGGGGGCTATTGTTAAGAGCCATTTACTACCATTTAATAAAACCTCAGTCATGAGACCCTTCAGATGTAGATCAGGGGGGATTAAGCTTGGAGTATGGTTGCCAGCATGTATCTTGGGGGAGTTGAGATAAAGTTTCTAAAGGAATTTTTATAGACTTATAGAATCCTTGGGGATCAGAATAATGGTAATTCAAGATTCCCTTTTGTCCCCTAGCAAAGTGTCATCATTGAGGCATCTGAGCTCCTTTACTGAGGTCACTCTGCCAACCTCAAGGACTTGTCAATGGGCTGTAGGCAGTAAGGGAATTTTTCATTTGCCTTAGTTTCTCACATCACCATGGCAAGCACTTAAACCCCTTTCCTTTCTTCTTGGGTAGCCAGGAGTGTCTGAGGAATATAACACATATTCCACCTGGGGTGGGGGTGGGATGCTGTTAGCCTGTACTTTCCCCTCAGCTTGCCTTATGCTCCCTCATCACTCTGCAGAAGAGATCTCCTCCATAACCTCTTACTGTTGCTTGTGATGCAGATCCATCAGTTCATTGATGGTCACCACAGCCTGAGACCAGGCATCCAGGCATGGGAGACAATCACCCACAATCTCGTGGTATGTGTGTGTGCGAGAGAGAGAGAGAGAGAGAGAGAGAGAGAAGGGGGAGAGGGGAAACCATTAGCTCAATTATGATGTGACACTTGGCATCACATACTACTGGTATTGCTAGACATTGCTCGTTTATCAAGTTAAAATTAGAAATATTTGCTCATTTTATGGAATACTCACAGAAGAAATTATTCGCAATCCAAGGTTTTACTGTTTTGGTCAATAGGCTACAGGTTGTAAAGAAATTTAACGTTACCTACCGATTCCTTCTTGTCTTGTTCCCCACATCACTATGGAGGGGAGGGTGATGTTGGAGTTCCAGGAAATTGAGTATATAGGGTTTTGGATATTAGTCTATTGATAAATTATAAGAAAAAGGCAATCTTACTAAGATATATGTAAACTGATAGAGATCACAATCATGCAGGACTTGACCTCCATCAGTTAACCATTTCCTTTGTTCTTGGGCAGCCAGGAATGCCTGCAGAATATCAGACAAATCAGTGTGGGGGTAAGGGGCAGGGAGTGGGAGGAGGGGTTTACAGAGTGTCAGCTTGCCTTCTGCTCCCTCATTATTCCTCAGAGTCCCAGTGAGAACATGCCTGCATTGCCCACAGCGATGACCGGCCTGATAGAAGTCACAAGCTTGTTTTGGGGTCTCCCTTCCTGTTTCACTGGATCTGTTTTCTCAATTTCTCAGATTCTCTTCTCAAACTGAATTGACTATATATAAGCTCTGGTTTTAGGCTTTGATTGGTGTCTTTCAAGCTAAGACCATCATGACTCCTCCTTCTGCCAGGACAGATGGAACTGGTAGGGGAAGGACTGATACAGATGGTCTGCTAATTACTACCTGTAATTGTTTCCTGATGCTGTTGTAACAAATTACCACAAACCTAGTGGCTTAGAACAGCTAATTTATTCTCAGTTATGGAGGCCAGAAGTCCAAAATCCATGGGTCAGCAGGGCCATGTGCCCTCGGGAGGCTCTAGGGAGAAAAAATCTTCCATATCTTCTAGCTTTTGGTGACTCCAGATGTTACTGGGCTCACAGTACCTTGCCTCCACCTTCACATGTCCTCCTATCTCCCCTCTTATTTCTCTTATGACAGCAGTAATTGTATTTAGGGTCCACTCTAAATCCAGGATGACCTCATTAAAGATCTTTAACTTAATTACACCTGCAAAGACTATCTTCAAGTAAGGTAGCATTCACAGGTCCTAGAACTTTGACTTATCTTTTTGGGGCCCACTACTGAATTACTATACTACCCCTCTGCACAAAATTTGGAGGTATACATGCAGGCATCTTGAGCTTAGAATCTCAGGCTCTGAAAAACTAGAATAGAAGGTGGGCCAGGAAAAGATGTGAGCCCAGAGAAAGTGCTGGAGAGAGAAGAGCCAGGTGGTACAGTGTACAGACATAGGCAAAATCAGAGGCTGGGGAGAAGCCAGATATGACTGGTATGGGGACACCTCATGTAGAACCTGAGGCCAAGTCCTGCAAGCAGGAATGAGACCCCAAATAAGCTGTCCCTTAAAGTGTCCAGGGTAAATAGATCCCATCCAGACCACCTTATACCGTCATGGAAGATGGAATGCACAGGCCTGGGAGTATAGGCTGGACAGCTGTGGGCAGGTTAGAACTGATGGGAGGCTCAAAATTCAAGCCTCAAAAAAAGTACGCAGTCACTGTCTTCTGGAATAAATGGTGGCAGTGTATTAGTGAGATGGAAATACAAGACTCCGAGTTTAGTCCAGAGAGAAAGAGTATAAGGTTGATAGCCTGGATGGAAGAAAAAGAAATGGAGAAAGAACAGGCCATGGGCATTGGCAATCTAGCCATTAGGCATTGTGGTGGGTACAATCCTAACCCTAAGTGAAAAATGTGTAACAAAATTAGGAGTTTCTAAAGTAACAAACATTGATTATAGACCCATATACTGCTACATACTCTATAGAACTCAGAAAAGCATAAGTTTTGCCTATAATAAAACCAACCAAAAAAAAGCCACTGTTACATTTAATGTTTGCACAAGTGAGATTGCATTCTATAATGTTTTTAATTCATCATGTCTTGTATTTTACATGTCAAAGTACGTTTTGGTGTTTTTTTCATGGCTGCGGAACATTCTATTCTGTAGAGCTACCATAATTTAATCACATTACTGAGTATTTAAATTACATTTTTATTTTTTCTATTATAAGTATTGCAATAACTCCTGTTTTATACTTGTCTAAGTACATGAGAAATTCTCAAAGTGAAATTTGCTAAGTTAAAAGGGGTAGGTCTTTTCTTCCCGTTTCAAGCCTAATTTTATCAGAGTGAAATTACTTATAGATCTCAAGTGTACAATCCATTGAATTTTGACAAAAGAATACACCTATTTAACTACCATCTACTCAAGATATAAGCCATTTCTATAACCTAAAAAAGTTCCCTCATGCCTTTTAGTTGTCAATCCCTATCCCAACCCTCAGGCAAACCTTTGATTTCCTTTGCAATAGATTAGTTTTGCCTGCTCTTGAACTTGGGCTCATAGGGCTCACAGTTACTCTTTTGTGTCTGGGTTTTCACCAGATCGGTTTTTCAGATTCATCTATATTGTCACATGTGACTCCAGTTCATTTTTAAATTGCTTTTATATTATCTGGTAACTTGTGTATTATTTGTTAATTTGTATATTTTTATTATGTACTGTTTTCATTGCATGAAAAATAATATTTTAATTTAATATTTTTATTATACTGTAGGACTATACCACAATTTGTATCACTGCCCCACAATTACAATTTATGAGAAGACACAGGGAAATGTTTAAACCCTGGTCTAAAGGACTCCCACATCTTTGGCCCTGAAAATAAGTTGGAGATGATCTAACACCCAAGGGGATGGTGATTTGCTCAGGGACACACAGTTCTAGAGGGACTAAGTTTTTGGAAGCTTTAGGTCAGAGGTCGCTCATTTACAACTTCCTTCAGAGAAAGACTGGGAAGGAACAGAGGAGAGAACTGGGAATTTGTAAGAGTTGAGCTTCTGGATAATAGAATTTTCCCCTGCCTGGTAATTTAACAACTCCAGTACACCAGGGGGCACTAACTCTGGAGGAGGTCGATTAATTACTGCCAGGCTACAGAATGAAATTTCCCCAAGACCCCCGTATTCTGGGCTGCATTTCATACCAATTAAAAGTCTAATCCAGTGGGACTCTTTCCTGGCAAATTAACATCATGGACTTTGATGAACTGATGCTTTTAATAGACTGTAGTATTTTGGTGGACTCAGTCACAGCTGTAACTCCTCTCCTTCTCCTCAATGAGGTTAGCAAGATTAATCTGATCCAGGGGATTCGGGCAGTGGGCACAAGGTGGGTCAAAGCAGTGAGGGCAAAGGAAAGTGGGAAGTTCAGTTAAAGTACTTTGAGTGGGCTCATTCATCTTTTGACCAGCTCTATTTATGGTCAGAAGTAACTGACAGGCAACCCGTTACATTGTAAGATGTTTAATTATTTGAGTTCATATATGCTAGATACGGGGTAGAAAGATAAGACTGTTCCAACACTCCAGGAGCTAGGAGTCCATAGGGAAAAAGAACCCAATGACCGCTTGTCCTCCACATACATACATTCACATCGCAAATCATGCCCCATTTCCTGACTTTATAGTTGTTCCTATGAACTAAAGCTTTATATCCAGGATGTTCTACTTAATAAATTAACCCTCGAGGAATATTTCTACCTTAAGTTATGATCTGGGCATAGAATCCAGATGGGAGTGCTGGAAGCAGTAGAAACATAGAATGGGACAAATGAAGACAAGGACAACCACAAAATATTGGGAGTTACATGGTATTTAAGAAATGGCTGGGGTGAAGCCCTAGTTAGTATAATTTGATGCCCACTCCAATAAAAACAAGCGTATTTTGATAAAAGCACCACAGAAGACAAATCTTAAGGGTACATCCTGTCCTATGATTTCTAAATGGAATTTGAACATATATTAATGTTTTTTTTAATAAAATCTAGACCATTCCATTGTTTTAACTTGTAGATGGGGCTCCAACTGAAATTATTTCAGGGGTCCTCTAAGTATGATCAGACATTAAGAGATTGGGTGAGCTCATGGAATTCAAGTTGTCAGAATTTCAGTCATTTTAACATTGGCCTTATTTTCTGAACCCAAATCAGAGAGTTCAGCTCTAAAGTATTGTTTCCTTCTGCTATGATTTCAGCCCATTGCTTCCTGTTGTAAAACTGGTTCAGGCAAGAAAAAAATAGCAATCAATACTACCTAACTCACTGGAGATGAGGTCATAGTGAAGACCTACCTAGCTGTCGCTCGTTGAGGGTTGGAGAACTAAATCCTTAGAGAGTTACAGTCAGCTCAGGGATCTATTAAGTTATCAAAAAAGATTTTGGAGGGAGATACTGGAAAATCTTCACACTTTCCAACAGAAAAATCAGGGGCTTGAATGCCCTGGGCTTCCTCAGCCTAGGCTCTCCATCCTTACTATAGCAGGTTCCAACATGGATACAGATGACAGGTTGGAAAAAAGATCGTATGAAATAGCCACAGGCACTCTATATTACAAAACCATCAGAAGAGAACTTTGCCTTAAATGGTCTTGCACAGTTGTCCAAATGTGTGGTTAATATTTCTACTCTTAGACTGCTTTCCCCACCCACACTGAATGTCTTATTCCTTGAATTCTTACAGATCTTTATATATTCATTTTTTACACATTCATTTTCCCTCCAACCCTCTTTCCTTGGCCTACTGCTACATCTTACAGGTCTTAAGTTTTCTAGATTTCTGGGAAATCTGTTCCACCCAAAATGTTGGAAGCTTCTGAAGCAATGTGTAGCAGATATTACCACTATTCACTGATATCTGTAAGGACACTCGTACTTTCTCATCCCTTTGATGTTAAGTGTGACCATGTGACAAGATATAGCCAACGAAATATGATGTGTGTCCTTTCTGGGTAGAAGCATTTACGTGCCCATCACTGACTCACCACCCAACACTCTGTTCCCCTATACCTCAGTTAATAGTGGAAACAAGTGCTGATGTGGAGCTACAGTATCACATGCAAGAGAGCTGTTCTGGAGAGAGTCACTGGGACCCAAACTGGGTTTTGCATGAATGAAAAAAATTGTTTAGAGATGCTTGGAATTTGGGACTCTTTGTTACTATGGCATAATCTAGCATATCCTGCCTAATACATGGTATTCAACTCCAAATATTCTAATTATGTATGGATGACTCAACATCTTACTTCCTTGGCTATCCTTGTCTTTAACTTGAATTTCCCATGAATATATATATATTTTTATTTCCCAAAGCACCACTACCGAGCCTATTGTATTGGTCACAAACTCTGAAATCTCAGCCACTCAATATATTAAAATGTTAATTTTCACGCATATAAAATACAATGTAGATTGAGTCATCTCTAAATCTTGCAGCTATGCCATCTGGAATCTTTAAAAATCATTTTTTCCAAACTTGGGTTAGACAAAATTCTCCAGCAGAATACCCTCTTCTAGTGGTTCCTAAATCACAAGCTATTGATGGATTATTCTTCCTTTTAGAGCAGAGGTTGACAAACTGGCCTTCAGTGTAAATGTAGTCACTACCTGATACCTACTTGTGTAAAAATTAGAACATGGCCACAGCCATTCTTTTGTGTTGTCTTTTGACGCTTTGAGCTGCAGTGAATGTTTGTGATAGAGTTCATCTGGCCCCTTAAGATATGTTGACCTCTGGTGTAGAACAAACTCAGGAGGTTTTTTCTTCTGCATACACATGAATTTCTCTTAAGACTCTAAACCCCCACCCTCTATGCAGCTCCCTTGCAGGCTCCTTTTTCACTATCATTCACATTATATTGTGATTGCCTGCTTATTCATTGTGAGGGCCATTCCATCTACTTCATCAGTTAATCTCCAGTTCCTGCATAGTGTCTGGCTCATTAAGGACACCCAATATGTTTGCTGAATGAATGAGCTTTGAAGTTATTTCATCCAGGTATGGTCTGCAGAAGTAGTTGCCTTTTCTCTCTTTTTCCGTAGAAATGGGGTGTTGTGGGAACCAGTGGAGATGAAGACTACTTAAAGGGAAGCTTTCCAAAGGAGACTTGGAACAAGTTCCCAGGGAATGGAGTAGAGATACCCTCAGCTCTTGGGATAGTTGGGAAGAGCCTGAGCAGCCAGGGCCCCCAGGCCACTGTCCTTCAGTGAGCTCAGTACAATGAATGTTTTCTGTGTTACTTTGTATAAAAAAGGATGGGAAGTACTGGCTTAGAAACTGAGCACAAGAGTCAGGGGTATGCCAATAACCAGATGTATCCAGCTAGGGTACCCTGAAGACTCCAAGTCATTTTGAGCTGAAAGCTCCTTTTGCAACTGAGGCAGGTCTGGAATGATGAGAGCCAAGAGTGTGCACACCTGTGGGTGCGAAGGCTGGGAGAGAAAGAAAAAACAGGAAGATGAAATAGACCTTCCCCCTTTCCCCATGGTACTTGGTAGCTTCCAAAATAGTTCACAGAGCCATGCACTTTCATGAGCTTTAATGTTCTAAATGTCAGGACTGTAATTACTTCTTCCTTCTGAGGACCCTGACATTTATGGAGCCCAGCTCTGAGCTTGCCTCCAATACCCCAGATAGTCCCTGGGAGCTCTTTTACTCAATCAAACATGTATTTTATAAACACAAACTGGTATCATATTTGTCAAAAAGTCTTGCTCATCAGTAGGGAATAAAGATGGATGAGACAGTCTTGCCTTCCTTGAGGCCGCTTATAGTCTCACACTAAAGTTTGCAACCTGCCCCAGCTTCCTGATGTTGATTTGGTGACTTGGTCATCCCAGTCTAAGCTCCACAGAGCTTCACCAGAGCCCCCCTCAATGATGGCATGGATGCTAAATATTAAGCCTGTGACCTTGGTCACATATAACTGGTTCATATATCTTTCTAGGGACAAATGGTAAACTTATTTGGCACAATTTGCTCCCAGGTCCTGAGAGGTATGCCTTCAGCAAAATTCATCTTTTCTTTCCTTCCCTCCCACAACTCTTGCTATGAATTGTCTTTTTAAAACATTTTTCTTAATGTTTATTCATTTTTAAGGGAGAAAGCATGAGCGGAGGAAGGGAAGACAGAAAGACACAGAATCTGAAGCAGGCTCCAAGCTGTCAGCACAGAGCCCATGCAGGGCTCGAACTCATGAACCGCAAGATCATGACCTGAGCCAAAGTTGGACGCTTAACCAACTGAGCCACCCAGGTGCCCCTAAGTTGTCTTTGTTAGGGAGAAATAAGAACAGGTAGGGAAATGTAATTAAATGAAAGCTTCCAAGCTTATGTAATCCTATTATACCCTCTGCATTCTCTCTATGCCATGTATCTCCATTTTTCCCTTCTGCACAAGACCGTCTGAAATGCCACCTATTAGAAATCCCCTAGATGCCAATCAAGGCAGGCAGAATGGCACTTCCCAGTGCCAATGAAAACCAAAACCAAAAAACCAATGGGAAATGATTGATATATCTGGTGCCATTGGATAGAACTTGATACACGGGTAGCAAATTATAAATGATATTTACTTATGAAGGACTGGACACAATTTTCAAATCAAAATTTCACTTTTGCCTCATGAAGTTTACCAGATTCTTCTCTGCTCCTTCTTACTAGTTCTGTGTCACAAAACCACTGAGCCTACACCAGTGATTACACACAGGGTGAGAAGGGGCCCACAAAACAGGCCTGTTATACTGTCTGAGAGACCATCACTTTCTCCTCTTCAAAAATGTGAAGTTCTAAATGCCCCAGGCATTTTACAGCAGATCTATGGATGGGAGTGTGAGGGGCAAGCGAAGTAAAAAGAATCCGTCCATACTATGTGAAACCTCAGCCAGGCCCAGGTCCTAGGATCTTCTTCCTGAACTTCAACCTCACCCCTATCCTGGAGAAACTAATTTGCCACTGACTGAATTTTACTTCTGTGGAGATGGAGTAGCCAATATGCCTTCTGGGTTTGCCTGAGTTTCCCTCAATTCTTCCCAATAGGCGGTGACCTCTCTTGAGATAAACAATGCATTTAAAGCCTAGGCATAACTTGCTAATCCTTCAGTCAACAACAAATAACACCCTTCACTGCTCCCAGTTCTGTGGCTATAGTGAGAGGCAGGAATGCCTGGAAACCAGAAAATTCCCGGAAGAAGGCAGTGGCAGACATCCATACAGTAGGCCTCCTCAGATGGACTACACAAGAACACAGACATTAAAGAGTCACCTTAAAAGGTCAGAATAATCCTTATAACTTTCTGGGGCTGATCATTAGGTATTTTTCCGGGTAAGGAGACAAAGAATCAAGACTTTGTCCCCCTGCACCTCTCTATGTTCTTAAGAGGTGAGCTTTCAAGGAATTGTCAAATGGACCCCTTACTACTACCAGAGTGCAGATCCCTGAAGCCTCCAGCCTGACCCAGCTCTCATGACTCCACCATGTTCAGCTTGAGGGCTGGGGTAGGAGAATGACCAGGCTGCACTTCTCACAAATTTTGGAGTCAGAAAATGTGTGTATACACATATACACATATGCCCCATATTCAATAATCCAATATATGACATGCAAGAGATTTACAAAGCTCAGGTCTTAGTTTACATTCCTCTGGAAACAGGCCCTAAACCAAGGATTTATTTGAGAAATGCAGAGGAATTGACAGGGGTGTAGGAAGGGATATTGGGAAAGGAAGGATGCCAATAAAACCACAGAAGGCAACTGGAACTTAATTCCACTTGGCGACCCTGGATATGGTGCAAAACAAATGCCTCAGAATTATCCCACTCCGGGTGTGTGTGTGTGCGTGTGTGTGAGAGAGAAGCATTGGGATATTTATACCCTTAGTCACTGAGGGCAGCTCTTAGAGAATGTTAATTGTCTAGTGTTTTCAGTCTGCTGTACATTGTCCTACGAACTGAGAAAAAGCTATCAGGCACAGAGACTGATACTGGAAGTCATAAGTCAGCCCTGATACTCTCAAAGTCCAAGGGAAATGAAAGGCACAGATTCTGTCTCAGCTGTAGGTCAGGCATACATAATCAGACAACACTGCTTGTGAAGGGATAGCATGACCTTGTATGGAAGAATCAGGATCTACAGGGCTTGATGTTGGTTTTTCTACTCCCTCTCCCACTATTAGCCAACGATCCTAGAAATCCCCTACAATAACACATTTCTCATTTTATAATAAGTAATTGGAACATGGTTTTTGCTAGTCACTTTAAATCTAATACGTATAGATCCAGCCATCTTATTATGAATCCTTTTCCATAAGAACCATCCTCCAGTGGGAGTTAAATAGCAAGCTCTCTCCTGGTGCATTTAAGAATGATTTAATTTTTACAGGTTCAAGACCATGTCTAGGGTGGGCATGACTATGTGCAGAATCTCAATTTGTAATAAGTTTGCTGGAATGTAATTTCATTTTTTCTTAGATTTAAAGAAGGAGGTCAAAACATTTTTCATACCTATTATCTCCCTCACTTCTAATAAAAGTCCCTGATCAGGCAAGGAGATACAGCAAGGTTTAAACAGGAAAGATTAAGAAACAAAATTGTTTCCAGACTGTTTGGTCAGAACAGGGTCCCCCTGAAGTCTACCAAGTCTGGAAAACAAGATTAGTGCACATCAGTCACAGAATTTGAAGTGACCTCAGTCTCTCATTTGACCACCCAAAGACGGTCTCAAAAACCCTTTTAGCAGTTTAGCCAAGGAGTAAGCCTGCAGCACCTGCTGCTCAAGTACTCGTAATGGAAAAGGTTCCTGAACTCCTTGGAGATCCACTCTATTATTCACACAGCCTTAAGAGCTAGGAGCTTTCTTCTAAAGCCAAAACAAATATGTCTCCTTATAACTTCTGTCAAAGCCGTGTAGAGCAACTATTGTGCCTCTTCTGCAGGCCAGCCTTCAAACATGGAATGATAATGGCAGTGACCACCACTTGTTGATCATGTGCTCTTTTCCAGGCACCATGCTGGACTGTCTACCATGTTAGCTACTGTAGGCCTAACATCCCTAGGGGGTAGTTATGAATTCCCATTTTATAGGTTTTAAAATCTGATGATTACAGTAGATATCAGGAAAATGTCTGAAGTTCTCTTAGTAAGTGGTTGAGCCAGATTCAAACCCAAGACTGATTCAAAAGCCATGTGCCTTATGTTGCCATCCAATCTTCTCTTCCAAAATATTCCTGAAGTTCTTGAACTCTTCTTTATAAACCCTTTGGACATACTATTTCTGCCAGCCTACTCTTTTTCCCACAGTCCCACCCCTCTCTATCACAGCCTTATTCAATATTCCTCACCTCCAGAAATCCTTCTGAGACTATATTCTACCCTGAATTCTCATCTGGTACTATCCTGCCTCCCTAATTAGTCTCACATAGTAGGAAATGTTAGAGCTATTATTCTGCCACTCCCTTCTCTCCAGCCCTCACCCTAGCTCCTGGGATGAGATGACAATCTCAGTGCTGAAAAGACATTATGTAGTTTGGCCCATTAGACTTCAAAGTCATGGAGCAATGTTAGATCATCTATCAGAAGAAAATTAGTGTGTATTATGGATTGTTTGATACAATGAAATTAAGATCCAATAATTCATTAAAGGTACATTATATTCCAGACAGATATTTCCTGTGCACTGGCATATAACCTGTCTCTATTGTTTTCTAAAATCCCCTGAAACACCCTGTCTCCATTCCTCTTCCTTAGAAAGAGAGAACCACTAGATTAAGCATCATCATACATTAAAACAAAAACTGATAGATTTAACAAATGGAGTTGCCCCCAGGCTTGGGCACCAAGAGAACCTCATTTGTGCCCATTGGTATCTTGAATCCAAGAGGAAACACCATATATACCACAGGTTCCAGCTACTTGTCCTGGTAGAGAGGAGGTAAGCCTAGGGCTCAGGATCCTCAGAATAAAATGCTCCAGGACTATCATTGTCCTTTCTTCACCAATCTACTTAAGCAGTTTCAGGGCAGTACTCTTGACCATAGCATCGACAGAAGGTAAAGATGTGTTGGTTATTATGACCAGAGCAGGGGCAAATGCAGAAGATTCCAGCTAGGAGTCCAGACTTGGGGATTCATACCAAAGAACTCTTGGGAATTTTTGACTATTCCTGTTCTGTCAAGATTTGACAGTCCCATTTTATAGATGAAAACTGGACAAAATCATTCTGCTTTCAAGCCAAAGACAGAGAAACTAAGTGGCAAAATCAGCCATTGGAATCAGCTGTCTGGGCCAAGTCAAATTTGTTCAGGCTACCTCAAGTTGAAATTCCCAGTGTCTTAGGTTGGGCTGGATCCACAAGATAAAGATTGGATAATAAATTATTTGGAAGGTGAGCCCAGGAAAACACCCATAGGGACAAGGGAAGGGAGACAAAGGAGGAAAGGCATCCAACAAATTACAAGTTACCTAACTTATCTCTGTGGGTAACTGAAGCAGTTTCACCAGGGAATCTGGAGAGCCAGTGTAGCAATGCACCTCAAGGTGGTGGGGTATTCACACATCACTTCCCCTTAGTCATTAACAGAGGACTGCTGCTAGTGGCATTAATTCCCTGACTCTACAAGACTACCATGTACCAGATTTCAACAGCCAGAGAAAATCCTCAGGTGAAATATTACAGGTACAGTTGAAGTCAAGCTTGAGGGCACAGAAGTGGTAGAAGAAAGGAAGTGTGGACAGCCAACACAATCTGACTTAAATGAGGCATCTATAATGCCAAGTTGGGTGTGGAACCTACTTGAGTGTCTGTCTGTCTCTCTCTCTCCCTACCCCACCTCCTCCCCCTATTCTCTCCCTCTCAAAAAAACCCCCCAAACACTGTATCATGTATTTAAGATATCCAGGCTGCAGAACTTTGGAATCCCTAGCCAGATGACATCCTTGAGACTCTCAGACTCCAGCCCCAGTACCTATGAGGAAGGGCTTAATGTAGTCCTGAGGGGTGTTTGGGGGTGTCTAGTCACCCAGGTACCTGGTTTACTACAAATGTGGATATTGAAAGGTTTTGTGTCTCCTCTGGAGTTGATTTTCACCACGGGCTCATGTCAAGTATTGGTAAGCTTTTCTATAGAGCACCAGATCCTAAATATTTTAGGATTTGAGGGCCATCTGGTCTCTGGGCTATTCAATGCTTCCATTGTAGAATACCATAGTAGCCACAGACAATATATAAACAGTGTTGAGTTAACCAGGATGAGTTGGTCACCATAGCCAGAGGTGTGAGTCAGTCACCTTGGGAGCAGACTCTTCAGCACCAGTAAAGCTTTCAGATGATGCAATCCCCCGAGATGCCCTAAGCTGGAACCACCCAGCATAGCTGCTTCAGATTCCTGACCAAGAGAAGCTATGATAGAATGTTAAGCTGCTAACTTTTAATTTGTTGCACCACAACAGATATCAAATACAAGCACATGAAGAACCAGCCTTTCAGCTAACTCTTGGGAATGAGCTTTGATGCTAGTCTATACTTACTAAATGCAAAGGAAGTTAGGGAAACTCTACCAGATGGGTTCCATGTGTTCCATTCCACCATTCCCTACCCTCTCACTGCCCTGGGAGGCTGAACTGGGTGGACAGGCTCTGCTGCTGCTGCTCTCTGGGCCCCTGGGTTGAGTTCAGTCCATGGGGAGGCCAAGCAGGAGATCATTGTAGAGGAGGGGAACAAAGGGAGAATAGGATTTATTCCTGCTGAGAGGTCAACTCCAGCTGGCTGTAGGAGGGCCAAAAGGCACTGCCCCTCTTAAGGCAATGTTGTCTTCAGGACTTGCTCCTGGAATTCTGGTAATCTTTCACCCTTGTCCTCACTTTGGGGCCTAGGGGTGATAAGTTTGCTGATTATGGACTACTTCTGTGGTTCCCCCTATGCTTCACCCATAGCTTTGAGGAGTTCTTTGGAAATAAGCCCTCACCAAATGATCCAAATTTGAGTGAGCTTCTCGCTCCCTACTGGGACCCCACTAGCACAGATCCAGAGAGCTGAGGTACTGCAAGCTCTGTTAGCAACAGCAGCACCACCTAGCAGGCAGTCCGTTCTCTGATAGAGGTTGTAGGAGGCAGGTTTGGGAAGCTGGTGGTTTTTCTACTGGTAGGTGCTTTCTACTGGTTTGGTGTTTGCCAGCCTCTGTTT